>NC_065597.1:64802863-65112298 GCF_024542745.1 Macaca thibetana thibetana | reverse complement strand
GAATGTTCTGTGCCCAGCGAGTGAGTGGCATATAAACACTCAAAGGGGGAACACCTCTCTTGGAAGCCCTGGGGATTTTCTTCAGAAACCTCCCCTTTGTGGGAGCAGTGGGTGGGATGTACAACCCTTAGAATGCACCACTTCAGCCCAGCGCAGAAGAAAATGAAGCCTTATATAGATGAAAAATGCTTCTTGGTGCCACTTTGCCCAGTGTTTGCCCGGTCATGGAAAACAGCCCCTACCATCTAGGCGTCCTTACTTGAAGAGCCTATTGCTGGGGTGGAGAGGACATTACTGAGAGTTCAGCGGGTGATAAGAAGCTGCCAGTGGGCTGGGCGTGGTGGTGCACACCAGTAGTCCCAGCTACTCAGGAGGCTGAGCAGGAGGATCGCTTAAGCCTGGGATGTCGAGGCTGCAGTGAGCTGTGATCACGCCACTGCACTCTACCCTGGGTGACAGAGTGGGACCCTGTCTCAAAATAAAATAAAATAAAATAAAAAGCAGCAGCTGCCTGTGGTACGCACCGGCCCTGCCTCACCCTGAGCCCATCCAGGGCAGCTCCCAGGATGCTCCTCTCCACCAATAGGTGCTGCTGCTAGAGAAATCTAGAGATGCCACAGGCCAGTGACCTGAGCCCACTTTGTCTCTTTCTTTGTTCACTTTCTCCACTCCCTGGTCACCATGCTCAGGGCTCAGCCAGCCTCTGATGGGGACCTGAAACTTTACAAAAGGCCTGTCTCCTGGGTCTGGGAAAGGAAGAGCTAATACTCATTCATAAGCTCAATCCTTTCTTCATTCATTCATTCATTTATTCATTCACTCATTCAGAGTCATTGATTCATGTGTCAACGTAACAAATGTTCATTGAGCACCAACTTAGTGCAAAGCACTGTTCCAGGCGGTGGATCCAGCAGTAAGCAGAACAGCTGGAAAACCCTGTCCTTGTGGAGTGGACGTTCGGGTGGACTTTACACTCTGTTTGCTTTTTATGCAACAAACACTTGTTAAGCGTATATGAGTGCATGCTACAAGTGAGACAAATGGTCACTTCCAGCATCACAGGAACTCAAGTCCCTTCCACCTCCTGTTAAAAACATTTATTAGATGCCTTTGATGTACAGCACATGGATGGGGGACAGGGCCACAAAAAGAGGCACCATGTTAGTTCTCCTGGAATTCCTGTGTAAGCAGAGGAACAAGGGCACAGCCACACACGACCATTTCTCAAGTGTTTACTCCAGGCCGGGTCCTGCGCCAAGACTCTCACATGAATCATCTCATTATAGGACCAAACCAATCCTATGCAGAAGGTTCTAGCAACATTCCCTGGCTTTTATTTTTATTTTATTTATCTTTTTTTTTTTTTTTTGAGACGAAGTCTCGCTCTGTCGCCCAGGCTGGAGTGCAGTGGCCGGATCTCAGCTCACTGCAACCTCCACCTCCTGGGTTCAAGTGATTCTCCTGCCTCAGCCTCCTGAGTAGCTGGGACACAGGCGTGTGCCACCACATCTGGCTAATTTTTGTATTTATTTATTTTTTTAGTAGAGACACGGTTTCGCCATGTTGGCCACGCTGGTCTCAAACTCCCGGCCTCAAATGATCCGCCTATCTCGGCCTCCCGAAGTGCTGGGATTACAGGCATGAGCCACCACACCCTGCCTGCATTCCCTGGTTTTTAGATGAGAGAAGTGAGACAGTTACCGCCTTGTCAGTTTTTTTTCAAACCTGCTGACCATTTCCAGGCATGAGGCCCCACGTGGTGCCAGCCTATCTTTGTCTCTCTAGCCCTCGGCCATGTTGCATGGTTCACAAACAGCAGCTTCAGCATGGAGCAGTTTCTGCAGGCCACAGGCTCAGACTGCATTTGAATGGTTGGCTCTGCTTTCCTTATATTTATTTTCTAGCTACCCTCAGGTTACAGCAAGTGCTGATGGTTTTCCATTTATTGAAGTGACCTGAAGTTTCTCTTTGATTTTCATTTTTAATTATATTTAGTTTTAGAGACAAGGTCTTTCTCTGTTGCCCAGGCTGGAGTGCAATGGCATGATCACGGCTCACTGCAACCTTAAACTCCTGGGCTCAAGTGATCCTCCTGCCTCAGCCTCCTGAGTAACGGGTGCTACAGGTACATGCCACCGTACTTGGCTATTTTTTTATTTGTATTTTGTTTGTAGAAATTGGGTCTCACTATGTTGCCCAGGGTGGAGCGCAGTGGCACTATCGTATCTCACTGCAGCCTAGAACTCCTGGCCTCAAGTGATGTTCCCAACCCAGCCTCCTATGTAGCTGGCATTACAAGTGTGTGCCACCATGCCTGGCTAATTTTTTGTAGAGATGGGGTCTTGCTATGTTGCCCAGGCTGGTCTTGAACTCCTAGCCTCAAGCCATCCTCCTGCCTCAGCCTCCCAAAGTTCTGGAATTATAGGCATAAGCCAATGCACCCAGCTGTGTCTCTTTTAAATAACATTTTTTTTTTTAATTTTCTTTTTCTTTGTAACACAGGGTCTCTTACCCAGGCTGGAGTGAAGTGGCACCATTCTTCCTCACTGCAGCCTCGACCTTCTAGGCCTCAAATGATCCTCCCACCTCAGCCTCCTGAGTAGCTAGGACTACAGACATACACCACCATATTCAGCTAGTTTTAGTGTTTTTTTGTAGAGACTGGGTCTCGCCTTGTTGCCTAGGCTGCTCTCGAACTCTGGGGCTCAAGTGATCCTCCCACACCGGCCTCCTAAAGTGCTGGGATTACAAGTATGAGCCACTGCACTCGGTCTATTTTTTGAAATTTTTAGGTGACTCAATTTAAATACAAATACACAGTCAGTAATGGTCCAGGTGGCACATGAATACGGTAAAATTGAGAATATGGCACTCCTGCACTTGGTACATAGATAACACAGGTGAAAGAGAATTGAAGCAGAGCTAGGAGGAGGACACTGAGGGGCAGAGACCACTGCAGAGCCTGTTCCCACCCCATATCCTTCCCAGGTTGAGACTGGAACTGACAGCTGCCTGTTTCTCCACCACCCCCACCCCGTTCCACTTTCTTCCTCCCCCTGTTGTCTCCTCCTCCTCCCCCCACCATTTCTTTTTTTATTTTTATTTTTATTTTTGAGACTAAGTCTTGCTCTGTTGCCCACGCTGGAGTTCAGTGGCACAATTTCAGCTTACTGCAACCTCTGCTTCCCGGGTTCAAGCAATTCTCCTGCCTCTGACTCCCTGGTAGCTAGGATTACAGGTGTGTGCCACAAGGCCTGGATAATTTTTGTATTTTTAGTGGAGACAGGGTTTCACCATGTTGGCCAAGCAGGTCTTGAACTCCTGACCTCAGGTGATCTGCCCACCTTGGCCTCCCAAAGTGCTGGGATTACAGGTGTGAGCCACTGCGACTGGTCCCCCTCCCATTTCTTTACAGGGCCTGTCTGCAGGTTTTCCAGAATTGGCTTCCCTAGAACCTATCAATGACTCACACCCAATGTAAATCTGTCCATGTGGGTGTGCCCTCTGCCAAAAAACATGCCCCTTAACATCTTGTCCAGACTCTGTCACTCAAGGCCAGGGTCATCTTCATTAGAAGGGAGGAAATCTGGCCAGGTAGGTGGCTCACACCTGTAATCCCAGCACTTTGGGATGCCAAGGCAGGTGGATCACCTGAGGTCAGGAGTTTGAGACCAGCCTGGCCAACATGGTGATACCCAGTCTCTACTAAAAATACAAAAATTAGCCAGGCATGGTGGTGTGAGCCTGTAATCCCAGCTACTCATGAGGCTGAGGCACGAGAATTGCTTGAACCTGGGAGGCAGAGGTTACAGTGAGCCGAGATTGTGGCATTGCATTCCAGCCTGGGTGACAGAGTAAGATTCCAACTAAAAAAAAAAAAAAAAAAAAAAAAAAAGCCACACCCACTCTGTCTGGGGGGCAGCCCCTGCTTGTGCACTAGAAACACTGGGGCACCATGAGAGCTTCCAGAAGTTTGAGGAATGGGACTCCCAACGCCGGAGAGGCAGATGGCTGCATGGGCTGGCCAGGGGCAGGGGCTGGAGACAGAGCAGGTTGAAGCTTCATGCTGAGGAGGAAGCCCAGGGGACCTTCATCCCGAGCTGGAGGGACAGTTTAGCGACATGGTCTTTCTACAGGGCAATCCAATGCAACAAGATCAAATAGGGGAGCTGCCCCTCCACCTGGGATGTACCTCCCCAGGTATCCACATGCCTTATTCTCCCACCTCCTTCAGGCTATGGCTAAAAAGCCAAGAAGCCCTTCCCTGACATCCCAGTTTAAATCGCAGCCCTAAACCAGCCAGCACCCCCAATCGCCTGCTCCCCGGCTTCATTTTCTCTCTAGCCCTTATCCCTGACATACTGTATGTTTTACTCATTAATTTTGTCGTTAATTCCCCTAACCAAAAAGCAAGCTTTTCCTCTGGGAAGGGATTTTGGTCTGTTTTGCTCACTTCTGAATTCCCAGTACCTACATGGGATCAATGTCAGTAACACAGTAAATAATAATGATGATGATGATGATGATATGCAACACTTAGCATACTGCTATTGTGTACCAGGCACTTTTCCAAGGACTTTGCATATGTTAATCAATTAGTAGGTGCTCAGTGAACACTGTCTCTCTGGATGGATAAATACACACCATGGGGTGTGTGTTTAAGACAAGAGTACACAATCGGGTGCGGTGGCTCACACCTGTAATCCCAGTACTTTGGGAGGCCGAGGCGGGAGGATCACCTGAGATCAGGGATTCGAGACTAGCATGACCAACATGGCGAAACCCCATCTCTACTAAAAATACAAAAAGAAAAAAAATAGCCAGGTATGGTGGTGGGCGCCTGTAATCCAAGCTACTTGAGAGACTGAGGCAGGAGAATCACTTGAACCCGGGAGGCAGAGGTTGCAGTGAGCCAAGATGGCACGAATGCACTCCAGCCTGGGCAATAGAGCAAGACTCCAAAAAATGAAAAAGACAAGAGGAGAAGCATTGGCACCAGACTGTCTGAATCCCAGCTCCAGCATATCCAAGCTGGGTGTCCTTGGGCCAATGTCCTACCCTCTCTGAGCCTTTCCACTACAGCAGGGGTCATAATCATTCCTAGTCCATGGGCTGGAGGCGAGGTTTAGTGAGACAATCCAGCAACGTGATTAGCACAGGGCCTGGGAGAAGGAACTCTTGAAAACCTTAGCAGGTATGGACCCCTTCACTGCCTTGGCACACAGAGCTGGCAGACGCAGACACTTCTCTGTTCACAGAGCAAAGGTGGCACGCAGCTCTTCCCACAGCGCATGCTTTTCTCCCACACAATCTGAAAAATGCCAAAGGAAAGTCCTGCTCCTCTCCCCACCTGCCCTCCCACCCTCTCCAGGCCAGGTAGAACAATCCCTTGTATACACAGGCAGAGACGCACACACACCCCCACCCTCCCCAGGTCAGGTAGAACAATCCCTTGTATACACAGGCAGAGACGCACACACCCCCCCACCCTCTCCAGGTCAGGTAGAACTATCCCTTGTATACACAGGCAGAGACGCACACACACCCCCACCCTCCCCAGGTCAGGTAGAACTATTCCTTGTATACACAGGCAGAGACGCACACACCCCCCCACCCTCTCCAGGTCAGGTAGAACTATTCCTTGTATATACAGGCAGAGACGCACACACACCCCCCCCCCCCCACCCTCCCCAGGTCAGGTAGAACTATTCCTTGTATATACAGGCAGAGACGCACACACACCCCCACCCTCCCCAGGTCAGGTAGAACTATTCCTTGTATATACAGGCAGAGACGCACACACACCCCCACCCTCTCCAGGTCAGGTAGAACTATTCCTTGTATATACAGGCAGAGACGCACACACACCCCCACCCTCTCCAGGTCAGGTAGAATGATCTGTTATATACACAGGCAGAGACACACACATGCACAGACAGAGCTGGCATCTCTCTGCCCATCCCCCAAGCTCTGAGGGGCTCCCCCACTGCAGGCCCCCTCCGCTGGGATGTTAACCTTCCTGTTCCCACGAAGCTGGAGGAATCTGGGGAAAAGAGGCTTCTGGGGCACAGCCTGGCATATCCTAGTGGCTGGGTGAGGCTGCTGGGGATTGGCTCAGGGGGTCACCCCATGGGAGGAGTCCTGGCATCCTGTGTCTGGCAGCCAGCCCTGCTTTCCCCGCCCAGCCCTGCCTGGGAACTGGAACTCTGGTGGGAAGAGGGCGGTAGAGTAGAGGACTCACCTCACTCCCTTTCCCGCCCAAACTCTGTGCTCTGCATATAGCAGGCTGCCTGCCAGTGGAGATGAGGCGAGCCTGGGGAGCAGGAGTCCTAAGCCTCCCACGTGCTATACACCTGGGGACAGGTTACTTCACCTTCCTGAGCCTCTCTATAGTTGCACAGATGTAGGTTCAATTCCACCTCCTGCTGTGTGACCTTGCATGGATCACAACCTCTCTGTGCCTCATGCAATCTGCACTCAACAACAATTGAGCCCTTTCTAGCTGCCAGACACTGTGTAGGGCACTTGTTCTTTTGTCTATAAAAACTGGCTTAATAATAACTTGCCTGGTCAGGTGTGGTGGCCCATGCCTGTAATCCCAACACGTTGGGAGGCCAAGGCGGGCAGATTACTTGAGGTTAGGAGTTTGAGACCAGCCTGGTCAACATGGCAAAACCCCGTCTCTACTAAAAATACAAAAATTAGCCAGGTGCGGTGGCGGGTGCCTGTAATCTCAGCTACTTGGGAGGCTGAGGCAGGAGAGTCGCATGAACCTGGGAGGCAGAAGTTGCAGTGAGCCGAGACTGACCTATTTTACTCCAGCCTGGGGAATAAGAGTGAAACTCTGTCTCAAAAAAATAAAAACAAAAACACTTGCCCACAAGGTTACTGGGGGGACTAAGTAAAACTGTGTGTGTGTGCACGTGTGTGTGTGTGTGTGGTGGCTGCTCTATTATTTTTTTGAGAGAGGTTCTCACCCCATTGTCCAGGCTGAAGTGCGGTGGCAGTATTACGGCTCACTGCAGCCTCAACATCCCAGGCTCAAGGGATCCTCCCACTTCAACCTCCCGAGTTGCTGGAACTACAGGCACATGCTACCACACCCAGGTAATTTTTGTGTTTTTCATAGAGATGAGGTTTTGCCACGTTGGCCAGGCTGATCTCAAACTCCTGGGCTCAAGCAATCCACCCACCTCAGCCTCCCAAAGTGCTGGGATTACAGATGTGAGCCACTGCACCCAGCCAGTGGTTAATTTTATATGTCAATTTGACTGGCTTGACTGGGTTAATTGTATATGTTAATTTAAAGGGATACCCAGGTAGCTAGCTGGTAAACCATTATTTTGAGGGGTGTCTGTGAAGGTGTTTCTGGAACAAACTAATATTTGAATGGATGAACTCAGTGGCCATGTCCAATGTGGGCAAGCATCACCCAACCCACTGAGGGTCCGAATAGAACAAAAAGGTAGAGGAAGGGTGAATTCGCTCTCTCTACTTTAGCTGGGACATCCACCTTCTCCTTCCCTTGGACATCAGAGTTGCTGGTTCAGACTCAGACTGAGGCTTACAGCCTCAGCCCCTGACTCCTAGACCTTAGGACTGGAACTGAATGACACTACCAGGTTACCCAGGTCTCCAGCATGCACACTGCAGGATGTGGGCCTTCTCAGCCTCCATAACCTCACAAGCCAATTCCTATAATAAATCTCCTCTCAGATATATTTCTGTACATCCTATTGCTTCTGTTTCTCTGGAGACCCCTAAAACAGTGTGTACATTGCTTAGTCCAGTGTCTGCCACCATGCCATGGACTGTCCTGCTCCCCACCCTCCCTTCCCCAACCCCCCCCAGTCTGTGATGAGATTTTTCATTTGGGATCATTGTGTGTGTGTGTGTGTTTTAATGTAAGACAATAGGAAATTCAGATTCGCTTGAAAGAATTTGTCTTTGCAGGCAACTTAAATTCTGTAATGCAGGAAGAGAGATTTACTGCTGGAGAAATAACTACCTTTCCCCAAAAAAAAAATTGAGGACTAAATTTATCCTTCAAGAATTGTTATCTCTTTTACATATACACAAATGCTGAACGGGTAACTCGAAAGCCGATTACATAAAAAATGTTGCCTTTACAAACAGCCTCCAACCATATTTACACATTCTTATTGCTCCCAGTCTAAATGGAGGGAGTGTAGTCCATTGGAAAAAGTAGGCCTTCAGAACCCAGCAGAACTCCTGGGTTCCAATCCCAGTTCCACTACTTACCCCCTATTCAACCTTGTACAAATTACCTAATCTCTCTAAACCTCAGTATTTTTTTTTAATTATGAAATATTTTTAATGCCTGCCATATAGGATTATTGTGAGGGTTATGTAAGATTATATATGTTTATATGTGGGTGGCATTGTGGCTACTTGACACATAGAAAGGGCCATATTAATATCCATTTTCTCTTAACCTGTGGAACACTATAAAAGACTACATTTCCCAGGCTCCCTTGTAGCTCCAGGCCATGTGACTAATTCCAGCCAGTAGAAAGGAATCAAAATGTTGTCCAGGACTCTTGGGAAGTCTCTTTTAAAAGGGGGTGGTTGTGCCCTTCTCTTTCTCGGGTATCTTCCTGCTAGCTCGAACTTAAGATGTGATGGTGGAGCTCCAGCAGCCCTCTTGGACCATGAGATCTAAGTGTGAAAAATAAATGCTTGGATGGTGAAGTGGAAAAATAGCAGCCTGGGCATCTGATAACACCATGAAGCCAACTTGCCAACCCAAGATTTATTTTATGTGAGAGGTAAGTAGACTTCTAACTTACTTAAATTGGTGCTATTTGAGGTTTTCTATTACGTGTGGCTGAACCTAATCCCAAATGAGTTGTCATATATGACCAAAGAGTTCATAGCAAATCATCCCTGATGAGGGTATCTTGACCTCAGCACTACTGACATTCTGATAGACTCTTTGATAAAATTTGTGGAGGAGGCCGTCCTGTGCGTTGAAGGATGTTTAGCAGCATCCCTGGTCTCTACCCACTAGATACCAGTAGTACTCACTTCCAGCGTGACAACCAAAATCATCTCCAGACATTGCCAACTACCCCCTAGAAGAAAAAATTGCCCCGTGTTGAGAACCACTGCCTTTGATTTATTTATTTTTATTTTTATTTTTTGAGAGTCCTGCTCATCACTTAGGCTGGAATGCAGTGGCGTGATCTCAGCTCCCTGCAATCTATGCCTCCTGGGCCCAAGCAATTCTCCCACCTCAGCCTCCTGAGTACCTGGGACTAGAGGCATGTGCCACCACGCCCAGCTAATTATTCTTATTTTTTGTTGCCCAGGGTGGCCTCTAACTCCTGGGCTCAAGCAATCCACCCACCTTGGCCTCCCAAAGTGCTGGGATGACAAGTGTGAGCCATCGTGCCCAGCCACCTTGATTTATTTGCTGAGAAATTTGGAAGCCAAAGAGGTAAGGCCTATGGAAGTGAACCCCTAGAAATGAACAAACACCTGAGATATAATAAACTGATAAGAGGAAAAGGTAATCAAAGGCACAAACATTTGGGTTATACAGATCTCTCCAGAAAAGTATTCAACTGGGTACATGCAAATTATTTTTTGTTTTGTTTTTGAAACAGTGTCTTGGCTTTGTTGCCCAGGCTGGAGTACAATGGTGCAATCACTCCTCACTACAGCCTCAATCTCCTGGGCTCAAGAGGCCCTCCTGCCTCAGCCTCCTGAGTAGCTGGGACTACAGATGCACACCACCATGCCTGACAAATTTATTATTTTGTGTCGAGATGAGGTCTTGCTAGATTGCCCAAGCTGGTCTTGAACTCCTGGGCTCAAGTGATTCCCCCACTTCAGCCTCCCAAAGTGCTGGGATTACAGGTCTGAGTCATTGCGCCCAGCCTACCTTTTTGACTTGAAGTTCAAGCCTAGACTCAGATTCATGGACAATTAGTTGTATATAAAGCCAAAAATTAGGGCTGCCTTTATTTATTTATTTATTTATTTTTGAGACAGTTTCACTCTTGTTGCCCAGGCTGGAGTGCAGTGGCGCGATCTCGGCTCACTGCAACCTCTGCCTGCCAGGTTCAAGCGATTCTCCTGCCTCAGCCTTCTGAGTAGCTGGAATTACAGGCGTGCACCACCATGCCCAGCCAATTTTTTTGTATATTTAGTAGAAATGGGGTTTCACCATGTTGGCCAGGCTGGTCTCAAGCTCCCGTCCTCAGGTGATCCACCTGCCTCAGCCTTCCAAAGTGCTAGGATTACAGGCGTGGGCCACCATGCCCAGCCTAGAGCTGCTTTTAAACAACTGTATTTAGGATAGGAATCAATAGGATAAGACAGTAGAGAAATAGGAGTGAAGCCAATGCTGTAACCAATGACTTCCAAAGTGATTTTAAGTGGTAAATGATAACATAAGTCACATTGTAGGAAAGTCATTCCCCTTTCAATTTTTTCAACATCTTTATTGAGATACAATTTACCAAAAAGTTCACCCACTTAAAATGTACTGTGGTTTTCAGTATAGTTACAGTTGTCCAGCCATCACTATAATCTAATTTAGAACATTTTCATTACCCACCCACAAAAGAAAGTTTGTATCCCCTGTCTTTGAATCTGATTATTGTCTTGTAATCTAAATGAAAGAGATGACAATTCTAAGTGTTGACTAGGATGCAGAGAAACTGGACCACTTATATGCAGCTGGTGGAAGTCAATATTTGTCAACTTCTGGAAAGCCGTTTGACAGAACCTACTGAAGTTGAAGATACACCCACTTTATGAGCCAGGGATTCCATTCCTGGGAACACCCATGAGAAAGGAGTCCATATGTCCACCAAAAGACTTGTGCAAGAATGTTCATAACAACTTAAACATCTGTCATCAGGAGGATGGATCATTTGTGGAATAGTCCCACAATAGACTACTATCCAGCAGTAAAAAAAGAACTTCTAACACACACACAACAATACAATGGATGACCCTCACCGATATTATATTGAGTGGAAGCAGCCAAGCACCAAGCAAAGAACATATTGCATGATTCCATCAACATGAATTTCAAGACCAGGCAAATCTAATGGCTGGTGATAGAAGTAAGAATGACGGCTCCTTTGGGAGAGGGTGTAGACTGGGAGGGGGCAAGAGGGGGGCTCCTGCAACTAGAAATGTCCTAGGCTTTGATCTGGAACAGGGTTTCCCAACCTCATTACCTACTGACATTTAGGGTCAGATATTTTTCTTTTTTTTTTTTTTTTTTTTTTTGAGACAGAGTCATTCTGTCACCCAGGCTGGAGTGCAGTGGTGCCATCTCAACTCACTGCAACCTCTGCCTCCCGGGTTCAAGCAATCATTGTACCTCAGCCCCCTGAGTACCTGGGATTACAGGCATGCACCACCACACCCGGCTAATTTTTGTATTTTTAATAGAGATGGGGTTTCACCATGTTGGTCAGGCTGGTCTCAAACCTCTGGCCTCAAGTGATCCACCCACCTCAGTCTCCCAAAGTGCTAGAATTACAGATGTGAGCCACGGTGCCTGGTCTGGGACCAGATAATTCTGTGTGTGGCATCTGTCCTGTGCATTGAAGGATGTTTAGTAGCATCCCTGGCCTCTACCCACTAAATGCCAGTAGCATCCAGCCCGCAAGTTGTGACAACCACATTGCTAAATATCCCCTGAGGGGCATAATCACCCCATGACTGACAGCCACTGAACTAGGTACTGGTTACACATGTGCACACACATGTAAAAATCAAATTCAAGCTGTACACAGATTAATGCAGTCAAATGTCACATGTACCTGATGAATATGTACAACTATGTCCCCATAATAACTAAACATTTTTTTAAATTTGAAGATTAATACAGTTGTGTTCTTTGCTGTGTTATATGTCAGTTTGTTTGTTTATTTATTTATTTATTTATTTTGAGACGGAGCCTCGCTCTGTAGCCCAGGCTAGAGCACAGTGGCGCCATCTCGGCTCACTGCAAGCTCCGCCTCCCGGGTTCACATCATTCTTCTGCCTCAGCCTCCCAAGTAGCTGGGACTACAGTCGCCCGCCACCACGCCTGGCTAATTTTTTGTATTTTTAGTAGAGACAGGGTTTCACCATGTTAGCCAGGAAGATCTCAACCTCCTGATCTTGTGATCTGCCCACCTCGACCTCCCAAAGTGCTGGGATTACGGGCATGAGCCACCACGCCCAGCAATACCTCACTTTAAAAAAAAGTTTTAATAAGGCAACTGCAGAGAAAACAAATCAATGGTTTACATTCAAGATAAGAAGACCATGAAAGGCCTGTATGCTCATTATTAGTGTTACGATAGCTTAAAGGTGAAAGGTGAATGGGTGAAGTTTGGGGAGGATAGATTTCAATGGACACAGGGTTTTCTTCTGGGGTGACGGAAATGGAACTGGGTAGAGATGGTGGTTGTACAATATTATGAATACTAAATGGCAGCGAATTGTTCACTTTAAAGTAGTTAATTTTATGTTATGTGAATTTCACCTTAATAAAGGAAAAAACTCATTTTTGTCTCCACCACCCCCAATACCTATTACTATTTTAATTTAAAAGGAATCCACCTTCAGAAGCATTTAATCCAGTTCCCTGGATATCACAGGCAACATTCTGAGACATTAGGGCAACGTGATGAGGTCACAGATGGAGAGAAGCAGATCCCCAGACCTCCGGTATGGGCTCCAATTTAACGCCCCCCCACCCCAGCCTAGCCTCCATCAACCCACTTATTCCAGTGTAAGGGGTCAAGACAGGGGTTGCCTGTGTGATGGAAAAAGGCTCTCCACAGTCTTTGGAATGTGGCTCAGAAAAAAGCCTGCCCAAGGCAGGTGGCAGGTGGCTCCTTGGGCCACATGCCCCCACCTTTGGCTGACCAAAGGTTTTCGTGTTAAGTAACTCCCCCCACCCCACCCCCACCTGCTGGCAGAATTCTGTGCAGGGCGTCCTGGAGGTAGAAACCCTAGGTAGGAAGTCAGGAGGCCCAGGTTCCCATCTCAGCCCTAACACAAACCAACTATGGGGCCCAGACTCCCACTCAGAACCCCTGACTGCTCTGAGCCGCTATCTCCTCATCCGGGAAACAGAGACTGGCCAGGTAATGTTCTCTAAGAATTCCATCTTCAAATTCCCACACATGCCTGGAGCCACTTCCTTCAAAAGCTAGTCTGAGAATGTTACCAGCAGGAGTGCAAGGGTGTGTGTGTGTGTCTGTTTTTATTTATTTTTTTGAAGATGGAGTCTTGCTCTGTTGCCCAGGCTGGAGTGTAGTGGCACAATCTCGGCTCACTATAACCTCCACCTCCTGGGTTCAAGAGATTCTCCTGCCTCAGCCTCCTGAGTAGCTGGGACTACAGGCCCACAACATCACACCTGGCTGATTTTTGTATTTTTAGTAGAGACAGGGTTTTGCCATGTTGGCCAGGCTGGTCTCGAACTCCTGACCTCAAGTGATTGACCCACCTTGGCCTCCCAAAGTGTTGGGATACAGACGTGAGCCACTATGCCTGGCTGTGTTTTGTTTTTACTTCTTCAAGTCCATCCTCTTTAAATTGCTGCAAGTCTCAATATATAGCTTTATGATCTCTGTTGAAACTACTCAACTTGGCCTTTCTAGCACAAAAGCAGTCGCAGACAACAAGAAAATGTATTGGGCATGGTTGTGCTCCAATAAAACTATTTATAAAAATAGGTTGCGGGGCGGGGATTTGGCCCTTGGGGCTGTGAGTTTGCAACCGCTGTTATAAACTATTCCAGGGGAAATCATGATCCCCGAAAGCCGCCCATCTCATACAAGTCTGCTGCTCCTCTGGGGTTTCTGTGTTCAGAGAACAATTTCTCCAGTGCCTCGCTACTCAAAGTGTGGTCCATGGACCAGCATCTTTGGACTTGAAGAGCTTGTTAGAAACCCAGGCCCCACCCCAGATCTCAGCACAGAATCTACATTTTTACAAACTCCCAAGCTATTCATGTGCATAGTAAAGCTTTAAAGCAAGAGAAAGACATGATTATGTTTGTAGTTTTATGCAGATCTCTCTGGCTGCCATTTGGAGGACGGACAGAGGGGACAATCTGGATAAGCTGAGAGACAGGAAGACTCACACCTAGGCAGTGTGGACAATTGCAGAAGGAATGAGGTCACCAGAGTATCCAGAAGTTGAAGTAGGAAGGACTTGAGAACTTATGGAATGTGTGGAGTGAGGAGAGGCCAGTGGTATTCGGGTTCCAGTGTGCCCACCTCACTACCATCCAGAGGAACCTTCTAGAAGAGAGGTTGGGGAGCCACCAGCCACTGCCAAGCGTGTGGCCTTGGAAAATCACCAAATCTCTCTGAGCCTCAGTTTCCCCATGTGTATAAAGAGGATGATAATAACACCTATCCCAGAAGATGACTTCTAGGATGGATCTAGGTAACCCGTGTAATGTGTTCAGCCCTGCGGCCAGCATATAGCAAGCCTTCCAGAGCCCTGGGTCCCTCAGCCTCCACACTATCTATCCTTCCATCTGCCTAGCCATCTACCTATCTACTATCTTTTTTCCTTTCTGTCTTTTTAAATTAAACCTTAATGCCAGCAGATCAGGGTTTCTTAGCCTTAGCACTATTGATATTTGAGGCTGGGTGATTCTCCATGGTGGGGGGTGGGGACTGTCCTGTGCACTGTGGGATGTTTGGCAGCATCCTTGGCCTCTACTCACGGGATGCCAATCATCAGTAGCACGCACCGCCATTTGTGACAACTAAATGTCTTCAGACATTGCCAAATGCCCCTGGGGGAAATGGAGGCAAATCACCTTGTTTGAGAACTACTGCTTTAGATGTTGACCTGTTATTGTTATCATTAGGCTGGGTAGCGGGGGAAGCATCCCTATTAACCTGAAGCCCAGAATCTAGAGCTGGACTTGTGGCATTCTAATAAGTTAGCAACAACAAGGAGGGGGCCCCACGTTGGGGAGAACAATTGTTCTGAGAGACGGTTAACCACAAACAACTCACTTCCACAGCATTCTGTTCCCAAATACTTTGTTCTGCACGTACCCCCAGCAGCACAACTCTGTAAAACTTCCTTCCAGCTCCTACCTCTTTGCAGACAGCCCCTTCTGTGCTGTGCTACCCATTGCTTTCTTGCAACGTATCCTTGTACTTTCTCCAATACATCTGCCTTTCTTTACCCATGACCATCTTGGTAAATTCTTTTACCACCCACAACACTGGCCCCAGTCAATTGCACCCATGACAGGACCACCTGGAGTAAAATCACAGCTCTGCCATTTCCTAGTTGGAGTGGTTAGTGGTGGAGACTTCAGGTAAATCACTTTTTGTGATGAGTCCTCAGTTTCCTCATCTGTAAAATAGGTCTAATAATAACCCCTTCTTCATGGGAGGGAAAGATCAGCTCACCTAAGTAAAGCATTCAGTAAGGCTAATATGTCTTTTGTTGTTACAGTAAGTTATCTTCTTCCTTCTCCTTCTGCTTGCAGCAGGATGGAAAACTCGATTATGATCACCCACTCTCACCTCCTGTAGAGGAGAAGCCAGAAGCAAATCTCCACTCTACCCACCCACCCACTCACCCTCAACCCTACACCCAGAATATGGAAAGGGTTGAGGTCAGCACTGGGAATGGTCTCCGGCCATGCATGGGGTGTGAAAGGCAATTACCAGGTCTGCCTCAGATAAAACCAACCTCGGCTCGGTGGAAAAGTGTGCTGATAGTCCTGGCTGGACTAGAAATCCACCCAGCAGCTCTGAAAGCAGAGATATGTTTGGCAGGGTTGTTCGCCATGTAAAACTATCTGCCTGTGTCTTGTGACAGTGGAGAAAGCCTCTAAGGCCAAGAAATTATTTTTGATGTGGAAGGGGAAAAAAAATGGATTTAGCAGTTCCAGCCAGCTTTAGGCTTCTGGATGTTTTGTGCAACCTTGCAAATTTATTGTTTTCCAAAGTGCACGAAGCCAAGGAGTTTCCAAGGAGATGCTTAGCTCAGTGCAGATCCCCAGCTCAGGAAGGGGGAAGGCAGCTTGAAATCCTTTTCTGGTCAAATGGTGGAAGATTCTCAAGTTCAGCCAAATTCAGGAGCAAGGAGAGAGAGAAAGAGGAGAAGAGCACTCCGGAGGGACCTGGCCAGGGATTCAGAACATGAACGTCCCAGAGCTGGGACTCTCAACCCTCTTGACATTTGGGCCCAGATATATCTCAGCTGTGGGGACTGTCCTGTGCATTGGGAGCTGTTTAGCACAGCATCCTTGGTCTCTACCCACTAAATGTTAATAGCATTCTCCACCCCCAGCAGTTGTAACAACCAAAAATGTCTCCAGACATTGGCAAATGCCAGTGGGGTGCAAATTCACCCTGGTTGGGAACCAGTACTCCAGGAGATAAATGTTGAGCAGGTCCTGCTCACAGCTGTTTCTGTCAAGTGGTGGCCCAGCTGCTTTCAGAAAATGTCAAGCCAACACATGCATCAGCTGTTGAGAGGCTGTCTGAGGTCAGAGGTCCTGAAAGTCCTGAATGGGGTTAGAAATGGGTAGAAGCTTTCTTGCCTGAGAGACCAATGTGTTCTTAAAAAAATTGATGGTAATTCACCATCTCAGGCCTTTGAGGGCCTCCTTCTTAAAGAGTTATTACTGTTCCTAATTAATTGTGTGTTTGCTTATTTTTTTAAACTCTATTTCCCCCTCTAGAATGTAAGTCCCTTGAGGGTAGGGATCTTGTCTGTTGTTCACTGTTGTATCCCCAGCGTCCCACTCAGTCTAGCACATAGGATGGGCTAAGTACATATCTGCTGCAGGGAGGGAAGGAAGAGGGAGGGAGGGAACAACAGATAATTGTTGCATGTCTACACCCGGAAGATATACCTAGCGGGCTTGTTAAAACTTGGATCACTTGGATCAGAAAGTGCAGACTTTCTGATTCAGTGGGTCCCGGATGGAGCCTGAGAATGTGCATTTTTATCAAATTCCCAGGTAGTGCTGATGCTGATGGTCCAAGGACCACACTTTAAAAACCACTGGTCTGAAGACCTTTTGGTCCTCAGTCCTGGGCTGTGCATTAGAGTCACCTGGAGATCTTTAAAAAGATCTGCTGCAGGCCACACCCTGGCCAATTGAATCAGAATCCCTAGAGCGAGGCCCAGGTATCTGGGAGATTCCAATGCGGCACTAAGGCTGAGAGCGGCTCACCTGCACCTTCTCACTTGTTCCTCACAGCTGGTAGCATTGTTCCTTTCTTACAGATGAGGAAACAGATTCAGAAGGGTTAGTTACTTCCTCAAGACCCCTTAATCGTACCAAAATTCAAACCAGGTGCCAGGTTCTTTCAGTTACTTTGTCATCCTTCTCACTTCAGCAGATCAGAAAGCAGACCATAGCTTTGTACTATTTTTATAACTAATAGTCATTGATCACTAAGGGATGGGCACAGCTGCTGTTATTCTCACAAATGCTTGTCAAACATCATTATTCCCATTTGACAGAGGAAAAAAACTGAGGCACAGAGAGGTAGAGGAACCTGACTTTGGTCACACAGCCAGAAAGTGCTGAAGCCAGAATTGAGCCCAGCCCTCTGCAATACACTATGGGTCTTACCTGTGAGGACACAGAAGGTGGAGATGGAAGGGGAGGCTGGACCAAGGAGGAGGCCAGCCGATGTCAAAGCTGGAGCATAGGTGAGGCTAGCCAGTAGGTCCCATGCTAGCAAGCAGACAAAGACACAAAGGTGGACGAGACATGACTTGGAAAAAATCAGGGGACTGCTGAGGCGTAACAGTACCCGCGAGATGCCACTGCAACCCTCTGCCTTGGCCAGGCTGCACCTTATATTCTTCTCATCTCACCAGGAACCAATCCCGGTGATTGTCCTTCCCAGGGCTTCCAGGCAAAGCATACGATTGGCTGTCACCATTTGAAGCCAGCCATGGGAGGAAGGAAGTACTAGCGTCCCTGAGCATAGGTGGTGCTCACAAAATGAGCTAGAAACAGCCTCATTTGTGCTGCCCTCTCCCGTGTTTGTTCTCTCCATCTCCTGTCTGGTCCCTCCAACTTCCTGCATCTGTCGGCTACCTCCCCAGCTCTGGACCTTGGCTCCACCTTCGTGATTCCAGCAGCTCCTCTCCCATTTGGCACAGTGTTCCCATGAACTGATAACCAGTGACACAGTCCCCCTGACCAGCCCACCTTTTGGCACAGTTCTCAGAGTTTCCCATGTCTGAGCTCCCAGGGAGCCCTCATGCTGGGTCCGTCCAGTCACATACGTACTATGATGAGACCTGAGCCCACATGACACTGGTAGGGCTATTGATTCCTCCTGGTGCTAAGGTGGGCATCAGGTAGAGACCTACCTATGCATGCATATGACGCTGAGCCATTTCCTGAGAGCTACAGCCTGAGATAGCTGGAAACCATAGATAGCAGAGCCTCTGAAAGTCACATTCACACCAAGTCCAGGACCTACAGGAACCTAGTCTTAAATAGAACAGGGGTCCAGGTGCGATGGCTCAGGCCTGTAATCCCAGCACTTTGGGAGGCCGAGGCTGGTGGACCTTGGAGTTCGAGACCAGCCTGACCAACATGGTGAAACCTCGTCTCTACTAAAAATACAAAAATTAGCCGGGCGTGGTGGTGCACGTCCGTAATCCCAGCTACTCGGGAGGCTGAGGCAGGAGAATCGCTTGAACCTGGGAGGCAGAGGTTGCAGTGAGCCGAGATCGTGCCACTGCACTCCACCCTGGGCAACAGAGGGAGACTCTGTCTCGAAAGCAAAACAAAACAAAAACAGATCAGGGATGGCATTTAGGGGTGTGGATGCCCTAAAGAACCATCCTGTTCACCAAGCCACGGGGAGTAGGGACAGCCCAGGTTTTATACACCCAAATTCTTCCTCCCTTCTGGAATCTTGTAGTTTATAAGAGGGCAATTGGCTCCTTCAGACAACAGTCTGTGAGTTCAGGACTCACGCAGATCTGAAGAATTCTGGAGGTCTTCTACCTCCTCAAACCCTCCCCCCCATTCCTCAGTGGTGCCTGGAATTCCTTTAAAACAAGGTTTCTCAGCCTCAGCATTACTGACATTCAGGCCCAATCATTCTTTGCTGTGGGGGGCTGTCCTGTGCCATGTAGGAAGTTTAGCAGTATCCCTGGCCTCTATCCAGTAGATGCCAGCAGCACCCCCTCACCCAACTATAGCAACCAAAAATGCCTCCAAACATTTCAAATGTCCTCTGGGGAACACAACTGCCTTCAGCTGACAACCACTGCACTGAAGAATTACTCAGGCCGCAACTTCTAAGAAAATGCAGACTGCAGAGAGAGGGGAGCGCTTGCACAGGAGTGAACAGTGGCCGTTGATTACTGAGTATCTGCAAGGGCGGCTCATCTTATGAAGCCAGGGATGGGGTGTTGTTCTGAAGTCAATACAAGGCATGAAAATTGCGTCTGCTCAAAAGTGCCCTTGAAACCTGGTCATCCCTCCATCAGGACAAACGGCTGTTTCCTTAGTTGAATACTGATATGGGTGTGTTTTCCTAAAACATGGCAGTTACTTTCAGGGCACAATTGCCCATATGAACTATCTACACTGGTGCAGGGGTAACTATTCTGCCAGGGATTCCGATGAAACGAATTAAACTTCATTCAGCCTAACGCTGGCTCCTTACTATTTTCTTTTTTCTTTGAGACAGGGTCTCGCTCTGTTGCACAGGCTGGAGTGCAGTGGCACAACCACAGCTCACCGAAGCCTCGGCCTCCTGGGCTCAAGTGATCCTCCCACCTCAGCCTACCAAGTAGCTGGGACTACAGGCGCATGCCACCATGCCCAGCTAATTTTTATGTTTTTTGTAGAGACAAGATCTTACTATGTTGCCCAGGCTGCTCTCAAACTCCTGGCTCAAGCTATTCTCCCACCTCAGCCTCCAAAAGTGCTGAGATTACAGGCATGAGCCACCACGCCCAGCTTCCTTCCTTACATATCTTAACGGTCTCTCCCGTACACAGTGAACTGCGACCTAACTGGATGTGTGAACAGCCTGGAACCGACTCCTGTACCAATCACAGAATTTTAGCCAATCGCAGGCAGCCAACTGTTCGAATCCTGTTCAAATAAGGCAAACAAACAATAAGCAGAAACCAATCTGGCTGTTTCTGCACCTGACTTCCGCCTTCTGTGCCTCACTTGCCTTTTTCTGTCTGTAAATATCATCCGACCATGTGGCAGCTTTGGGGCTGCTCTGAATCTATTCTGGTGCAGGGAGCTGCCCGATTCACGAATCATTCTTTGCTCAATTAAATTCTGTTAAATTTAATCTGCCTTAAGTTTTCCTCTTAACGCTCCCAAATTTCAGGTACTGGGCAGCATTGTCATCACATTTCCCATATCCATATACCATCTACATAATCATTTAATATTTTTCTTCAAATCAGCCTGTTTCAGCCTTTAACGTATGTATTTGAAATGAAATCTTTAAATTATTTCCATAAGTGAAAAGCTACTGTTGTTTTCCACTAATAGAGGGTACCATAACAATAGGGAAAATGGGAAAAATAAGTTAATAATTCTTTTTTTTTTCTTTGAGATGGAGACTCACTCTGTCGCCAAGGCTGGAGTGCAGTGGCATGATCTTGGCTCACTGCAACCTCCGCCTCCCAGGTTCAAGTCATTCTCTTGCTTCAGCCTCCCGACTAGCTGGAACTACAGGCATGTGCCACCACGCCCAGCTAATTTTTGTATTTTTAGTAGAGATAGGGTTTCACCATGTTGGCCAGGCTTATCTGGAACTCCTGACCTCAGGTAATCTGCCTGCCTCGGCTTCCCAAAGTGCTGGGATTACAGATGTGAGCCACCACGCCTAGCTGGAAAAAGAAGTTAATAATTTTCTCTAGGCTCTATTGCTTTCCAAAGCTTCTAAGCCTGAGGCCTGATGCCTTTGCTAGAAAGGTAGATGGGCAAAGGAAGGACAGGTGTTAAAGAGAAGTCGGCATCATGATGAGTCTTGCTCTGTGACACCATCAGAAAAGACAGAGACTTTCTCCCCGGGATGCAGTGGTGTTTTATGAGGAGGGTAGCACAGGGCCAGACTGCCAGTTCCACTTCCCCAGGGCTGGGCCAGTTTTAGAAACCAGCCATCAGTAGCTTGGCTGCAGGCTGGAAAGAATCGGCTGCAAAGCACAAAAGCATTTCCCAGTGCACAATGGGTTCCAGACCTCCTTGGACAAACAGAGGGATTGGCAGTAGGCACGCATGGCCTCAGATCACCAGCAGGGGCCCTCACCCCTCAGACGCCAGACTTTCCTGCCCAGGCCTTCCTGGGAAGGGGTGGTTTTGCTGATGCTAATAATGGCTGCTTGGGAGTCAAAACCCCAAAGAAACTTCAGAATGAAACCAAAGCCCTTCAAGGTTAAAATTCATAGCCCTTCTCTGTTCTGTTCAAACTCTTCCTATGCCTGGATGTTCTGTTTATCTGCCTCTCTGAATTTCCTCTGATATATAAAGCAGAGTGCACAAATACAGGGCTACAGGATAAAGTAAATAATGCAAATGAGGGAAGTGTGCTGTAATAGGGAGTGGTGGGGCCTGAGGTTAATTGGAGCACCTGACCCCAAAGAGAGGCAGCAGCCACTCAACCCTTAGTCACTGTTCCTTGTAGAAACATGGGCTCTGAATTGCTAGAGCTACTAATTTTTCAAGAGATGCTGGAAATCTGAAAAAATTTTATGTGAAATCCCCATTTTATACCAAATATTTTTTGAACTCTGTGAGAGTGCATACAAATATGTGTACATGAGGGTTCACAGCAGCTCTACTTGTAACAGCCCCAAATGGAAACAACCCAAATGCTTATCAACAGGTGAGGCCACGTGCGGTGGCTCACACCTGCAATCCCAGCACTTCGAGAGGCTGAGGCCGGTGGATCACCTGAAGACCAGCCTGGCCAACATGGTGAAACCCCATCTCTACTAAATATACAAAAAAATTAGCTGGGCAAGGTGGTGCACACCTGCAATCCCAGCTACTCGGAAGGCTGAGGCAGGAGAAATGCTTATAACTGGCAGGTGGAGGTTGCAGTGAGCCGAGATCGTGCCACTGTACTCCAGCCTGGGCAATAAAGAGGGACCCCTGTCTCCAAAAAAAAATTATAAAAGGAAGATTGGCAGGTGTTAAAAGAGGTAAGGAAGGCATTCTAGCACCTTTGAGATAGTCAGAAGCAATGAAGAAGGAATAATCTTCCCGTTGTATGATTCAATGATATTAATGCTACATCCATGTAACACATCTAATATTTCACCTGCCAGGATCTAGTTCCCACGTCAGAATAAGCACTTTCTCCATAGAAGGATCCCTGACCCCACACATCCTACCCCCAAAAGCCATATTTGTGCATCTTTTCCCCCTACACATGAAGAGATCCCCCACTCAAATGCACATTCACGTGGGTAATTGCATGTAAGTGAGGGGTTGTTTTTCTAGAAGTTTCCAGGGCCCTGCGTCTCAGAGAAATCAGCACTCAAAGGCAGCAACCCACTCTGTGGCCACCAACTTCTTTAGTCCAGAGAAGTCACCAGCTCCTCTGCTAGCAGTGGTCAGTATGATACAGTGATGCCTAGAGCCCAAAGTGCAAGGATGAGGCCCCAGGGCAAGTTAG
The DNA here is from genome assembly GCF_024542745.1 of Macaca thibetana thibetana. Classification (NCBI taxonomy): domain Eukaryota; kingdom Metazoa; phylum Chordata; class Mammalia; order Primates; family Cercopithecidae; genus Macaca; species Macaca thibetana. The sequence goes on along the minus strand of NC_065597.1, from coordinate 65,089,640 downwards.
GAGGCTTGGGGTGTGGCCGAGGTGACAGAACTCTAGGATCCCAGTGAACAGGTAAGGCTGTCTGCACAGCCCCAAACCACTGTCTGCATGTGGAGCCATGTAGATCTGGCCTTACAAGGTGGATTCCTATGACCGCTTGGGAAATAACTGCCTTGCAGCACAGGTACGGATGGGCACTTGGAATTTTCCAGAAATGCCTTTTGCCAAGGAGAATCAGGCTGAGCTCGACTAATAACAGTTACATTTTTAAAGAGAGCATTTCAGGCCAGGTACGGTGGCTCAAGCCTGTAATCCCAGCACTTTGGGAGGCCAAGGCGGGTGGATCACCTGGGATCAGGAGTTTGAGAACAGCCTGGTCAACATGGTGAAACCTCGTCTCTACTAAAAATACAAAAATTAGCTGGGCATGGTGGCGGGCACCCAGCTACTCAGGAGGCTGAGGTGGGAGAATTGCTTGAACCTGGAAAGCAGAGGTTGCAGTAAGCCAAGACCTTGTCACCGCACTCCAGCCTGCATGACGGAGTGAGACTCCGTCTCAAAAAAAGAAGAGAGCATTTCAAATCCTGCAGCCAAAGTAAACTGTCGAAAGGTGAAATGGTTGCTATATATTTATCTTCATTGAGTCAAATTCCTGTATTATTTTAGAAAAACACCATGTGAAATTCACCAACCAGAAGACAAATCTTTGCTCAGGAAAATGTCAATAGTGTAGGGTTGGAGTTTGGTGCATTTCAGACGGGTGCTAGCTTATTTGCAGAACAGCTGGTGATTAAATTATGACTATTAATAAAAATCCATGAGGTTGCAAAAACCCTCTGGTCTGCAGTGATGAGGTTGTTAGTAACAATTCAAAACTTCCCTGGAGGAATTTTTATTTTTATTTATTTATTTCAACTTATTTTAATTTTAATTTTTAGAGACAAAGTCTTGCTCTGTCACCCAGGCTGGAGTGCAGTGCTGCGATCATAGCTCACTACAGCATCAAACTCCTGGACTCAAGGGATCCTCACTAGAGAAATTTTGAAAGGGAAAAGGTTTAGCTCTCTCCACCTCCACTCAAAATATCCTTTCTCTCTCCATCAATAATTGAATTAATACTTACAGTTACCTTTTACTGACTGTTGATCATTTGTCAAGCACTGTTTTAAGAGCTCCAGAGATTAATTCATTAATACAGTAATGTTACCATGTAGAAATTCTTATCTCTGTTTCACAGGTGAGAAACCAGGCACCAAGAGCCAACCAAAAGAGCCTTCCCAAGTCATCCCCAGACCACAAACTTCAGGCAATGAAACATGACAATGAACTACATTTGATCCACCATATGAGATGCCTCATTAAAAGAAAATGCACAAGAGCCAAAAGACGGACACCACCAAGTGTCCATAAATGGATGAATGGATAAAGAAGATGTGGTATAGACAACGGAATATTATTCTGACTTGAAAAGGAAGGAAATTCTGACACATGCTACAACATGGATGAGCCTTGAAGACATTATGTCAAGTGAAATTAACCAGTCACAGAAGAACAACTACTGTATAATTCCACTTATATGAGGTCCATAGAGGAGTCAAATTCTCAGAGACAGAAAGTAGAATGGAGGTTACTTGTATTCATGTGTTCTCATGTTGCTAATAAAGACATACCGAAGACTGGGATATTTATTTATTTATTTTTTTTTTGAGATGGAGTCTCGCTGTGTTGCCCGGGCTGGAGTGCAGTGGCCGGATCTCAGCTCACTGCAAGCTCCGCCTCCTGGGTTTTTACGCCATTCTCCTGCCTCAGCCTCCCGAGTAGCTGGGACTACAGGCGCCCGCCACCTCGCCCAGCTAGTTTTTTGTATTTTTAGTAGAGACGGGGTTTCACCGTGTTAGCCAGGATGGTCTCGATCTCCTGACCTCGTGATCCGCCCGTCTCGGCCTCCCAAAGTGCTGGGATTACAGGCTTGAGCCACCGCGCCCGGCCAGACTGGGATATTTATAAAGAAAAAAAGATTTAATGGACTTACAGTTCGACATGGCTAGGAAGGCCTCACGATCATGATGGAAGGCAGGGGAGGAGCAAAGGCACGTCTAACACGGCAGCAGGCAAAAGAGAACGTGCAGGGGAACTCCCTTTTATAGAACCACCAGGTCTCACAAGACTTATTCGCTATCACAAGAACTGCATGGGAAAAACCTGCCCCCATGATTCAATTACCTCCCACCGGGTCCCTTCCACTGACACATGGGGTTTATGGGAGCTACAATTCAAGATGAGATTTGGGTGGAAACACAACCAAACCATATCACCATGGATATGGGGGAAGATGGAAATGCAGAGGGAGTGTTTAAAGGGTGCAGAGTTTCAGTTTGGGAAGATGGAAAAGTTCTGGAGATGGATGGTGATGATGGATGCACAATGTGTGAATGTACTTAATGCCACAGAACTGTACACTTAAGAGTGGTTAAAATGCTAAGTTTTATGTTATGCATATTTTACCATAAAAAATGGATTTTTGCATGAAAAAAGAAAAAGAGACATTAAAAGCATTCATTCATGCATGCTTCATTCTTTAAAAAAAAAAAACCTCAATAAAAAACTCAACATTGTAGGCTGGACATGGTGGCTCACACTTGTAATTCCAGCACTTTGGGAGGCAGAGGCAGGCGGATCACTTGAGACCAGGGGACTTGAGCCTGGAAGTTCAAGACTAGCCTGGGCAATATGGCAAAACCCCATCTCTACAAAAAATACAAAAATTAGCTGGGGTGTGGTGGGGGTGCGGGGTGCCTGTAATCCCAGCTACTCAGGAGGCTAAGGCAGGAGAATCACTTGAACCAGGGAGGCAAAGTTGCAGTGAGCTGACATTGAGTCACTGCACTCCAGCCTGGGCTACAGAGTGAGACTGTCTCAAAAAAGCCACCTCAACATTGTAGAGTCCTTCTATTCATTGCACAAAGATGTGAGCAGTACCAGGCAGTTACTAAGCAGTAGGGGGACAAGGTTAAATCAGGAGCAGTGCTCTGAAGACATATTGGCAAGTAAATAAACTAGTACAGTAAGATCACAGCCACTAGCACAGACATGGTGCCTACTACGTGCCCTCACTCCTTTAGGTGTTATACCTGCATTAACTCAAATAATCCTCATGGTAGTCATTTTGGGTTTTGCTTTTTTTTTTTTTTTTTTTTTTTTTTTTTTTGAGACAAGGTCTTGCTCTGTCGTCCAGGTTGGATGGAGTGCAGTGGTGCAATCACAACTCACTGCAGCCTCCACTTCCCAGGCTCAAGCGATCCTCCTTGCCTCAGCCTCCTGTGACAGTCATTCTTATCCTCATTCTACAAACAAGGAGATTGAGGCTCAGAGAAGTTAAGAAAGTTGTCCAAGGTTACAGAGGATTCATCACACCCATGCAGTGTGGCTCAGGGTCAGTGGTTCTAGCCAAAAGGTATGAGATGGAAGAAGCAACAAAAAACACAGTCTCAGAACACAGTGACCACCCAGAGATGGTGAGTGCAAATAGGCCGTGGAGTTTAGGAAGGATTCCTGGAGGAAGAGACTTTTGAGCTAAGTTCCAGAGCAGGGGTTGTCAAAACTACAACCTGTGGACCAAATCCGGCCCACCGCCTAGTTCTGTGAAGTTTTATTGGAACACAGCCACGCTCATTTGTGTACAGATTGTCCATAGCTGCTTTTGCAGCATAGGGGCAGAAACCATATGGCCTGCAAAGCTGAACACAGTTATCATCTAGCGCTTGACAGAAGAAGTTTGCTAACCCTGTCCTAGAGAATTAATAGGAAAATAGTTCATGAAAGATAAAGCGAAGGTGCACAGGCCAACTCGGTACCAACTTTGCCTTCCCCAGATATCTTACCCTCTTCCAGTCCTTCTTCCACGTGATGTCACCACCACAGCACAGGCAGCCTTCCCCACTCCCTGGGCCTCTTCCAGAGCCTCCTAACCACTCCAGCCATTCCTTTTTTTTTTTTTTTTTTTTTTTTTTTTTTTTTTTTTTTTTTTTGAGACAGAGTCTCACTCTGTCGCTCAGGCTGGAGTGCAGTGGCAAGATCTCAGCTCATTGCAACCTCTGCCTCATGGGTTCAAATGATTCTCCTGCCTCAGCCTCCCGAGTAGGTGGAATTACAGGTGCCTGCCACTACGCCCAGCTGATTTTTTGTATTTTTAGTAGAGACGGGGTTTCACTATGTTGGCCAGACTTGTCTCTAACTCCTGACCTCAAGTGATCCTCCTGCCTCCGCCTTCTAAAGTGCTGGGATGACAGGTGTGAACCACCACGTCCGGCCCCTGCATCCATTCTTAACTGCTGCATCCCTTCTGCCACCCAGGCAGAAAAGAAATCAACAAAAGGACAAGCTTGGACCCAAACACTATCCGCTTAAAACCTTCAAAGGCTCCCCATTGTTCTTAGGTGAGAATCCAAACCCTTCACCAGGCCTACCCAGACCTGCCTGCCCCTTCCTCCAGCTTCGTCCCGGACGCATCCTTTGCCTTGCTGCTCTCTCTGGAATCCTCTTCCCACCAACTTTTGGCCACTCAACTCCCTGTTCATCTGTTCTGGGTGGCAATGTCCCTGCTTCTCTGCTCTACCCAGTGTGGGTCCCATGAGAATCTCTGGCTCACCCACCCTTGCTTCCTCCCTATAAAAATGTTGGAATGATTTCATGGAAACTCCTGTTTCGAGGCCGGGCACGGTGGCTCACTCCCGTAATCCTAACACTTTGACAGGCCGAAGTGGGAGGACTGCTTGAGCCCAGGAGTTTGAGACCAGCCTGAACAACATAGCGAAACGCTGTCTCTAAAAAAACTAAAAAACTTAGCCAGGTGTGGTCGCACATACATGTAGTCTCAGCTGCTTGGGAGGCTGAGGCGGGAGGATCGCTTGAGTCCAGGAGTTCAAGGCTGCAGTGAGCAATGATTGTGCCACTGCACTCCAGCCTGGGCAACAGAGCAAGATCATCTCAGAAAAAAAAAAAAAAAAAAAAAAGAGACAGAGAGAGAGAAGAAAAGAAAAATAAACTTTATTTATTTTTTGTCTCTTCTGGAGTACCAGACTAAAGGGTGGCAGATGTAGGTGGGCTGAAGCTACCACTGTAATTTCCATCAAACCCTGCCTGCAGCCCACGAATCCCCCCAAAGATACAGACACAAGAAAAAAGAGCACAGTTTTTTTTTTTGTTGTTTGTTTTTGTTTCTTTTTGAGACAGGGTCTCACTCTGTCACCGAGGCTGGAGTGCAGTGGTGTGATCTTGGCTCATTGCAACCTCTGCCTCCCAAGTTCAAGCGATTCTCCCACCTCAGCCTCCCCAAGTAGCTGGGATTACAGGCATGCACCACCACACCTGGCTAATTTTTTGTATTTTTAGTACAGACAGGATTTCACCATGTTGGCCAGGCTGGTCTCAAATTCCTGGCCTCAAGTGATCTGCCCACCTCGGCCTCGCAAAGTGCTGAGACTACAGGTGTGAGCCACTGTGCTTGGCCTTAAAAAGGCGTACTGCTCTGCAAACACAAATTCAAGGCAAGTTCCCTCTGACCTGACTATCATCCAAGTTCTTTCTGTGTATATAAATTTCACAGCCACCACTGTTCTTCCAGGAGAATGTCAAATTCCCAGAGGCCAGGGCCCATGTTTACACGGCTCCTCATTTTATTCCTAGTGCCTAGCGCAGCAACTGGCACCCAGTGAGAATCTAAATTTGCATTGAGCAGGGAGTATAGATTCCATCCAAAGAGGATTCCAAGAGCCAGCCCCGAGGTGTGAAACAACATGACGCAAAATGCCTAAAGGGCAAGCTGGTGTGGGCATAGCGGGCTGACGACAGAATCGGGCAGTGCTGCAGACTCCTCAGATCTAAAAAGCACCCCATCCCTCAGCAGGAAATCCCTTTAGACTGTTAGGGTTCTGTTGAGGCCTTTGGAAGTCAAAGGTTACACTTCCAAAGATGCTGCTGTGGGCGGAGAAGATATGTCGGCGTGACAGAGACAATGGGCTGCCGGGCTCCGTTCCCTGCACCTGTCATGCTCAGTCACATGGGTCTTAGATGGAGAATAAGGGGTCCTGGGAGCGTCACAGCCTCTTGGGGACAGCCAGGCTAAGTTCCAGGCTCCATCCTCCAGTGAGCAAGAGAGGATGGACCCTGGATGCTTAAATCCCTCCAGGAAGCTCAGCCCTTGGCCGCTTTTAGAAAGAACAAGACCACAGACCTTGGGGAGGGAGGGTACTGGTTTGGCACCAGGGGCAGGGCCAGCTTGGCCCAGAAATTGCTCAGATTCACGGGAGGAGGGTGAGGGCTTGGCAGAGAAGGCAGGGGTCCTGGGAGGATCTGCTCACCTTCGCCAGCTGTGTCTGCAGCTTATTCTTCACGTCCGTCACCTCGGAGATGCGGGCGTTGAAGGCCAGGTTGGTGTCTGTGAACTGCCTCCACATCTGATCCGACAAGGTCTCAAAGAGGTGCTCCGCCTCCTCCCGCAGCCGGATGGAGTCGGCCCGCATGTTCTGAGAGTGCTTGATGTTGTCGTTACTGAACTTGGCCCAGGTCTCGGGTACGGAGATCCTGCAAAGGCACAGGGGCGAGTTGCTGCAGCCCTGGGAGACCTCACAATCTGCGGTTTCTCAGCCTGGGCAGTCTTGGCCTCTGGATCGGGATTATTCTCTCTCCTGTGCATTGTGGGATGTTTAGCAGCATCCCTGACCTCTACCTACTAGATGCCAGTAGCTCCCAGACCACCCCATTGTGACAACCAAAAAATGGCTCCAGACATTGCCAAGTACCCTCCTGTGGGAGGGCACAGTCACCCCTTGCTGAGAACCACTGTCCTGATCCAATACCCTCATTTTACAGGGGAGGCAAGAGAACCCTAAAGAGAGCAGCTGGTCAGCAGAAGGGCACTCAGTGAGTGGGTCAAAGAGAGGGGCTCCCTCAGAGAGCTCTTTTCTCTAACACCCACACCACTGCCACTAGAAACACAACACGGACAAGCCAAGAAGCAGGCATTGGGCACAGAGAGGGTTCAGGGACCCTCCAACTCTGCAATGAGAATGTGGCCACGCTACTTTCACTGCCGTTCATTCATGGAATATTTCTTCAACTTCTACCACATGCCACGCATTGTTCCAGGCACTTAGGAGAGAGCCATGAACAAGAACAGCAACATCCATGCCCTCATGGTGGTTAATTGCCAGAGAAGGAAGATTGACAGTGAACGAGGAGATAGTTACACATTGTGTTATGTGCTGGGAAGGGATTTAGAAACTGGAGGGCCAGGCCAGCCATGCTTCTAATCCCAGCACGCTGGGAGGCTGAGGAAGGCAGATCAGTTGAGCCCAGGAGTTCAAGACCAGCCTGGTCAATGTGGTGAAACCCCCATCTCTATAAAAAAAGCCAAAAAGAAGTACCTACGTGTGGTGGTACATGCCTGTGTTTCCAGCTACTTGGGAGGCTGAGGTGGGAGGATCTCTTGAGCCCAGGAGTTCAGGGTTGCAGTGAGCCGTGATTGCACCACTGCACTCCAGCCTGGGCAACATAACAAGACCCTGTCTCAAAAGCAGCAGCAGCAGCAGGAGGATGAAAGAGACAAACGGAGTGGTGTCATTATGTGTTGGTCAGGGCTGTAAATGGGAATAGATGAATACTCGGAAGGGTGTTGAGATGGTTAGGGATTAGAAAATGCATGAAGTGCTGAATGCGGTGGCTCATGGCTGTAATCCCAGCACTTTGGGAGCCCAAGGCGGGAGGATCACTTGAAGTCAGGAGTTCGAGACCAGCTTGGCCAACATAGTGAAATCCCGTCCCTACTAAAAACACAAAAATCAGCTGGGTGTAGTGGCACATGCCTGTAACCCCAGCTACTCAGAAGGCTGAGGCAGGAGAATTACTTGAACTGGAAGTCAGAGACTGCAGTGAGCCAAGATCACGTTGCTGCACTCCAGCATGGGCAACAGAGTAAGACCCTATCCCCACCACTAAAAGGTAAAAAGAAACTGCATGAAGTTGTCATTATCCCAGCTGTAACGGGCAAGAGAAAAGGAAGCAGTAGGTGTTATAAGAGCCCCAGAAGAGAAGGAACCATGGTCGACCACAGTGTCTGGGAGGGAGGTAGCAGGGGAAGAAATCGTAGCCTCTCCCCTCCCACACTCTGTCTTCTGCTGGTGCCCCTCCTCCTGGCTGAACCCATCTGGAAATCAAAGGACAGAGAGCCCAGGAGAGGAGGTCTGCAGAGGAGAGTCTGTTGTGCAGGACACACAGTGTGGCAGCGGGAGAATGGATCTGGGGAGATCAATGGACAGGGACACAGGCTACATTGGCAAAGGCAGGCAGGGAAGGCTTCTTGGAGGTGGTGACACATGAGCAACTCCTCAGTAAAGTTCTTCCTGGCAGAGCATGTAAATCCCTGCAACAAGCAACCAATGGACCACGTGGGGTTTTCTCATCTGGGAAGGCTTTGAGGAAGCGCATGCATGTCTTTGAGTTGGCTTCAGGTCCTGGATAAACCAGACTAGGTAATTTCTCAAGGTCTTTTCTGGTCCAGGAAGTCTCCAGTTCTTAAATAAAGCAGAATTTTATACTTAGGCAGCAGGAATTGAACTCACATTTCTGAAATAAAACTTTCTTTCTTTCTTTCTTTCTTTCTTTCTTTCTTTCTTTCTTTCTTTCTTTTTTTTTTTTTTTTTTTTTTTTTTTTGAGACACAGTCTCGCTCTGTTGCCAGGCTGGAGTGCAGTGGCAGGATCTTGGCTCACTGCAAGCTCTGTCTTCCAAGTTCAAGCAATTCTCCTGCCTCAGCCTCCCAAGTAGCTGGGACTACAGGCGAGCACCATCACGTCTGGCTAATTTTTGTATTTTTAGTAGAGATGGGGTTTCACCAGGTTGGCCGGGATGGTCTGGATCTCTTGACCTCGTGATTCGCCCACCTCGGCCTCCCAAAGTGCTATAATTACGGGTGTGAGTCACCACACCCGGCTTCTTTTCAGACATTTTAAAGCACACTTAGGTTGCATGGTGCACAGAAAGTTTTAAAAATCATATAGTGTGTGTGATTGTTTTGCCTGGCTTTTGCAGGAGTTAAAAATCAAGCAATAAACAGGCATCTCGGGCTTCTGGAGATAGGAGGGGCACTATGTCAGGTTCAGAGCTTTCATCCCACCAAGACCTGAGGCTCAGAGAGTGAGGCATCTTGTTCAAGAACACACAACAACGCCCCATCCCAGAACACCGAGGAAAGAGGAGACGATAAGGACAGCAGAGAGAAACACGCAGATTTACTTTGAGTGTCTCTGTGGCCTCTGAATGGGGGGACACTGTCAATGTCATGAACAGTAACCTCTAAGCCCTTGTCCTCCCCTGCAGCAGACAGCTGAGCTCCCCAGAGAAAATAAGCCGCTTAATGACATTCTCCCTGGGGAGGAATTTGCCAAAGACAGTCTGCCTCCTCAGCAGGCAGTGTGCCTCAGTAGGGGGAAGTGCTTTCTGGAGTCTATGTCCACTAAAGATGGAGAGGACAGCTGGCCTTGCTGGAGAGGCAGGAAGGCACCATTGGTAAAACACACAGGCTCAGTATTCAGTGCAGATTCAGAATCACAGCTCTGTCGTTTGCTGTGTGAGCTTGAGCCAATCGACTCACCTCTCTGAGCCTCAGTTTCCTCATTGTAAAATGGAGATAATGGTACCAACCCCCAGGGTTGCTGAGTGTTTAAATGTGAAGTCCTTATCATGGCACTGGACAGAGTAAGCGCCCGAAAAATATTTATCATTCATGAGATGTTGCACATGAAGCTGTCAGCACAATGTCTAGCACAGAGCAGACACCAGGTAAAAGGTGTCCTTCCTGGCCAACACGGTGAAACCCCGTCCCTACTAAAAATACAAAAATTAGCTGGGCATGGTGGCACGTGCCTGCAGTCCCAGCTACTCGGGAGGCTGAGGTAGGAGAATCACTTGAACCTGGGAGGCAGAGTTTACAGTGAGCTGAGATCGTGCCACTGTACTCTGGCCTAGTGACAGAGCGAGACTCTGTCTAAAAAAAACAAGGTGTCTACTGCCATCATCATCATCATCATCACCACTGTTAATCCAGAAAATAGAGATACTGCAATTCAGACAATCACCAAACATCCTCTTTCATCCGCCCAGACATAGCCCTGCTTTAAGAAAACCCCAAGGCTGGGCACGGTGGCTCACACCTGTAATCCCAGCACTCTGGGAGGCCAAGGCCTGAGGATCACCTGAGGTCAGGAGTTTGAGAACAGCCTGACCAACATGCAGAAACCCCATCTCTACTAAAAATACAAAAAATATTCGCTGGACGTGGTGGCGCATGCCTGTAATCCCAGCTACTCGGGAGGCTGAGGCAGGAGAATCGCTTGAACCCGAGAGGTGGAGGTTGTGGTGAGCTGAGATCGCACCATTGCACTCCAGCCTGGGCAACAAGAGCAAAACTCCGTCTTGAATAAATAAATACATAAGAAAACCACAAATACAAAGCCCCAAGCTAGCACATCTGGGGAGCAATTAATTGCCACAAACAGCAGCTCTCTTCTGCAGATGGATTCTCTAGATGGGGGACTTCAAGTAGCAGGTCCCTCCTGGGTGCAGAAATTGGAGGCTCTGGGGCTGCCAGGTTTCTGGAGAAGAATCTGTTTGGGAAGAGAGACCCTCTGGACTCCCTGTGTAGATGAGGGGGGCCAAGCCCCCAAAGTCCTGCTCACCTTGCCAGTGCCATGGGGGACAGCACCTTGTCAGGAAGAGGAAGAAAGTCCCCAGGAGTTGTCATTACTGGAAGTCCCAAAGGGTCACCTCAGCACTTTGACATTTGTAAGATCCAGAAAGTGACCCCAGGCTTGGGCCAAGGAGACTGCCAAGGAATACCGTCCTTCTTGCTCCCCTTCCTCCCTTCCTGTGGTTCTTCCTTCCCTCCCTTCCTCCTTACACTCATTCTTCCATTCAATAAAAATTTATTGCATACCAACATGTGCCAAGCACAATTCTATGTACTAGAGATTTTTTTTTAACTGAAGAAGGCGGAACTAAGATAGACCCCACCTTCTTCCTCATCCTAAGCATCTCTCAGACCTCAGACTACCAAGTGGGAAGCATGTTTTCATTCTGCATAAAATCTCACAATTCTGTGATATGTCCAGGATCATGACAGGCTCACAGAAGGCACCACCTCGTAGCTGCTGTGACGAGAAAATGAGGTCACAAAGTAAGCACTCGATAAATGTTGGCTGCTATTATTCTATACTAGGCTCTGTACTTAAAACTTCATACACCCACCTTTTTCATACTCACAGCAGCCCTGGGAAGTGGGTACTAATTTTCTCCCAGGGGTATAGATTCACAAATGGCCCGAAGAAATGAAGTGACTTGCTCAGTGTTAGTGTAGAGGCTGGGATTTGAAGCCAGACAACCTGGCTCCAGACTCCACTCTCTCTCTCTCTCTTTCTCTCTCTCTCTCTCTCTCTCTGGCTGGTCTGGAAAACTCCTGGAACTCCTGGCCTCAAGCAATTCTCCAGCCTCGGCCTCCCAAAGGGCTGCGACTACAGGGGTAAGCCACCACACCTGGCCAGGCAAGAATTCACTCTCTTAAACCACTATCAGCACCAGCTGACCCCAGGTGGCCTCCCTGCCAAGCTTGTCACTTATTTGGGAATTTCTTTTTTGGTGAAACTGCTGAGCTGCAATGGCTGTGTGACCCTCACTAAGCCAATGGCATGCTCTCTCGAAATTTGGATCTTGAACAGTGGGGCAAGGATGGAAAGATGAACGCACTCTGACCACACAGCTCCCCCTGCCAGGACCTTTCTCTCCAGCCTTCCCCTTGAGTTCGTGGCTCCCCCATAACCCCTCGGGTAAATTCCATTTTGTCTTTAGGTAACCCAACTTGGATTCTGCCACCTGCACTGGAGGATCCCCGTTCGACCACACTACTTCCCACTTAGCTGGCGCACGATGCCCCTTCGCCATTCGTTGGCAGGAGCAGAAGCCCTCACTCCAGTTGGACACACCAGGGATGGGGAGGGGGTGTCTAATACTTACGTGCCATCAATTTTCTCCATGCCGTGGAAGAAGCTGATGCAGTCTGACGTATTTCTCAGGTTAAAGCACTTCTCATCGATGCACTGCGCCGAGCTTTTGTCCTCAAGGTCCCTCTCCAGGGCGTGCTGAGCATCTCGGTTATCCCTGCAGGGAGGGAGGAGTCATTCCTGGATTGTGCACCTGCCCAGAATTCCCAGCCTGGGCCACATGGCAGGTGTGTGTTACAAGCCCTGGCCCCCCAGGAAGCCCCCCAGTAGCTTCTCAGTCCTCTTCCCACCTCAATGCCCCACCACATACCCAGAGGCTCCCTCCAGTCCAAACAGATTTGCCCTTTATTCTTTTTTTTTTTTTTCCAGAGTCTCACTGTCAACCGGGTTGGAGTGCAGTGGTGCAGTCATGGTTTACTGCAGCCTTGAGCTCCCAGGCTCAAGCACTCTTCCCACCTCAGCCTCCTGAGTAGCTGGGACTACAGGCGTGCAGCCACCAGACCGATTAACTTTTTAAATATTTTGTAGACACGGTCTTGCTGTGTTGTGCAGGCTGGTCTTGAACTCCTAGGCTCAAGTGATCCTCCTGCCTCAGTTTCCCAAAGTGTTGAGATTACAGGCGTAAGCCACCACACCTGGCCCCTGTTGTCCTTTAGAAGAAGGATGGGTAGGCATTTACTGTAAAGGGTTGCATGATAAATATTTTAGGCTTTGTGGGTCATATGGTCTCTGTTGCAACTACTGAACTGTGCACAGAAGCAGTCACAGATATGTAAAAATGGTTGCAGCTTCATCTCAATAAAACTTTATTTACAAAAACAGATTGTGGGCCAGATTTGTCCCTCCAGCTGTAGCTTGCTGACCTAATTTAGAAGATATCAACCCATACTTTGGACAAAGTCTGATGCAAGTCAAATCACTTCGTAAATCCATCATTGTGTCTGACCCTATGCCGGGCACCAAGGGATGAGACATGAATAAGACGACACAGTCACTGCCTTCAAGTTGCTCACAGGTTTGTGTGAACAAATACTATATATTTGTATATATATATACAAATACTATATATGTGTGTATATATACACACAGAACAGAATGGTAAGGGCATTGTGCAGGTTTGAAAATATAAAAAACACAGAGGAGGAAACCGTTAATTGAGGATGAGAGGGTGGTCAGGGAAGGCTTTCCAAGGAGGTGTCTGAGCTGGGTTTTCACAATAAATTGGAGTAGCCATTATGGGTGAATTGCTGCTGGGGGAATGAGAATTCCAAGCCGAGAACATCACAGGTGCCAACGCAGAGAAGCTAGAAACACCAGGTGTTTAGAGACCTCGGGATCAGGAACTGGGCGGAGTCAGGGGCTAGGTTAGGACAGGGATTGGGTGGGGTCAGGGACTAGGTGGAGTCAGTGACTGGGTGAAGACAGGGATTGGGTGGGTTCAGGGACTGGGCGGGGTCGGGGGCTAGGTGAAGACAGGAATTGGGTAGGGTTGGGGCTGGGCGGGGTCAGAGACTGGGCCGAGGTAAAGAGAGGACAATGGATCAGGGCCAGGGCTTAAGCCAGGAGGGATGGTTGGTATCTTGGCTAAGAAACTTAGACTTAACAATTACTGCCAAATTCCAGACATTTGAGAACCACTTCCATGATTCTTGTCAAATACCAAACTCTACTTATTTTTCCTTTTTAAAATCACTTTTATTTAATTAATTAATTTTTTTGAGACAGAGTTTCCCTCTTGTCGCTTAGGCTGGAGTGCAGTGGCAGGATCTCAGCTCACTGAAACCTCCGCCTCCTGGGTTCAAGGGGTTCTCCTACCTCATTCTCCCTAGCAGCTGGGATTACAGGCACCCACCACCACTTCTGGCTGATTTTTGTATTTTTTTAGTAGAGACGGGGTTTCATCATGTTGGCCAGGTTGGTCTTGAACTCCTGACCTCAGGCAATCCGCCCGCCTTAGTCTCCCAAAGTGCTAGGATTATAGGCGTGAGCCACCGCATTTGGCCTAAAATCACTTTTAAAATGTAAATAAATGTATGATAAAAGGAAATTTTACATCCCTGTCTTTAAAGAAAAACCCATCACCCTTTCCACTGATAGAAGATCACCTCAGACCTAAATATTAATACTAAGTAGGCACTCACTAAATAATAAATATTAATACTAAGTAGGCACTTACTAAATCCTAGCTAGAATCTACTTCCTCCAGAAGGTTCTAAGCCTGGGCCTTTTTCTGTTTCCCTGTTGGCTGAAAAAAGAGAGATCAGTTGATGTTAGAGACACATAAGCGGCAGCTGAAACTTTGCCTTGGAGTGTTTAGAAGAATTGTAAGAGTAGAGAAGGGAATAACTTCCATTAAGTGAGGGTATGTCAGACACCAGCTAAACTGAGTGTCTCTGTTCTCTGTCTGTCTCTCTCTCCCTCCCTTCTTGTGTCTATGTCTCTGTCTCTCCAACCTTTGTCTCTTTCTTGGTTTCTCTCTGTCTCAGCCTCTGTGTGCCTCTCTGGGTGTCTCCCTCCCTCTCCTCCATCTATATCTTTTTTTTTTTTTTTCTTTTATGGATGTTGGTTGCGGGTGAGGGATTTCCAGCAGGCCAGGAGCCAGGAAGTGAAATTCTGACAGTAGTGGGGATTCCCACCTATCAGGAAGCACGGGTCACGTCAGAGCAGGAGGAACCCCTGACCAGGGGCCCTTGGGGTTTCCAAATTGGCAGAGCCCTGGAGAAATGGGGCCCTGTCCTGCCGAATGAGCTGGAATGTGAAGCGAGGCCAGGATGTGGAAAGCAAACATGTCAGAGAATTAGAGGGAAACCTGGGGGCCTCAGAGTCCAGCGTGTCTAGCTGCCTGGCCCTTGTCATGAGGCCTGAGGATAGATGAGGCAGTCCTGTTCTCCCTACTTGGCCCACAACCAAGGGCCGGACCAGTGCCAAGCTCACCCTGCTGTCAGCCCACCAGGAAAAGCCCAAACGTGACTTCCTCTGTCAGGAAGAGCCTTTTCTCACCTGGTGCGGCAAGGACACCACCCTGCCTAGATGCAGGCCTCAGGCTTCACAGAAAACCATGAGCCAGCAGCCTGGTGTTGGCCACCTGAGCAGTTCAGCGGCAGAGCTTCCCCAAGCGCGTGAGGACACACCGGACTCTGCCTGGCTGATGAGGCTCTGGCCAGCTCTCAGTGAATCAGTATAATCCCAATCCCTCTGGCAGCACAAGCTGCCTCCTGTGAGATGGCAGGAGTCATCTGACACACAGCCACTGCCCAGCGACAAACAGTCTCCATCCAGGGTGGCTCAGCCTCCAGTCTCCACAAAGCGAAATGCTGCCCTCACCTGCTCTCATCCTCTCCCTCACTCACTCTGTGCTTGCTTTCTCTCTCTCTTGCTCTTGCTGTCTGTCTCCGTTGCTCTCATCTCTCTCGGTCTCTATCCAAGCTCAAACATCTCTCTCTCTCTCTCTCTCTCTCTCTCTCTCTCAGACAGTCTTGCTCTGTGGCCTAGGCTGGAGTGCAGTGGCGTGATCTTGGCTCACTACAACCTCCGCCTCCTGGGTTCAAGCCATTCTCCTGCCTCAGCCCCCCGAGTAGCTAGGATTAGAGACATGCGTCACCGCCCAGCTAATTTTGTGTTTTTAGTAGAGACGGGGTTTCACCATTTTGGCCAGGCTGGTCTCGAACTCCTGACCGCAAGTGATCCACCCACCTCAGCCTCCCAAAGCTGGAATTACAGGCGTGAGCCACTGTACCCGGTCTCTTGTCCTCTTTCTCCATATCTGTCTCTCCTCATCTCTTTGCCTTTCTCTGTCTCTATCTCGTCTCTTGATTTCGCTTTCTGGCATATGTGACTCTGTGCCTCTCTGTCCCTCTGTCTCCCTACTCCCCATCCCTGTCTCTGTTTATCTCTTCACGTCTGTCTCTTTTGATGGCAGTGCTCATCTCTCTCTGTGTGTCTCTCAGTCTCTGGGACTGTCTCCATCTGTCTCAGTCTCCCTGGTTCTCCCAGCTCCCCCAGCCTCTGCTTGCACCATCTGGGGTTGCACAAGCAGCCTCCTGACCCCAGTCTCAGGATTTCTCCTCTGAGGTCCAGCTCCCCACTTCAAATCTGTGATTGGTTCACTCTGCCAGCTCAAACTACACCACTTCCCAAACGTCAGCCCTCCTGTCCCCACCAGCGCCATGGTTTGTCACATCCCATGGCAGTTACAAATGGAAAACCACTCTCTCTTGCCATAAATAGAAGATCACAAAAATAACTGGAAGAAAGAATAGAGAACCCAGAAATAAATCCAGGCATTTACAGTCAATGGATTTTCAGCAAAGATGCCAAGAACACACAATGGTGAAAGGACAGCTTCTTCCTTTCTTTCTTTCCCAATATCATGTAAAAATGGTATTGATACAAGTGGAAATGTACATACCGAAGAATAAGTTAGAGCTCTATCTCACACCATAGACAAAAATCAACTCAAAATAGATTAAAGATTAGCCGGGCATGGTGGCGGGCACATGTAACCCCTGCTACTCAGGAGGCCGAGGCAGAAGAATCACTTGAACCTGGGAGGAGGAGGTTGCAGTGAACTGAGATTGCACCACTGCACTCCAGCCTGGGTGACAAAGGGAGACTCCATCTCAAAAAAAAAAAAAAAAAAAAAAATAGATTAAAGACTAAAATGTAACACCTGAAACGGTAAAACTACTAGAAGAAAACATAGGGGAAAAGTTCCATGATATTGGTCTGGACAATGACCCCAGTAGCACAGGAAATCAAAGCAAAAATAGACAAATGAGATTACATCAAACTAAAAAGCTTCTGCACAGCAAACAAAACAATCAAGAGAGTGAAGAGACAACCTAAGAAATGGGAGAAAATATTTGCAAACTATACCTCTGATAAGGGGTTACTATGCAAAATATATAAGGAACTCAATAGCAAGAAAACAACCTAGCTTTAAAATGGGCAGTTATTGCGGCACAATTTACGATAGCCAGGACATGAAATCACCCTAGGTGTCTCATAATAGATGAATGGATGAAGAAAATGTGGCATGTATACACGACAGAATACTACTCAGCCTTGAAAAAGAAGGAAATCCTGTTATTTGCGACAACATGGATGAGCCTATAGGACATAATGTAAAGTGAAATAAGTCAGGCACAGAAAGACAAATATCTCATGATTTCCCCATATATGTGGAATCTAAAACAATCGAACTAATAAAAGCACAGAGTAGAATGGTGGTTACCAGAGGCTGGGGGTGGGGGATTGAGGAGATGTTGGTCAAAGAGTACAAATTTCAGTTTGTCAGGGGGAATAAGTTCCAGAGACATGGTGACCATAGTTAATAACAATGTACTGTGTACTTGAAAATCACTGAGATTTTAACTGTTCTCACCACAAAAAATAAGTATGTGAGGTAACATACATGTTAAGTAGTTCAAATTACTTCAATGTTTTGAAACATACATGTAATTTCAAAGCATCATGTTTTATATGATACAGCATATACCACTTTTGTCAATTAAAAATGAATAAGTAATTTTTTAAAAAGTGTAAGAAAAATGCAATAAAACAAAGACACTGGCCTGTCCCAATTCTCCCTTTGTTAAAGTTTGCCTGTTTAAATAAGAGTATTTAGGCCGAGCGCAGTGACTCACGCCTATAATCTCAGCACTTTGGCAGCACAAGGTGGGCAGATCACCTGAGGTCAGGAGTTTGAGACCAGCCTGGCCAACATGGTGAAACACTGTCTCTACTAAAAATACAAAAAAATAGCTAGGTGTGGTGGCATGGGCCTGTAATCCCAGCTACTCGGGAGGCTGAGGCCAGAGATACTCATGAATCTTGGAGGTGGAGGTTGCAGTGAGCTGAGTCCGCACAACTGCACTCCAGCCTGGACAGCAGAGTGAGACTTCATCTCAAACAAACAAACAAACAAATAAATATGAATATTTAAGGAATTTTGTTTACTGAATTGATTATTTATTTATTTATTTATTTTGAACTTTTGCGGGTACACAGTAGGTGTATATATTTGTGGGAGGTATTTTGATACAGGCGTGCAATTTGTAACAATCACATTAAGGTAACTGGGGTATCCATCCCCTCCAGCATTTATCATTTCTTTGTGTTACAAACATTCCCATTTATACTCTTTTAGCTATTTTTAAATGTGCAATAAATTACTGTTGACTGTAGTCACCCTGGTGTGCTTAAGGTTTTTTTAAGCAAATCAATTTATAGACAAACTATAGGTAACAGTAGTCCCAGTGACAGGTGGAATTGTGAGAAATTACGACAGGGGCACACAAACCATCGAACTTCAACTCTGTTTTTGTCCTTTCAGCCATCATCCCTCCTGCTATATTTGCATCTTCTCTATACACCTCCACCCCTGATGTCTTTCTAGGGGTCTCCAATGTGTCTGTCCCTGACCAAGCTCTTTGCTCTAAGGGTAACTTGCTTGTGATGTCTTTCTTCCTAACATCCAGCACTAACCACTTCAGGGGCTCCGAGGGCTCCTAGAGGAGGAGGTGGGTTCTGGGGTACAGCAAACCAAGACGTGTGCTCCCAGGGCTGCTTTGGAAGCTGCCCGGCCCCTCTGCATCCACCCCAGCCGGCCATGTGCACCAGGCAGCAGGACGGACAGCCACTGCCAGGTTGCCAGCCTGTCCCGTGCTTTCTGTGTCTCTGTGTCAAGAGTGAATGAAGTGGAAAAACCAGCAGAGCAGCGTGCCCTGAAAGAGTTAAAGGTGAGTGCCAGATACAGGTGGAGGTGAGGCAGCTGCTTTCAGGGGGAGTTGGTGCCAAGGACTTAGCTATGGGCCCCAAGCCCCGTAAAACTTGTCTCCCTTTAATTATGAGGGGGGGCCCCAGGCTTGTCAGGATACTGGTTACATAATCTTGTAAGAACAAAAAGCTGATTTCTTTTGAAGACTTCTGGCTCAATGCGTCCACCAGCTCCCTTGCAGAGGTGCCCAGCCCCTGGCCTTGCTACCTAATACCACCCACCCTCTGTCATCTCCCAAGGTTTAGAACTCAAATGGGGAAACCACAGGCTAAGAGGGGCCTCAAGGAGGCCAGCTGCCTCTTGCCAGGGCTCTCGTTGTAAACAAGAGTAACAAGTGACGCACCGGCTTGTGAGAGTCAATTGTGCACGTCTCAGTAACATCATATTAGCAGCTTAAAATCAGCCATTGTGGTAGCATTTACACCACCCAAACTGGCTGACCCTACGTTCAGGACTCTTTTTTTTCCCCCAGAAAGCTGGTTGTTGAACATTTACCAGCACACCACTGACCAAAAGAACCACACAGAGACAAGTGGGCCCCTCTGGCTTGTCCCCCAGAAACCTGGGAGTCCCAAAACAAACCCCAAGGAGAGGGAATTAAAAAAAAAAAAAAAAAAAAAAAAAAAAAAAAAAAAAAAACCCTTACCGCATCTGGAGATCAATCCTTTGAGCTAATTTTCTCATCTGTTGTTGGCAACATTTTAGCAAATCTACTTCCTGAAATGAAAAATGTCAGAAAGAGTGGTGCCTCTTAGAACCTGTCTTGTCTCTCAAACCACAGCCCTCACTTCTCCCCTCCCCTCTCACTGACCACCCTCCACCCCAGGAGGTGAAATGTCATTTGGGGCCCCTGCCTCAATCCACGTGACCCCAGGGCCAGGCAGCTAAGGGTTGATTATGGAGGCTCCACCATTTTTTTTCTTTTTTTTTGTTCTACTTTCTTTTTATAGACTCCCAGAAAAAAAGAAAATTTAGCACCTACTTTATGTGCCAAGCACTCACTTATAGATTATTTTATCATTACATTAAATAATGCATATGAAGTGGTATAGCCTATGACATATAGTAGGTGCTCAATAAACACTAGTTTTTATTATTGTTATTCGTATATTATTATCATGCCTATTTTGGAGATGAAAAGACTGAGAGTCAAATAACTCCATTTCTCCCTGTTCCTAAATTGCAAACTAGGCCTCCACCCATGCTTCCTGAGCCCTAGCTTTCCACAGGGTGACACGTGTGGCTTCTGCTCCTGACAGGTAGCTCAGTAATTTCTCTGACCTGCTGACCGTCCCACCTCCTTCCAGGGGCTGGGCAGACCTAAGAGATACCTTACCCGGATAAGGTTTTTCTCCACGTTGTCATGGACCAAATCAATCCCAATCCTCTTCTCTCGATGGTACAGACACTCCAAGGCCACCTGTGGGAAGCAGCATGACGAGCTTATTCTTCCTGCAGCTGTATGCAGACCCTGAGCAGAAGGCACTCACATCCACCCTTGCCACAATCTGTTCCTTTCTCCCGGAAACCTGGGTGCCTCATGTGACCTCATTACTGTGCATTGGATGGCCTTCTGCCTCCCCTTCTCACCGGATGAGAGCTGTGGATTGCCACAGGACCAATGCATCTGGAGATGCAAGGCCCATGTAGAGAAGGCAGGACAAGGTAGCATCTCAAGAACCAATTTGGATTCCCATAATTGCATCAGCAGCCCCAAGCCTTCCCCAAATACAATAATACATAGAGCAAAACTTCATAATAATTTCAGATAAGATGGTGTTGGCTGCCATCCTCCATGTAGCTTCTCTTCTGACTTCATTCAGGGCTTGGCCACTTCCTATTTTGTGCATTTGGGCAAATTGCTTAACCTCTCTGCTGGTTTCCTCCTATGCTGATGGGTGCCACATTGGTGCCTATCTCGCAGGTCCATTGTGCAGGTGAAGTCGACTTGACAAGTGTAAATCACTGAGAACATTGCCCATAAATATTACCCATGAATACGCATGAAAATCCCTCTTTGCAGATCTCCCAGTGGAGGCACAGTTTGGGGAAGTGGTCAGGACAACCCTGCCACACAGCCCTGGGTCTTACAACTCTCATGCAGACCTGGGCAGAGCCGAAGAGAGGACAGGAAAGGGGGCTTTTCAGGGGTGCTCTATGATAGGAAGCTGACGAACAGCAGCGATTGGCATACTAGCCCGTGATGTCACAAAGGGCCCAGGAGCAGAAGGAAGCAGGACATCAAGGTCTGGATGTCATGATGCAAATGTATGTGAGAACTCAGAAACGGGAGGCGGTCACTGACCCGTGCCACAAGGATTTCCGGAACCCCTTCTGTGAGTCGTGCTCTGCTAAGGTGCTGGGGATAGCACAATGAACCAGGCTGAGAGTCCCTGCTCTCACGCAGCCTGTGTTCTACTAGGGGAGACAACTCCCATAAGAAAATCAGGTTGGGCACAGTGCCTCCTTCACGCCTGTAATCTCAACGCTTTGGGAAGCCAAGGTGGGAGGATCACTTGAGCTCAGGAGTTAGAGACCAGCCTGGGCAGCATAGCAAGACCCCATCTCTAAAAAAAATTTTAAAATTAACCAGGCGTGGTGGTGCGTGTCTATAGTCCCGGCTCCTCGGGAGGCTGAGGTTGGAGGATCTCTTGACTCCAGGAGGTCAAGCAATGAGCCAAAATCATGCCACTGCACTCCAGCCTGGACAACAGAGCAAGACCTTGTCTCAAACAACAACAAACCAGGAACTCAATCATTTCCAACTGTGTGAAGGGCCAGGATGAAAATATTTAGGGTGATGTGAGTGGGTGAGGAGTAACCAGCAGAGTGGTCAGGGAGGAATTCTCTAAGGAGGAGAAGGACTGCGTCATGAGAAGCAGAGATACAGACCTGGATAGAAATGCACCAGAAGGGAAAACAGCAGGTGCAAAGGCCCTGAGGTCAGCAGAGAAACAGACAGGAAGCCATTGGCACTGAATTAGAGGAAGTGAGACTGGAGCAACAGCGGGGACAGGGGTTATGGGGAGGAATGGAGGAATTCAGGAATTAAGATGTTAATTTCTGGGAGGCCATCAAGGCAATCAGTGGCTGCTGTGAGGACAATGGGTTGGAAGGGAGCAGGAATTGGGAGACCAGGAAGGAGGTGGTTGACATTGTGCAAGGAGAGGCTGCCTGGACTGTGGGGGCAGCCCAGGAGATGGAATTGAGATGTTGATGGTCCCCCTGCCACCATGTGGCTGATCAGAGAAAGCCAGATGTGACCAGGCAGAGCTGGACTTTCTAGACAGGATGGGGGAGTGAGAAGAGAGTGGGAGGGAGAGCAGTAGGTTTGGGATGCTGCTGTAGGGCTCTGAAAAGCAGCCCTGCCCATCCTCCTTCCCAGGGAGAATCTGGGATTGTATGGAATCTGCTCCCTGCATTCCATGGGTTTGAACATCTCAGAGTGATGGAAACCTATGCCATGTCTCCCAGGAGGATCCGGAGGCAGGATCTCTCCTACAGAAGCCCCTGAAGCTGCAGGAGGCTTCCAGGCAAGAGGTCCTGAGTTCCCCACACACTCCAGGGAGCAGCCAGTCATCTTCCTGTGTGGTCAAAGTCAGTTCCCATAGGTGCTGCTGGTTCCTTACCCAGTGTCCACTCAACCCCTTCCATCACTTTCTCCTGGGTGCTGTGAGAAACATTCACTTATCCAGACCCCTTTGTATCCAGACCCAGGCGTGAGCCACTGCGCCCAGTCACATTTAGATATTTACTCATTTATTCAGCATGTATTTATTGCATGCCTACTCTGTGCTTTGCCCTGTCCTAGGCTGGGAATACAATCAAAACGTTAGGGTAAACAACATCAATCAGCACCGATATTGGTCATTACGGACCCACACAGACATACAGGTCTTGAATACATCAGTGACAACACAGGCAAAAGTCTCTGCCTTGATGGAGACGATCCTATATTCTAATATTCAATCAAGTATACATCATGTTAGAGGATAAGTATTACGGGGAAAAATAAGGCAGTTATGGGCCAGGTGCAGTGGCTCACGCCTGTAATCCCAGCACTCTGGTAGGTAGAGGCAGGCAGATCAGATCGAGACCAGCCTGGCTAACATAGCAAAACCCTGTCTTTACTAAAAATACAAAAATTAGCTGGCCATGGTGGCGGGCGCCTGTAATCCCAGCTCCTCGGGAGGCTGGGGCACGAGAGTCGCTTGAACCCAGGAGGCAGAGGTTGCAGTGAGCCAAGATTGAGCCACTGCACTCCAGCCTGGGTGACAGAGGGAGACTCTGTGTAATAAATAAATAAATAAATAGGTCAGTTATTTTAAGTATGTGCTTTAAGGACCAGAACACACACATGCTCAGGCATGCATATGTATGCACACAATATCTTCATGAAACCCCTGCAACTTTGATGTAGCTTCAAGGAGAAAAGGAAATTCTATTGAGTCCAAGAAACCCTGATTTGACTGGGATTATCCTGAATTGACTAAGATTGTATTACTGATCACATTCGGTGGTGCAGCTCAAACCGACCTGCAAGGCGCCTGCCACCTTGATCTTCAGTCGAGGGAAGTGGAATGAGTGTGCAGTATCCCCAACACATGGCCACAGCCCTGTCCCCAACCCTGTACTCACCTGCAACGGGCAGTTCACCTCATTGGCCGCGCACTCCAGCCGCCTCTTGACTGTCTCCAAGTTCTGGTTCTCAGTCAGAAGTCTGTCCAGCTCATAGCTCAGCTCCGACTTCCAGAAACCGATGTCTGACAGTCTCTGGCCCAGGTTCCGGGTGGTGCCCTGCTGCATCTGCTGCGTCAACTGGTCCTTGTCCTGCAAGAGCCTCACGGAGTCGTCCGTCAGCCGGCTGGCCCACAGCCGGGAGGCCTCTGCCCCACGCACCTGCAGCTGGTTGGACTGGTCCCAGTCATGGGGGCTATAGCGAGAGAAGAGCGCTGAGCGCAGCGCGGGCAGGGTGGTGGGCGGCCGCAGGGTGCTGGAGCTCTCGTCCGGGCAGGTCTGGACGTTGGATATCTTGTAGAAGAGGCTAGGCCTCCATGAATTGAGGTAGCGGTACCCGGGCAGGTAGTAGGGCTGATAGCACTCCTGGATCACTGGAGCCTGTACAGCTGGCAGTGAGGTCAAGCCACAGCATTTCTTGGGGCCACAGTAACTGGCAGTCTGAGTGGTCCCAAGAAACTCCATGTTCCCCCATGAGCCCCCCTCGAGCAAAACTCTGCTCAAGGATCCAAAGTCATCACCAGGAAAGGGGAAAGTGCTTCTCCTGGGGACTGGCAGAACCTCTATGACTCAGCACTGGTGTCATAAAGCCTGGGGAGAGGGACTCTTAGCGGGGCCTTTGCTCACTTACAGGCCAGCTGGGGCCATATTGTCCAAAACAAAAAGACAAAACAATGATCGGCAAAGTGAATGTGAGTTTCGTAATCCACAGATTCGGTTGCAAGAAGTGACATTTTACCTTCCTATTAGAACGGAACTGTGTTCCCAGACCTAACTGGGCCCCATGGGGGGAAAATTAATGTAGTCTAGCCAGTGAATTCAATCAGCTAGGGCCAATTTGGTCAAAGCAAGTTGTTTTCTTTCTTTCTTTCTTTGTCCCCAACATGGCATCAAAATGGTCCATCTGAGGTGAGGCATGGTGGCTCTTGCCTGTCACCTCAGCACTTTGGGAGGCTGCAGCAGGAGGATCGCTCAAGTACAGGAGTTACTAGTATGGGAGACTGGCCTGGGCAACATATTGAGACCCCATCTCTACAAAAGAATTTTAAAATGAGCTGGGCACAGTGGCTGGTACCTGCAGTCCCAGCTACTCAGGAGGCTGAGACAGGAGGATCACTTGAGTCCAGGAGGTGGAAGCGGCAGTGAGCTGTGATTGCTCCAACTGCACTCCAGCCTGGGTGACAGAGCAAGACTTTCTCCAAGAAAAAAGAAGGACCATTGGTACCATGGGATACCACTCAGCAATACTACTCAAAAGAGCACGAATGAATCTCAAATGTTAAGCTATGTGGAAGCAGCTAGGCTCAAAAGATGACATTGTGTATTAGTTCATGTATATGGCATTCTCGAAAAGACAAATCCATACGGACAGAGGACAGATCAGTGGCTGCCAGGGTCTAGAGGTTGGGGTAGAGTTGCTAACTCCAAAGGAGCACAAGAAAATTGGGAAGAGCAAGACAGTATGTTCTAGATCTTAATTGTGTTGGTCACACATTTGCTGAAACCCATTGAAGTTTCCACTAAAAAGAGTAAATTTTACTGTACATCAATTATACTTCAATAAACTTGGTTTCTAAAAATAGAGGGAGGGATCTTGAGCATCAGGAGGCAGAGACCATGTCTATTTTGCTCACCACTAAATTCCTGGCATCCGGAACACTATTGAATAAGTGAATGGATGGGTATCTAAAATGAGAGCTTTCTTGTTCCAGAGAAGTTATTAACTCTATATTCTGTAACAATTTTTTTTGTTTTCAGAAAGACAGTGTTGCTCTGTTGCCTAGGCTGGAGTGCAGTTGCATGATCGTAGCTTACTGCAGCCTGAAACCCTTGGGCTCAAGTGATCCTTCTCCCTCAGCCTCCCAAGTAACTGGGACTACAGATACATGCCATCATGCCTGGCTAATTTTTTTTTTTTTTTTTGTAGAGATGGGGGTCTCACTATGTTGCCCAGCCTGGTCTCAAACTCCTGGCCTCAAGTGATCCTTCCGTCTTGGCCTCCACCAAGACGGAAGGGCATGAGCCCTCCACCCCAACCCCACCACCACCACCCAGCCTATAACAATATTTTAAGTACACCAAGAAACTTTGCTCCCTCTTTGGCCAGTGGGAGTAGCAACAAAGTGACAAGGTATAGAACAAGAGGACTGCTTGATCTGTGGGGCTTCTTTATGCTGTTGAAATGGGAAAGAGACGAATCTAACTCTCAAATGGTCTTTGTTAGTAGAGTGTGATGTTCAATGGCAATCTTCCCCCAGTCGCCTAAAATCAGGAGTGGGTACGAGAGGACCAAGGCAGCGAAAGTGAAGATAAATAACATTTAGTAAGAACCTTCAATGCTCTTGCACTTTACATAGACCCATTTATTTCATTCCCACAGAAAACCTCTAAGGAAGGCTTCACACCCACATCTTCTAGTGTGGGATCAGAAACAAAGTGGGCCCTGGTCCTCCTGATGTTCACAACCCTTACCTCTCAGGATCTTCTAACAGTCACGTACGGGAGAGGCCTGCACACAGAAGGCAGCCAAGAAATTGATGAGAAAGATTCAGGTATTTTTTTAAGCACTAAATGGTTATGGTAAAGTATTATTTTGGAGGGAAGTGTGGGGGAGGCAAGGGGAAAAAAGGTCTTTTGTGTTACATCAACAAGTATAAAGTGAAATTTAGGGTTTCTCATCATCCTTGGCTTCTTGTAGCCTCTCCAGACATAACTAATATTATCAGATTTTTCCAGAGATAATTCATACACATGTCGCATACATATAGATGATATCATATATAACACACTATGATGTTAATAAAATATCTAAAATATTGATAATAATATCAAGTGTTAACACACAGTGTTACCACACTATGATGTTAATAAAATATTGATATTTATCATATCTAGTGTTAACACAAAGTGATATTAGTAAACTAACACATCTACAAATTCTAGTGTTAACACACTGTGATACTAATCAAATATCTATATTTATAAAATCTAGTGCTAACACATGGTGTTAACACACAATGATACTAATAAAATCTCTGTATTTATATCTAGTGTTAACACACTATGATATCAGCAAAATATGATATTTATAATATCTAGTGTTAACACACGATGATATTAACAAACTATGATATTTATAATATCTGACGTTTATAGTGTTAACACACTGTGATATTAAGAAAATATCTTGGCTGGGCGCAGTGGCTCAAGCCTGTAATCCCAGCACTTTGGGAGGCCAAGACGGGCAGATCACAAGGTCAGGAAATCGAGACCATCCTGGCTAACACGGTGAAATCCCGTCTCTACTAAAAAAATACAAAAAACTAGCCGGGCGAGGTGGCGGGCGCCTGTAGTCCCAGCTACTCGGGAGGCTGAGGCAGGAGAATGGCCTAAACTCGGGAGGCGGAGCTTGCACTGAGGTGAGATCCGGCCACTGCATCCCAGCCTGGGAGACAGAGAGAGACTCTGTCTCAAAAAAAAAAAAAAAAAAAAAAACTTTATATTTATCATATCTAGTCATAACACACTATGGTATTAAGAAAATATGTGTGATATTTACACGACCTTATGTTAACATACAGTGTAAACACACTATAATATTCATAAAATATCTGTGATAAATGTAATATCTAGTGTTAACACACAGGGTTAATACATTATGATACTAATAAAATATCTATGATATTTATAATATCTAAAATTAGCACACTGTGTTAACACACTATGATATTCATAAAATATCTATGCTATTTATAATAACTAGTGTAAACACACAATGATATTAATAAAATATCTATGATATTTATAATATCTAGTGTTACCACACAGTTTTAACACACTATAATATTAAAAGTATCTATGATATTGAAACTATCTAGTGTTAAAACACACTAAGATATTAATAAAATATCTATCATATTTATAGTAGCTAGGGTTAATACACATTGTTAGCACACTATGATATAAAATATCCATGAGATTTATAATATATAGCCTTAACACACAGGGTTAACACACTATGCTATTAATAAAATACCTATGACATTTGTAATATTTAGTGTTAACACAGTATATTAATAAAATATACGTGATATTTATATTATCAAGTGTTAACACACTATGACATTAATAAAATTTCCATGATATTTATAATATCTAGTGTTAACACACTATGATATTAATAAAATACCCAGTATTAACACACTATGGTATTAATAAAATATCCATGATATTTATACTATCTAGTATTAACACATGTGATACTAATAATATATCTATGATATTCATAATAGCTAATGTTATCACAGCGTGCTAACACACTATGCCATTAAGAAAGTATCCACGATATTTATAATATCTAGTGTTAACACACTAGGATATTAATGAAATACTCATAATATCTCACTCCCTGTGACATTAGGAGTAATATCTCCCTAGGATATTATGAATAATGTTACAGGGTGCCCACACATGATGTACACCTCTGTGACATTAGAAGCAATGTCTCCCTTGGATATTACGGGTAATGTCACAGAGTGTCCACACACGGTGTATACCTCCTGTGACATTAGGAGTAATATCTCACTAGGATATTACAAATAATAGCACAGGGTGTACACACACGGTGTAAACCTCCTTTGACATTAGCAGTAATATCTCCCTAGGATATTAGGAATAATATCACAGGGTGTACACATGGTGTACACTTTCTGTGACATTAGGAGTAATATCTCCCTAGAATATTCCAAATAATATCGAAGGGTGTACACACATGGTGCACACCCTCTGGGATTAGGAGTAATATCTCCATAGGATATTATGAATAATATCACAGTGTGTATACTCCCTGTGACATTAGGAGTAATATTTTCCTAGGACATTATGAATAATATCACAAGGTGTAATCCCCTATAATATTATAGAAGTAATATCCCCCTATAATATTACGAATGATATCACAGTGTGTACACCTCCTGTGATATTAGGATTAATACCCTTCTAGGATATTATGAAAAATATCACAGGGTGTACACCCACTGTGACATTAGAAGTAATATCCCCCTAAGATATTAAAAATAATATAACAGGATGTACATCCACTGTGAAATTAGGATTAATATCCCCCTAAGATATTATGAATAATATCATATGGTGTGCTCCCACTGTGACCAGAGGAGTAATATTACCCTAGGATATTATGAATACTATCACAAGAAGTACACACGTGGTGTACACCCACTGTGACATTAGAAGTAACATCCCCCTAGGACATGCCGAATAATATCACAAGATGTACACACATGGTGTACAACCACTGTGACATTAGGGGTAACACTTCTCTAGAATATGATGAATAATATCACAGAGTGTACATCCTGTGAGTAACATCCTAGGAGTAAAATCCCCATAGAATATTAGGAATAATATCACAGGGAATGTACACACATGGTGTACACCCATAGTGACATTAGGTGTAACGTCCTCCTAGGATAAGATGAATAACATCACAGGGTGTACACACATGGTGGACACCCCCTGTGATATTAGGAATAACATCCCTTTAGAATATTAGGAATAATACGACAGGGTGTACATCCCCTGTGACATTAGAACTAACATCCCCTTAAGATATTACGAATAACATCACAGGCTTTATACATCCTGTGATGTTAGGAGTAACATCCCCCTAGGAGATTACAAATAATATCACAGGGTGTATACCCCCTGTAATATTAGGACTAAAATTCCCCTATAACATTATGAATAATATCACAGGGTATACACCCCCTGCGACATTAGGAGTAACATCACCCTAAAATATTACAAATAATATAACAGAGTGTACACCCCATGTGACATTAGGAGTAACATATCCCTAAAATGTTACTGATGGTATCAAAAGGGGGTACACAACCTGTGACATTAGAAATAACATCCTCCTAGGATATTACAAAAAATATCACAGGGTGTACACCCACTGTGACAATAGGAGTAATATCTACCTAGGTTAATATGAATAATATCATAATCATAGAGTGTACACCCACTGTGATATTAGGAGTAATATCTACTTAGGATATTATGAATAATATCACAGGGTGTACCCGCATGGTGTACACACACTGTGATATTAAAAGTAATATCTTTGTAGGATATTATGAATAATATCACAGGGTGTATACCCACTGTGATATTAGGAGTAATACTTCCCTAGGATATTATGTGAAATTAACAGTAACATCTTCCTAGGATATTAGGAATAATATCACAGAGTGTACACCCACTGTGATATTAGGAGTAACCTCTCAGTAGGATATTACAAATAATATCACAGGGTATACACCCATTGTGATATTAGGAGTAATATCTCGCTAAGATATTATGAATTATATCACAGAGTGGAAATCTACCTAGATATTAGGAGTAATATCTTCCAAGGATATTACAGATAATATCACGGAGTGTACAACCACTGTGATATTAAGAGTAATATCTCCCTAGAAATATTACTAATAATATCACAGGATGTACACCCACTGTGATATAAGAAGTAATATCTCCCTAGGATATTATGAATAATATCACAGAGCATATGCTCACTGTGATATTAGGTGTAATATCTCCATAGGATATTATGAATAATATCAGAGGGTGTAAACACATGGTGTACACCCACTGTGATATTAGCAGTAATATCTCCCTAGGATGTTATGATCAATATCACAGGGTGTACACCCACTGTGATATTAGCAGTAATATCTCCCTAGGATGTTATGACCAATATCACAGGGTGTACACCCACTGTGATATTAGGAGTAACATCTCCCTAATAAATTATGAATAATATCACAGGGTGTACACCCACTGTGATATTAGGAGTACTATCTCTCTAATATATTATGAATAATACCACACGGTGTACACCCACTGTCATATTAAGAATAGAGTAATATCACCCTAGGATATTACAAATGATATCACAAGTTTTATGCCCACTTTGATATTAGGAGTAATATCTCCCTAGAATATTAGGAACATTGTCACAGGGTGTACATCTACTGTGATATTAGGAGTAATATCTCCCTGGGATATTATTAATAATATCACAAGGTGTACACCCACTGTGATATTAAAAGTAATAGCTCCCTAAAATACTACAAATAATATCACAGAGTTTATACCCACTGTGATATTAGGAGTAATATCTCCTTCAGCTATTATGAATCATACAACAGGGTGTACACCCACTGTGATATTAGAAGTAATATATCTCTAGGATATTACGAATATTATCACAGGGTATACACTCTCTGTGATATGAACAGTAATATCTTTCTAGGATATTATGAATAATATCACAGGGCATTCACCCACTATGGTATTAGGAGTAATATCTCCCTAAAATATTACAAATAATATCACAGTGGGTGTACACACATGGTGTACACTCTTCTGTGATATTAAGAGTAATATCTCTGCAGGATACTACAAATAATATCCCAGGGTGTCCATCCACTGTGATATTAGAAGTAATATATCCTCAGGATACTACAAATAATATCCCAATGTGTTCACACATGGTGTACCCCATCTGTGATATTAAAAGTAATATCTCCCCAGAAATTATGAATCCTATCTCAGGGTATACACACATGGTGTACACCCACTGTGATATTAGGAGTAATATATTGCCAGGATATTGCTAGTACTATTCCAGGGTGTACATACATGGTGTCAAAGCATTGTGATAGTAGGAGTTATATCTCCCCAAGACATTACAAATGTTATACCAGTGTGTACACACACTATGATATTAAAAGTAGTACCTCCCCAGGATATTACGAATAGTATCCCAGGGTGTACACACATTGTGTAAATCCACTGTAATATTAGGAGTAATGTCTCCTTAGGATATTACGAATACTATACCAGTGTGTACACACATGGTGTACACCAACTGTGATATTATAAGTAGTATCTCTCCAGGATATTATGATTACTATCCCAGGATATAGACACATGGTGTACATCCACTGTGGTATTAGGAGTAATATCACCCCAGATATTACTAATAATATACCAGGGTGTACACACATGGTGTACCTACCCCCACTTTGATATTAGGAGTAATGTCTTCCCAGGATATTACAACAATGTCCTAGGGTGTACAGACACGGGGTACACCCACTGTGATATTAGGAGTAATATCTCCCCAGGATATTACAAATAATGTCCCAGGGTGTACACATGTGGTGCACAACAACTGTGATATTAGGAGTAACATCTTTTTAGGATATTATGAATAATGTCCCAGGGTGTACACACATCGTGTCAACCAACTGTGATATCAGGAGAAATATCTGCCCAGCATATTACAAATAATGTACACACCATGTGTGTATACCCACTGAGATATTAGGGGTAATATCTCCCCAGGATACTGCTAATACTATCCTAGGGTGTACACACATGGTGTACACCCACTGTGATATTAAGTGTAATATTTTCCCAGGATATTACAAGTACTCTCCCAGGGTGTACCCACATGGTGTACAGCCACTGTGATATTTTGGGTAATATCTCCCAAGGATATTATGAATACTATTACAGGGTATAGACACTTGGTGTACACCCACTGTGATATTAGGAGTAATCTCTCTTGAGGACATTTCGAGTACTATCCAACATGTCGTGTACACCCACCATGATATTAGGAGTAATATCTTCCCAGGATATTATGAATACTATACGAGGGTGTACAGGGTGTACACACATGATGTACACCCACTGTGATATTAGGAGGAGTATCTCCCCAAAATATTACAGATACTATAACAGGGTGTACACACATGGTGTACAACCACTGTGATATTAGGAGCAATAGCTCCCAAGGATATTAAGAATACTATGCCTGCTGTACACATATAGTGTACACCCACTGTGATATTAGAAGAAATATCACCCAAGAATACTATGAATACTACCTGAAGGTGTACACACATAGCATAAACCACTGTGATATTATGAGTAACATATCCCCAGAATATTGTGAACACTATCCCAGGGTGTACACATCTGGTGTACACCCACTGTGATACTAGGAGTAATATCTTTCCAGGATATTATGAATACTATCCCAGGGTGCACACACATGGTTTACACCCACCATAATATTAGGGGTAATATCCACTTAGGATATTATGGATACTGTCGCAGGGTGTACACCATGTGTGTGATATTAGGAGTATATTTCCTCAGAATATTATGAATACTATCTCAGGATGTACACACATAGTGTGCAACTACTGTGATATCACCAGTAATACCATCCAATGTTATTACGAATGCTATACCAGGCTCTACACATATAGTATACAACTACTGTGATATTAGGAGTAATATCTCTTCACTTTATTAAAAACACTATCCAAGGGTGTACACACATGATGTACACCCACCGTGACATTAGAAGTAATAGCTCCCCAGGATATTACAAATACTATACTATCCCAGGGTGTACACACATGGTGTACACTCACTGTGATTTTAGGAGAAATATCGCTCCAAGACATCACAAACACTTCCCTAGGGTGTGCACACATGGTGTGCATACACTGTGATATTAGGACTAATATCTCTGCAGGATGTTATGAATACTATCTCAGGGTTTAAATACATGGTGTACATCCACAGTGACATTAGGAGCAATATCTCCCCAGGAGTTTACGAATAATACCCCATGATATTAAAAGTAATATTTCCCCAAAATATTACAAATACTATCCCAGGGTGTGTACACATGGTGTACAGCCACAGTGATATTAACAGTAATATCTCCCTAGGATATTATGAATACTATCCTAGAGTGTACAACCACTGTGATATTAGGAGTAATATCTCAACAGGATATTATGAATAATATCCCGGGGTGTACACACATGGTGTACACCCACTGTGATATTAAGAGTAATAACTCCAGAAAATATTACAAATACTATCCCACACATCGTGTACACCCACCGTGATATTAGGAGAAATATCTTCTTAGGATATTATGAATACTATCACAGGGTGTACACAAATGATGTACAACCACTGTGATATTTGGAGTAATGTCTCCCCAAAATATTAAGAATCCAATAATAGGATATATACACATGGTGTACACCCACTTTGATATTAAGGGTAATATCTCCCAGGATGTTATGAATACTATACCAGTGTGTACACACATGGAGTACATGCACTGTGATATTAGGAGTAATATCTCCCCAAGTCACTGCGATATTAGCAGTAATATTTTCCAGGATATTACCAATGCTATCCCAGGGTGTACACACATGTTGTATACCTGCTGTGATACTGTAAGTAGTACCTCTGCATCATATTACAAATTCAATCCCAGGGGGTACACACAGGTTGAACACACACTTTGATATTAGCAGTAATATCTTTCAAGGATATTACAAATAGTATCCCACGGTGTACACACATGGTTTACACCCATTGCAATATTAGGAATAACATCTCTCAAGAATATTATGAATAATAGCACAGAGTGTACACACACGGTGTACACCCACTGTGATATTAAAAAAAATCTCCCGAGGATATTACAAATAATATCGCAGAGTATACACACATGGTGCACACCTACTTTGATATTTGGTGTAATATCTTTGGAGGATATAATATCATAATATCCTCCAAAGATATTACACCAAATATCAAAGTACACACCATGTGTGTACACTCACTGTGATATAAAAGTGATATCTCCAGAGGATATTACAAATAATATCACAAGGTGTACACTCACTGTGATATTAGAAGTAATATATTCCAAAGATATTATGAATAACGTCACAGGATGTACACTCAATGAGACATTAGGAGTAATATCTCCCTAGGATATTACAAATATTATCACAAGGGGTGCGCATACTGTGCTATTAGGAGAAATACCTCTCTAGGATATTACAAATAACATCACAGGCTGTACACACATGGTGTACACACCCTGTGCTATTAGGAGTAATATTTCCCTAGGATATTATTAATAATATCACAGGGTGCACACACATGGGTATATTTACTGTGATATTAGCAGTAATATCTCCCTATGATATTATGAATAATATCTCCCTCAGATATTATGAATAATATCACAGGGTGCACACACGTGGGGTACACCCACTGTGATTTTCGAAGAGAAGTATTTCCCCAGGATATCACAAGTAATATCACAGGGTGAGCAAACATGGCATACACTCACTGTGATATTAGAAGTGTAATATTTCCTCAGAATATTATGAATATAATCTTAAAGTGTACACATGTGGTGTACACCCACTGGGTTATTAGGAGAGTAATATATCCTTAGGATATTACGGATATTTCTGGGTGTACACATGGTGTGTACACCCACTGTGATATTAGGAGAATAATATTTCCCTGCGATATGGGGTGTAATATCATCCTTTTTCCTGCTGGATATTAGGGACTATATACACCCCCTGTGATATGGGAAGTAACATTATCCTTTCTTCACCAGGATACTCTGGACAATATCTCAGGGGGGTGTACAAGCCCTGCGATATGCAGAGTAACATCATCCTCTCACCCCCTGGATATTATGAACAATATCACAAGGGGGTGTTCACCTACTGCGATATGGGGAGCAATATCGTCTTCAGTACATTCCCTGCGATATTGGGAATAATATCACCCTCATCACCCTCTCCCTCCCTGGACATTATGAAAAATAAAACGGGGGGCTGTACGCCCCCTGAGGTAGGGGGAGTAATATCATCTTCTTCATCCCTGGATATTAGGAAATATGTCATAACAAGGCATATACTTTCTGCGATATTGGGTGTAATATCATCCTCTCCCTCCCTGGATGTTATGAACAATGGTACAGGGAGGTGGACACTCCCTGTAGTATGGGGATTAATATTCTCTTCACTGCTGGATATTATGAAATATATCACAAGGGGGTGTATACTTTCTGTGATATTGGGAGTAATATCATCCTCTTCCACCCTGGATATTACAGACAATATCACAGGGGGGTGTACACCTCCTACAATATGGTAAGTAACATCATTCTCTATCCCCTGGATATTAAGGATATTATCGCAGGGTGTTGTACACCCACTGCGATGTGGGGAGTAGCGTCGTCCTCTCCACCCCTGAATATTACCGACAATATCGCAAGGAGGTTACACCCCCTGTAATATGGGTAGCAACGTCATCCTCTCCACCCTGGATATTATGAACAATATCATATGAAGGTATACACCATGCAGTACGGTATATTATGAAGCACATTGCAGTGGCATCAACACCCCCCGCGATATGGGGAATAACGTCACCGCCCTCTCCCCCCTGGATATTACCAACCACATCGCAGAGGGGTGAACACTTCCTGCGATGTGGGGAGTAATATCTCCCCCTCTACCATCCTGGATATTACCAACCATATCGCGGAAGGGTGAGAACACCCCCCGCGACGTAGGGAGTAATATTACCACCCTCTCCCCCCTGGATGTTACGAACTATATCACACCCCCCACGATATGGAGAGTAATATCACCCGCCTCTCTGCCCTTGGATATTACGAATTTTATCACAACCCCCACAATATGGGGAATTATACCACCTCCATCTTCCCCCCTGGATATTATGAACCATATCACAGGAGGGTGAGCACTTCTTGCAATATGGGGAGTAATATCACCTCCCTGTCCCCCCTTGGATATTATGAACCATATCACACCCCCCCGTGATATGGGGAGTAATATCACCCCACCTCCCCCTCTGGATATTATGAACCATATCGTGGGTGGGTGAACACCTCCCCCGATATGAAGAGTAATATCACCCCCATCTTCCCTCCAGGATATTGCAAACTATATTGTGGGGTAATATTCCTATGTAATATTAAGGGTTCTTCATATGGTTGAATATTCGTGTTGGCTAGATTTTACTGACCAGTTAATAATAGTATATGTTCTATAGTTAATTAAGAAATTTTGATACGTCCTTATATGTGTGTGGGCTAACTTTTTTATGTACTTTAATATATGAATGCACTATGTGCGATTAAGCATATATAGTACAATATATTATTCCTGGGGACTAACAGTAATGCACGAAGTACACAGAAGCACTAATGTATTAGTGTTAGTTTATTAATACTGACGTGGTAGTTAAAATGTGTGCTGAGAAAAGTACATGGAATAGTTTAATTAGAATTTCAGCTTTGGGTATTGACGGTGAAGTGGGAATGCTTTTTCCCTGAGTTGTCCTGGGGAGGGATTCTCCATTTCTGGTTTACAAGACCAGAGTATTGAATTATACTACAAGGATAGTTTAACTAGCTTATTTTTCAATTAGGGCAGTGAGTGGCATAAGGGTGAGGATAGTGGAGAAATACATAATGGATGCTGTTTGTCCAATAATAATGAAAGGGTAGTAGACAGGCTGTCCTCCGATTCATGTGAGTGTGAGCAGGTCAGCTACTAAGATTCAGAATAGGTATCGACTTAATGGAAGAAATATTATGCTTTGTTGTTTAGACATGTGAAGTATGGGATAATCGCTAGAAAGAGAAAGCAGGATATAAAGGCTAGTACACCACCTAGTTTGTTAGGGATGGATCGTAGAATTGCATATGCAAACAAAAAATATCACTCTGGCTTAATGTGGGGTGGGGTATTTAGGGGGCTGGCCAAAGTGTAATAATCTGGATTGCTTAGAAGGTCAGGTGACAATAGTGTTAGAGTTGTTAGGAGGAGGAGAAAAATTAAACCTAGAATATCTTTGATCATGCAGTAGGGGTGGAAGGTGATTCTATCTGGGTCTGATGAGACTCCTGAAGGGTTGTCAGATCCTGTTTCATATAAGAATAAATGGTAAACAGTTACTAGAGCTGTAATGATGAAAGGTAAGATGCAATGGAAGGTGAAAAATCGTGTAACGGTGGCTTTGTCAACTGAGAATCCACCTCAGATTCATTGTACGAGGTCAGTTCCAATATATGGAATGGCTGATAATAGGTTTGTAATTACTGTAGCACCTCAGAATGATATTTGGCCTCATGGAAGTACGTAGCTTATAAATGCTGTTGCTATGGTTGTGAGTAGGAGAATAACACCAGTATTTCAGTTTTCTAGAAATATAAATGACCAGTAGTATAAGCCTCGGTCAATGTGTAGGAAGAGGCAGATGAAGAATATTGAGGCACCGTCAGCATGAAAATAGTGGATTATTCAGCCATAATTTACATCTCGGCTGATGTGGGTGACTGAAGAGAAAGCAGCTGATGTATCTGATGTATAACGTATGGCGAGAAATAATCCTATGATAATCTGAAGAATTTGGTAGGCACTAAGAAGTGAGTCCAAGTTTCATCACGTGGAAATGTTGGAAGGCGTGGGGAAATCAATGAATTAATTTTTATTAGTGGGTGTGTTTTGTGTATTTTAGTCATTAGTGTTCTTATAGTTGAAGTCCAATGATGGTTTTTCATACCATTAGTCATCGTTATAGTCCATGTAGGAATAATGGCATATGCTTTATTTTTATTAAGTATTCTTTTGGTTATAAGGTTTGTACGTTTTTCTTTGAAATCGTCTCCTATTTATAGACACTTAGGGTTAATTGTTAGTGGTGCTGTAGATTGTGGTATTGTGTTGAACTTTCGTGGGGTTAATAGTGTTTTTAATTTATTTGGGTGGTTACAGCTAGGGCTGTTAGTTTTAGGTGACGCGGTATAGCTGTCTGGGGGGATGACATAGGAATAATACTGTTGGTGATAAGGAATCCAGAGAAAATACTGCCAGTTATTAGGCATTTAACTGAGTTAATTAGGAAGGGGTTATTTTTGTTAATAGTGATCAGGGTTGCAAAGCGGGGTTGTCCTATCAGAGCAAAGAAAATAATTCGGATACTATAGACAGCTCTTAGGGAGGTTGCAATAAGAGTAATAGAGAGGGCTCGGCTGTTGGTATATGATGTGTTTACGGTTTCGATAATAAGATCTTTAGAATAAAAGCCTGTGAGGAAAGGCATACCTGTAAGTGTGAAGCTACCAATAATTAGGGAGGAGGAAGTGAGGAGTAAAGTCCTGAATAGATCTCCGGTTTTTTGGATGTCCTGTTCATCACTGAGGTTATGGATCATGGATCCTGAACATATAAATAACACAGCTTTAAAAAAAAAAGGCATGGGTGCAGATGTGAAGAAATGCTAGGTGTGGTTGATTCATGCCAGTTGTGACTATTATAAGGCCTAGTTGGCTTGAGGTGGAGAAAGCTACGATTTTTTTGATGCCCTTTTGTGTTAGAGCACAGATTGCTGTAAATAAGGTGGTCATAGCCCCTAAGCACAATGTAAAGCTTTGAACTAAGAGTTTATTTTCTATTAAAGGGTAGAAGTGGATGAGCAGGGAAACTCCAGCTACACTACGGGGCTGTAGTGGGGTGGAGCTGAGACTGGGGTTGAGCCTTTTATGGCCGAAGGAAGTCAGGGATGGAGGCTGAATTGACTTTCCTACTGCTGCTAGGAGAAGACTAATTAACGGAAGGGAATTGGAGGCAGAATCTATAATAAATGCTTGTTGAAGCTCCCGTGTGTTGGAGGACAAGAGGAATCATGCTACAGCTAAAATGAAGCCAATGTCGCCGATGCGGTCACAGAATCGCTTGGAGGGTTGCTGTATTAGCATCCGCTCGGCCATATCATCAGCCAGTTAATAAGAAGGACATGATTCCTACGCCTTCTCATCCGATAAAAAGTTGAAAGAGGTTATTGGCAGTAACTTGAATTAATATTGTGATGAGGAAAATGAGTATTTGAAAAATTGATTAATGTTAGGGCCTGAGTTTATCATATTGAGAAATCTACGATAGATCAAGAAACAAGTAGTGCTACCGGGAAAATACTGTGGAGAAGTAACCTAGTTTAAAGCTTAGTGAGAGTTTAAGAGTTTGGATTGTTAATCAATGTCAGTTTGAGATAATTACTTCTTGGTCTGTATATATAAATATTGCCGTAGGGATGAGGCTAACAATGAAGACGCCTGCAATAGATATTTTTAACATAGTATGGGTATGAATATTTTTTGCAGGAGTTGGCCAAGGTAATAAAAACTGGTAAGATTAAGGGAATTAGAACTGTTATTGTAGTGGAAAAGTACATGTTTATTACTTTTATTTGGAGTTGCACCAATGTTTTTGGTTCCTGAGACCAATGGATAACTCTTATCCTTTAAAAGTTGAGAAAGCCATTTTGTTAGACACAAGGGCATGAGTTAGCAGTTCTTGAATACTTTCTCGGTAGATAAGAAGTCGCGGATTTCTATTGTTAGATTCATAGTCTAATGTTTTGGTTAAACTATATTTACAGCATGCAAATCCCATAATAATTTTAGAGTTTAAGGATAATAGGAAAATAGGTGCAAGGTGTATAAGTATTAGTGTATTTTCTCATGTAAAGGAGGGTTTAATACTGTTAACGTAATATGCAAGTGTCCCTCATTGTGTCGTGGTTAGCATACACAGGGAGTAAAAGGGCTGTGATTAGCATATTAAGTCCTATAAGCATAATGGTGATGTTTGATCAGGAGAATGAAACCATAGTAATGAAGAGTTCTCCTACTAGATTTATAGTCAGGGGTAAGGCAAGGTTAGTAAGATTTGCTAGAAGTCATCAGGAGGCTATTAGTGGGAGCAATGTTTGAAGGCCTTGGGTAAGTAGTATAATTCGGCTATGGACTCGTTCATAGTTCCAATTTGCTAGGTAGAATAGTAAGGATGAAGTGAATCCATGGGCAATTATAAGGGTGACTGCGCCTGTAAAGGTTCAAGAGGTTTGGATGAGGATAGCCATAATAACAAGTGCTATATGGCTTACGGAGGAGTAAGTGATAAGTGATTTTAAATCGGTTTGTGGTAGACAAATTGAGCTTGTCATGACTATCCCTCATAAGGATAATATGAGGACAGGGTAGGCTATATATTCTGTTAGCGGGCTAAGGATAAGGGTAAGCCATATGATACTGTAGCTGCCTAGTTTTAGGAGTACCGCTGCAAGTATTATTGAGCCAGCAATAGGGGCTTCTGCGTGGGCTTTGGGAAGTCATAGGTGAAGTCCATATAGAGGTATTTTTACTATAAAAGCCAAGATACATGCTAGTCATATAATGTTATTAGATCACGTGTTTAATAGTTCTTCAGTGGTAAACATCATTATTAGCATACTTAGTGAACCTGAGAGATTTTGAGTATAGATAAGTGTGACAAGAAGGGGAAGGGATCCCACTAGTGTATAGAGTAAGAAATATGAGCTTGCATTGAAGCACTCTGTTTGGTTACCTCAGCAGGTGATGATAATTAGGGTAGAAATAAGTGTAGTTTCAAAGAGGATATAAAATACAATTAGTTCTGTGGCTGTGAATACTATAATTAAAAAATTTATAGGGAGATTAATATGGAAATGTAGAGATTTTTTCGTAGAAGTGATTCATTGGACAGGTGATGTTGGCTTGCTAGAATTATAAGAGGTAGTAATCAGGCTGTTAAGATTAGAAGGGGTGATGTTAGCGGATCAGGAGAGAAGGTTAATGAGAAATTAGATGAATTATCATTTAACTGGTTAAAAAATAGTAGAGTAATGAGGCCGATGAATGTGCTGTGAATAGTTACATTAATTCAGATTATAGAGTTTTTTGAGAGTCATGTTATTGGTTAACAGTGTAATTGTCGGAATAATAACTTTTAGCATTGGAGTAAATTTAAATTTTGTATGTAATCTAGGCCATATGTGTTGGAGATTGAAACCGGTAAGGCGAGGCCCACTCATAAGGCAGCAAATACTAGGAGGATAATGGGCATTATGGATGCTAGAATAAAATGTATATTTAAAGTTATAAGAGTACTTATGATAAATATTGATAACATTATGCCTTCTAAGCATAATAGGGATGATATTAGGTGGGATCAATAGATTAATATTCCCAGAGCAGTGCTATGGTATATGCTAATATGTTAATATAAATAAAGGGCATTTGGTAAATATGGTCTATCATAATCTAATGAGTCAAAATCATTTATTTTAACTTCAACTATTTATCAATTCAGCTCAATCTAATCCTTTTTGGGTTCATTCATAAATTAAGCCTAGGATTAAAATGATAATGAATATAAGGGCTGTACTAATTATTAGTGTTAGGTTGTTTGTTTGAAGGGTAGCAAGATATACACATATTATGTACACCCAGTGTGATATTAGGAGTAATATCTTTCTTTGATATTATGAATAACACAGGGTGTACACCCACAGTGATATCAGGAATAATATCTCTCTACAATATTATGAATAATATCACAGGGTGTACACCGTGATATTAGGAGTAGTATCTCCTTATGATGTTACAAATAATATCACAGGGTGTACACCCATTATGATATTAAGAGTCATATCTGTTTTTGATATTATAAATAATATCACTGGGTGTATACACGGTGTACACCCTCTGTGATATATGAGTAATATCGCCGTAAAATATGACAAATAATATCACAGGGTATACACCCACTGTGATATTAGAAGTAATATCTTTCTACAATATTTTGAATAATATTACAGGGGGTACTCCTCCTGTGATATTAGCAGTAATATTTTGAGAATATGTTATGCATAATAACACAGCGTTTACACCCCATGTGATATTAGCCTTAATGTCTTGAGCATATATTATGCATAACATCACAGGGGTTTACACACACAGGGTGTACACACCTCTGTGATATTACCAGTAATGTGTCGAGGATATCTTATATATACTATCACTGGGGGTGTACACACAGGGTGTACTCCCCCTATGATATTAGCAATAATTCCTCAAAGATATATTATGCATAATATCACAGGGGTTGTACACAAACAGGGTATACTCTTTCTCTGATCTTAACAGTAACATCTCAAGGATATGTTATGCATAATATCACAGCAGGTGTACACACACAGGGTGTACATTCCCTTTTATATTACCAGTAATGTCTCAAGGATATATTATGCATAATATCACAGTGTGTAAACCCACGGTAATATTATCAGTAATATCTTAAGGACACTATGCATAATATCACAGGGTGTACACCCATGGTGATACTAACAGTAATATCTCAAGGAATTATGCATAATAACAGAGGATTACACCCACTATGATATGAGCAGCAATATCTCAAGGATATTTATACACTGTGATATTAAAGAAATATCACTCTGATATTTATAATATCCAATAATTACATGCTATGATATTAATGAAATATTGCTTTGATATTTATAATATCTAGGGTTTACACATTGTGATTTTAATGAAATATTGCTCATATATACATATCTAGTGTTTACATATTGTGATATTAATGAAATATCACTCTGTTTATATTATCCAGTGTTTACACACTGTGATACTTATGAAACATTGCTCTGATATTTATAATATGCATTGTTTACACACTGTGATATTACTGAAATACCACTCTGGCATTTATAATACCCCGTGTTTACACACTGTGATAATATTGAAATATCAGTCTGACATTTATAATATCTACTGTTTACACACTGTGATATAAATATCTTTCTTATATTTATAATATCCAGTGTTTACACACTGTGATATTAATGAAATGGTGCTCTGATATTTATAATGTCCAGTATTTACACACTGTGATATTAATGAAATATAGCTCTGTTATTTATAATATCCAGTATTTACACACTGTGATATTAATGAAATATCGCTCTGATATTTATAATATCCAGTGTTTGCACACTGTGATACTAATGAAATATCGCTCTGATATTTATAATATCCAGCACTTACACACTGTGATAATAATGAAATATCGCTCTGATATTTATAATATCCAGTACTTACACACTGTGATATTCACGAAATATCGCTGATATTTATAATATCCAATGTCTACACACTGTAATATTAATGAAATATTGCTGTGAAGGGCCCGGCGTGGCGGCTCACGCCTGTAATCCCAGCACTTTGGGAGGCCAAGGCGGGTGGATCACAAGGTCAGCAGATCGAGACCAGCCTGACCAACATGGTGAAACCCTGTCTCTACTAAAAATACAAAAAAATTAGCTGGGCATGGTGGCACGTGCCTGTAATCCCAGCGACTTGGGAGGCTCAGGCAGGAGAATTGCTTGAAAGAAGGCAAAGGCTGCAGTGAGCCGAGATTGCACCACTGCACTCGAGCCTGGGCAATAAGAGCAAAAATTCCGTCTCAAAAAAAAAAAAAAAAAAGAAAGAAAGAAAAAGAAATATTGCTGTGATATTTACAATATCCAGTGTTTACACACTGTAATATTAATAAAATATTGCTCTGATATTGATAATATCCAGTGACACACTGTGATATTAATGAA
The DNA here is from genome assembly GCF_024542745.1 of Macaca thibetana thibetana. Lineage (NCBI taxonomy): Eukaryota > Metazoa > Chordata > Mammalia > Primates > Cercopithecidae > Macaca > Macaca thibetana. The sequence continues at coordinate 65,045,634 of NC_065597.1, read as the reverse complement.
ATATCGTTCTGATATTTATAGTAACCAGTGTTTACACACAGTGTTTACACCTTGTGATATTAGTGAAATATCGCTGTGATACTTACAATATTTAGTGTCAATGCACTATGGCGTTAATGATATACCGCCATGGTATTCATCATATCTAGTGTCAATGTACTATGGTATTAATGAAATATCACTGTGATATTTATCATACGTAGTGTCAACGCACTATATTATTAATGAAATTAGTGAAATATTGTGATATTTATCATATCTAGTGTCAATGCACTGTTGTATTAAGTAAATATCGCTGTGATATGTATCATATCTAGTGTTGATGCACCATGGTACTAATGAAATATCACCATGGTCGTTATCATATCTAAGTCAACACATTATAGTATTCATGGAATATCGCTGTGATTATTTATCATACCTAGTGACAATGCACTATGGTATTAATTAAATATCGCTGTGGTATTTCTCATATCTAGTGTCAACACTATCTTATTAATGAAATATCGCTGTGATATTTATACTGTCATATGTAGTGTCAATGCACTATGGTATGAGTGAAATATCGCCATGACATTTATCTGATCATATGTAGTGTCAACGTACTATGATATTAATGAAATACCTCTGTGGCATTTATCATAACATATCTAGTGTCAATGCACTATGATATTAATGAAATATCACTGTCACATATATCATACCTAGTGTCAATGAACTATGGCATTAATGAAATATCACTGTGACATTTATCATATTTATTGTCAACGCACCATGGTATTAACGAAATATCGCTGTGATATCATATCTAGTGTCAACGAACTACGGTATTAATAAAATTTTGCTGTAATATTTATATCTAGTGTCAATGCATTATAGTATTAATGAAATGTTGTTGTGATATTCGTCATATCATATCTAACGTCAACACACTATGGTATTAATGAAATATTGCTATGATATTTATTATATCTTCTCTAGTGTCAAACCACTGTGATTTTAATAAAATATCATCTATATATTTACAATATCTAGTGTTAACACACTAGGATGTTAATATCATCTATATATTTATAATATCTAGTGTTAACGCACAATGATATCCATGAAATATTAGCTACATATTTATAACATCTAGTGTTAACACACTATGATATTGATAAAATATCTAGATGATATTTATAACATCTAGTGTTAACACTTTATGATATTTATAAAATATCATCTAGATGATATTTCTAATATCTAGTGTTAACACAGTGTTAACAGCTGGGTATAGTGGCTCATGCCTGTAATCCCAACACTTTGGGAGGCTGAGGTGGGCAGATCTCCTGAGGTCAGGAGTTCGAGACCAGCCTGGTCAACATGGTGAAACCCTCTCTCTACTAAAAATACAAAAATTAGCCATGCATGGTGGTGTGTGCCTGCAGTCCCAGCTACTTGGAAGGCTGACGCCTGAGAATCACTTGAATCCAGGAGGCGGAGTTTGCAGTGAGCCAAGATTGCACCATTGCACTCCAGCCTGGGCAAAAAGAGTGAAACTTTGTTTCAAAAAATATATATATATTACCTGTATGATATTTGCAGTATTTAGTATTAACACATAGTGTTAACACACTATAATATTAATAGGATATCATCTACATGATATTTATAATATCTAGTGTTAACACACCATGACATTAATAAAATATCATCTACACGATATTTACAATATCTAGTGTTAACACACTATATTAACAAAATATCACGTAAATGATATTATAATATCAAATATTAACACACTATATTAAATATCTACATGATATTTATAAGTGTTAACACACTATATTAAAATATCCATGTGATATTTATAATATCAAGTGTTAACACACAGTGTTAACACACTATATTAATAAAATATCATCTATATATTTATAATATCTAGTATTAACACACTATAATAATAAAATATAATCTATATAATATCCAGTGTTAACACACTATGATGTTTATAAAATATCATCTATAAGATATTTATGCCTAATTTTAACACACAGTGTTAATGCACCATGATATGAATAAAATATCATCTATTTACACTGTCTAGTGTTAACACATATTAATAAAATATCTATATTATATTCAAAATGTATATTGTTAACACACTATATTAATAAAATATCACCTATTTATAATGTCTACTGTTAACATGCAGTATTAACACACTATGATATTAATAAAACATCATCTAGATGATATTTATAATGTCTAGTGTTAACACACTGACAGTAATAAAATATTATCTAGATATTTACAATGTCATGTTAACACACAGTGTTAACACACTATGATATTAATAAAATATCATCTAGATGATATTTATAATGTCTAGTGTTAACACACTATATTAATAAAATATATCTGATTTTATCATGTCTAGTGTTAACACACAGTATTAACACACTATATTAATAAAATATCATCCATATTATATTTGTAATGTCTAGTGTTAACACACTATATTAATAAAATATCTAGATATTTATAATGTCTAGTGTATCACACTATGATAGTAATAAAATATCTAGAAAATATAATGTCTAGTGTTAACTCACTACAATATTAATAAAATATAATCTATATTATATTTATAATGTCTAGTGTTAACACAGTGTTAATATACTATAATATTAATAAAATATCATCTACATATTTATAATGTCTAGTGTTAAATCACTATATTAATAAAATATTATCTACATAATATTTATGTCTAGTGTTAACAGTGTTGATAGAACATCATCTGAATATTTATAGTGCCTAGTTCAACACATGAAATTTATAAAATATCATCTCTATGATATTTATATCTCTACTGTTGTTAACACAAGATGATATTAATAGAATATTGTCTGTATATTTATAAAATCTCTAGTGTTAACACATGATGATATTAATAGAATATCATCTCTATAATATTTATAATATTTCCAGTGTTGTTAGCACACGATGATATTAATAGGATATTGTCTCTATGATATTTATAATATCTCTAGTGTTAACACACAATGGTATTAATAGAATATCATTTCTATGATATTTATAATATCCCTAATGTTAACACACTATGATATGAAGAATATCATCTATGATATCTGTATATATATATGTGTGTGTGTGTGTATATATATATATATATAATATAAATGGTTAATACCATACAAACCATTTTCCACATAACAAATGCTCTTGGAGACCACACCACTTCGAGTTATAAACATCTCTCTCTTCCTTTTTAGTGCTGCGTAGTACTCCATTGTACAGATATACCGTTATTTATTTGACCATTCTCTATGGCTGGGCATTTGAGTTGTTCCCTGACTTCTGCTACTACCAGCATTGCTGCAATAAATATCTTTCCACGTGCGATTTCTTTAAGTCAAGTTTATCGAGGTACGATGTTCACACAGTGAAATTCTCCTTCTTCAGCACACAGCTCCTGAGCCCTGAATAAGTCATGCAGGCATGCCCCCACTCACAACCAAGATTAGAGCATTTCCATCACCCAAGGAAGTCTCCTTGTCCCTTCCCCCTGCCACTAATAGGGCCCTTGGTCCCCACAAATGTCACCTAAAAGGAATAATACAAGATGCAGTCTTTTGAGTCTAGCACTCTCATTTAGCATAATGTGAAAAGCAATAAATATCCTTCCATATACGCTTCTGCGCATATGTGAGAGAACTTCAGAAGAAGCTGCAGGATTGAAGAGCATGTGTATTTTTTACTGGTTATAGATCATCTTTTTTTTTTTTTTTCAAACAGAGTCTCTCACTCTGTCGCCCAGGCTGGAGTGCAGTGGTGTGATCTCGGCTCACTGCAACCTCCACCTCCCGGGTTGAAGTGATTCTCCTACCTCAGCCTCCCAAGTAACTGGGACTACAGGTGCATGCCAGCACACCCAGCTAATTTTTGTATTTTTTTGTAGAGACGGGGAATCACCATGTTGGTCAGGCTGGTCTTGAACTCCTAGCCTCAAGTGATCCACCACCCTCAGCCTCCCAAAGTGCTGGCATTACAGGCGTGAGCCACCGCGCCCGGCCCCATTATATATCATCTTGATGATTTCTCGCTCCTGCGGACCTCCTGTTATACACTTCATCACTATGTACTTTGTAAGCGCATATATCCTGTTCTAACGATCTCTGTGGGGAGCGTACAGGGTTCTCCTTGGGCCCTGGCTCAGATGCCAACAGATCCCACTCAGGTGTGGTGGCTCCTGCTTGTTTGAGTTGGTTGGGATCACGGTGCTCTGGGTGTGGGGGAGCTCAGGCATGAACACCAAAGCCAGAAAGGGGCTTCCCAAGATTCCCCCAAACTGATGCCAGTGACAGGGCTGCTGTGGAGGGGAAGGCAGAACCTTAGAAAAAGACAGCAAGAGGCCAAAAAATGTCCCTTGCTAATTTCCAGGGTGGACTGCTCTCTGCAGGCTGGAAGTGTCTGGGACCTTGCTCATCTGGGCTCCAGGTCAGCTGCTTGAGTGATTTGGGGAGTCGAGTGAGGATAGACCCCATGAAAGTCTGCCATCCACTTGGGGCTCTTGCTTGATCTTCCTAAGCAAGGTGGGGCTCCTTGAAGGAAAGAATCTCAAATTTCTGATATTTGACTTTGCATATATAATATATATGGACAAAATATGATCTCTACTTCCGTGTGTGCATGTGTGTATAACCCATGCACATTTTTCCCTGCTGTAAAGACAGATAAGAACCTATGTCAAGAGTCCAACAGTAAAGCAGAGTGCAGCTTGCAAGGTGTAATATTTTTGTTTGGAAAGTGACATTTTTAGTTCCTCCATGAAATCTTTTACCGATTCCAAACAATGTCTTTAACATTGGCCAGGCATGATGGCTCATGCCTATAATCCCAGCACTTTGGGAGGAGAGGAGGATCGCTTGACCCCAGGAGTTCCAGACCAGCTTGGGCAATGTGGCGAGACCCCATTTCTTAAAAAAAAAAAAAAAAATTAATTAGCCGGGCATGGTGGTGTGCGCCTGTAGTCCCAGATATTCGGGGAGTCTGAGGTGAGAGGATCACTTGAGCCCAGGAGGCTGAGGCCGTGATAAGCCATGATCTCACCACTGCACTCTAGTCTGGATGATAGAGCAAGACTCTGTCTCAAAAAAAAAAAAAAAAACACGAAAGTTGAATTATATTCTCCTTTTATTTAATTGCTACAAAACCATAAAACTAACCAAAAACATAACTATCACTGAAAATGTTGTACAGTGAAAGAAAGCATTTTAAAAAATGATGTACTCCAATGCAAATACCCTAGCTACACCACGGCTTAGAGGCCTCTCGCCCATCACCAAAAGATTGTTATCAATCTCTCTTAAACCATATTCATGGGAAAGACATTCTCTTTCTGAAATGCCAGATGGCCAGCAGAATCCTACCCTGTGTGGGCAGTGGAGGAGGAGGGTCGGTGAGGTGGGAGAGGCAGGGACCTCACTGTCCCCAGGGGCAGGATTCCCGATCCTGCGCCCCAGCCTGGGCCTCCTGCACTTTGGATGCTCCAGGTCAAGGTTGCCGGGTCATTTTCCTGCCATCTCTGCCTCGAACCTGCCCATATTGTTTTGAGACAGCTGCTCGAGCTCCACGGGCTGGAAAGGAACCACGCCGCATCTGTGAACCTGATGTGAATCCCATCTGCCTGCTGAAGGAACACACTGGAGACCGTCTTAGGTGACAGCTGGCACAGCGCTGTCTGACAGAAGTTTCTGCAGCAATGGAAATGTACTGTTCCGTGCTAACCACATGTGGCTACTGAGCACTTGAAATGGGGTGAGTCAACTCTTAATTGAAATGTAAATCGCCACATGCGGCCAGTGGCTATCATACTGGACAGCACGGGGCTGGAAAATCTATGTGTGCTAATGTGGGGTAATCGTGCAGATGGATGCATGAGGTGCATGGAGAGGCAAGGGTCCAATCTGCTGTCATTTGGCTGAAAACAGGGGTGGAGGGTGGTCTTTGCAGAGGCACACATCGCACCGGAAGGACTGAGGACAGGAGAGGAGTTGGCAGAGGGCAAGAAGGAGAGTTTCCAGGTGTGCTCTTTTGTACGTTTTGTATTTTGAACCATGGTAATGTATTACTAATTCCAAATATTAGCCCATTGAAAGGTATTGCTAAATGGCTGCAGGGGAGGAGCAGAATATAGCTGGGCATTATTACAGCATATGGGTATATTATATGCTACATGGGTATATTATAGCATATAGTATATGTCTCGGGTCAGGGGATGTGGCCACAGTGTGCATGCAGATAGCTGTGATAAAATGGGAGTGTGACTGTGAGTGTGGGTGTGTTGAGTGTATAAGAACGGGAGTGAGAATGACTGTGTGCGTGTGTGAGTAGATATGAGTGTGTGTATATGCAAATGCAAATTGTGTGTGCGTAGGTTAGAGGATGGGTGTGTGAGAGGAGAGTGTGTGTGTGAATGTGAGTGTGGATGCGTGAGTCTGTAAAAGAATCAGTGGGAGAATGCGCAGTGAGTGTGAGAAATAGCAAATGTGAGCGTGTGAATGTGTGTGTGTGGCTGAGTATGGGTGTGAGTGGGGATAGGTGTGTGTGACAGTGTAAGAGTACGTGTGTGCATGTATACAGGTGAACGTGAGAGTGTTTGAATGAGTTGTGTGTGTGTGAGAGTGAGCCTGGAGAGGTGTGAGGCTGTGTGTCAGAGGGGGTGCGTGTGTGTGCACTGTGTGGAAGATCAGGCATGGGAGTCATCGAGGAAGGGAAAGACAGATGAGACACAAACTCCGACCTTGGAGAGCTCAACCCGGCGTGGGAGGGGGAAACGAAACCCCTCAGCAAGAACCACACAATAGGATGGTGGAAATTTAATTTGCTGACGTTTGACTCAGGGGACTGGCTGTGCTTAGAGAAATGTTTCCTAAGGGCTCAGCATAGAAGGTGGTAGCGGCAGCAATGGCATCTGTTGGGTTTTGAGCCCCTGTCATGGCAGAGTCTCTTGAGTTGAGAACTTCATGGTGTCATCCCCCGGCCATATCCCCACCTGGCCCCAACTCAGGGCCTGCCTGCAGTGGGCACTCAGCACCCTCCAACCAGCCCAGGAGCAGCTACACAGCCTCCCTCGTCCCTGTTCACCTAGCCCCAGATCCCCGCAAGTGCTGGAGGCAACATGAGACTCCATGGAGGAGGAGGAGGGGAAGAAAGGGAGAATCCCTCAGATCAAATGGGTCGTCAGTGCCACTCAAGACAACAGGTGTTCCACTGGTGCACCCTATGGCAGGCAGGAATCTTGTCTAACTTTTGCCTTCCTCGAAGCCAAAATTTGTGACTGGACGTGGCTCTAAACACCGGGAAAATGCGGACACACACACACACATACACACACACACACACAAATACACAAACAGACAGAGAAAACCCAGAAAGAACCTGCTCTGCTTACAATTCAGCATCCATCTCAATCTGTATCATCTTTTTTTTTTTTTTTTTTTTTTTTTTGAGACAGAGTCTCGCTCTGTCACCCAGGCTGGAGTGCAGTGGCGCAATCTCGGCTCACTGCAACCTGTGCCTCCCAGGTTTAAGTGATTCTCATGCCTCAGCCTCCCCAGTAGCTGGGACTACAGGCGCCTGCCACCACGCCCAGCTATCAATTTGTACCCTTCGAAACCTAAAATGTAATTTATAGCAAAGCATTTTGTTTTTCACTTTCAATTTCAGAAGAAATCTTTTTGGTGTTTAGAGCACTGGCCCTGGTTGGCATCCAGTGATCCAATAATCTTTCAGGAAATCTACCTGCAGACACACGCACGTGTGCTAAAAACACACGCAGAACCGCGTTCATTGCTGCATTGACTGCAAGCAGTGAAAAAGTAGAACTGACCAAATATCCCCAAGTAAGAGACAGCTAAACAAAATATAGAACACCCATTCTACAGAAAGCTCAGCAACACAGAAAGAGTAAGGCAGACCAGTATTGGCTGATAAGGAAAGCTTTCGTATTAAGTGGCCAGGCACAGTGACTCACGCCTGTAATCCAGCACTTTGGGAGGTCGAGGCGGGTGGATCACTTGAGGCCAGGAGTTCGAGACCAGCCTGGCCAACATGTCAACACCCCGTCTCTACCAAAAATACAAAAGTTAGACAGTTGTGGTGGCACGCACCCATTATTCCAGCTACTCGGGAGGCTGAGGCAGGAGAATTGCTTGAACCCGGCAGGCAGAGGTTACATTACGCTCAGGTCGCACCATTGCACTCCAGCCTGAGCAACAGAGAGAGACTCTATCTCAAAACAAAAAAACAAACAAACAAAAACAATAACAACAAAAAAAACAGTAAGTCAGACCAGTATTGGCTGATAAGGAAAGCTTTTGTATTAGGTGGCTGGGCACAGTGGCTCACATATTTTGGGAGGCTGAGGTGGGAGGATCACTTAAGGCCAAAAGTTTGAGACAACATAGTGAGACTCCACCTCTACAAAAAATAAAAAATGTAGCCAGGCGTGGTGGTGCACGCCTATAGTCCCAACTACTTGGGAGGCTGAGGTAGGAGGATCACTTGAGCCCAGGAAGTGGAGGCTGCAAAGGAAGTGAAGGCTACAATGAGCCATGATCATACCACTGCACTCCAGCCCAGGTGACAAACCAAGACCTTGTCTCAAAAAAAAAAAAAAAAAGCCAACCAAACAAAAAAAGATACATAAAGTGAAGAAACCAAGAAACCAAGTGTGATACCACCTAAGCAGATATATATGGAATTGTACACCCAAACACTTCTGGGAGGGTACACAACAAACAGCGCCAGAGTGAGAAACCTTTGGGGGTCAGGCAGGTGTGGAGTAGGGGAATGGGGCACAGAAGAAGACTTCTACTTTTCAATCAAGCCCTTCCATACCATTATTTATATATACATTTATTCCTCAAAAACGTAAAAGCAAACATATATATAACATATATATGTGTTTAAATATAAATATACATATATATGTGTATCCATAAAAATCTAATAGATTTCACCTTCTAGACAAGATTGAGTAAACACAGATTGATCTTACCCTCTTACCTGAAATGACTCCAAAAACACTCAAAATCCATAAAGCAATGGTGTTCCAGACACTGGCTATCAGGTCTTGAAGGACAGCGATCCCCATGCTGTGGGAAAGAGATGAAGTGTGTCCTATAATTGCCCAGCTGACTGCCTGGAGAAAGTTTCCAGGCATTGGCACACGAACAGTCCGGCAAAGGGAGTCCATTGACCTTCAAGAGATGGAGCTGGGAAGGAGGGGTGCCGATGTGGCTAGAGTGTGAAGGATGGAGCACAGGCAGCAGAAGGCCATGCAAAGCGTGCCCTGAGACGTGCAGAGGGCTGCCTTAAGTCTTCAGCTGAGCGTGTGCATGCAAGCAAACAACCCCAGGCCAGGGAAAGAACCACCCAAAAGGATTAAAGGGAACAATTTCCAGAGCTCATGCAAGGCTGGGTAGTTCCTGATCCCAACAGATGCAATAGAAAATTTCATAATTCATGTAGCATCAAGTCAGATCCCAGAAGGGTTTTACCTCAGTATTAGGGCAAAAGGAGCTCTGGACTTACACCACTCTGGTCCCATCTAACAAAACTTTTTTTTTTTTTTTTTTCCTTTGAGACAGGGTCTCACTCTGTTGCCCAGGCTGGAGTGCAGTGTCATGATCTCAGCTCACTGAAACCTCCGCTTCCTGGTTCAAGCAATTCTCCCACCTCAACCTCCCAAGTAGCTGGGATTAGAGGCGTGTGCCACCATGCCTGGCTAATTTTTGTATTATTAGTAGAGACCAGGTTTTCACCATGTTGTCCAGGCTGGTCTCACACTCCTGGCCTCAAGCGATCCACCCACTTCAGCCTACCAAAGTGTTGGGATTACAGGCATGAGCCACCGCGCCCAGCCCCATCTAGCAAAGCTTAAAAGGAAGTCTCAAAATGATAAAAATATTTCCAAGTAAATTAGCTGTGTCCTAGAAAAAAAACATCAAGAATATTTGTAAAAGCACAAATAGCACTCTGGCACGCAATTAAAAAAAAAAAAGAAGAAGAAGAAAAGAAGGAGGCAGTATCCATGCAGAGACAGGAAAATATGATCCAAAATGAAGGGGAGCAATCAATCAATTGAAACCAAACCAGAAATAACACAGATAATGGAATTAGTGGATTAGGATATTTTAAGTTATTGTAACTGTATTCTATGTGTTCAAGAAACTAGAAAAAAGATTCAGCACATTTAGTCGAGACATGAATGATACTTAAAAACAAACAACAACAACAACAAAAACCTAAGCTGAACTTCTAGAGATGAAAACTATAATGTCTGAGATGCAAAATATTGATCCATCTTGATGCAAGATGGGATTAAGAACATGTCTTAGCTCAGGCTGCCATAACAAAATAATACTCTGGGTGGCTTACACACTTACTTTCTCACAGTTCTGGAGGCTGGAAGTCCAAGACCAGGCACCAGCATGGTTGGGTTCTGGTGAGGACTATCTTCCTGGCTTGCAGACTGGCTTCCGGCTCTGCCTACACATGGCCTTTCCTTGGTGTGTACATATGGAGAGAGACACGGCACAAGCTCTCTGGTGTCTGTTATTATAAAGACACAAAGTTTATTATGAAGACCCCATCCTCATGACCTCATCTAGCTCTACTTACCTCCCAAAGTCCCCATTCCCAAATATCACCACATTGGTATTTTGTTAGGGCTTCAACACATGAATTTGAGGGGGACACAAACATTCCATTCATAACAAAGCAAATTAGGCCCTGTAGAAGAAAACATTAGTGAAGTCGAAGACATGGCATCAGAAAGTATCAAAAATAAAACAAAGAGAAAAAAAAAAAAAAGACAGGAAAAAAACTACTACTGCTGAGAGAAATTTTAAAATAGACAAAATAGAAATTTAAATAGAAAGATCTGTCATATGTGTGGACCAGAAGGCTTCATATGGTTATGATGTCAATTCTTCCTAAATTGATGGACAGACTTAAACCCATTCAAAATTCTAGTAGGCTTTTTTGGTACAAATTAATAAACTAATTCTAATATTTGTATGACAATTCAAAGACCTAGAACAGCCGAAAACAACTTTGGAAAGAAAAAGCTGGAGGACTTAGGCTCTCTGACTTCAAGCTTTATATATTTTTATTCTATTTTTATTATTATTATTTTTGAGACAGGGTCTTACTCTGTTGCCCAGGCTGTAGTGCAGTGTAATGATCATGGTCAAGCCTTATTATAAAACTACAGTATGGTGCTGGCATAAAGACAGACAAATAGATCAATGGACAGAATAAAGAGTCCAGGCCAAGCGCAGGGGCTCACACCTGTAATCCCAGAACTTTAAGAGGCTGAAGCAGGCTGACTGCTTGAGCCTAAAAGTTCAAGACCAGCCTGGGCAACATAGTGAGAGCTTGGCTCAATATATATCTATATTGAGAGAGAGGGAGTCCAGAAATGGTCCATTTATTTTCCAATGAAGGCACAAAGTTAATTTTGTGGAGAAAGGCTAGCCTTTTCAACCAATGGTGTTGAAACAATTGGATATCCAAACAGTAAAAAATGAACTTCAACCCATATTTCACACCACATACCAAAATTACCTACAAAAATGTACTCCAAATGGATCAGAGACCTCAATGTAAAGTCTAAAACTATAATATGTCTAGAAGGAAAAACAGGAGAAAATCTTTCTGACATTGCATTCGGTTAACTCTTTCTTAGATATAGTATCAAAAATAGAATACATAAAAGAAAAAAATGAACTATAAAACCTCATCAAAATTAAGAATGACTCTTCAAAATAAACTTTTAAGAGAATAAAACGACAAGCTACAGTCTAGGAAAAAACATTTGCCAAACACATAATTGATAAAGGACTTCCGGCTGGGTGCGGTGGCTCACGTCTGTAATCCCAGCACTTTGGGAGGCTGAGGCAGTTGGATCACCTGAGGTCAGGAGTTCGAGACCAGCCTGGACAACATAGTGAAACCCCATCTCTACTAAAAATACAAAAATTAGCCAGGCATGGTGGCATGCGCCTGTGGTCCCAGCTGTTTGGGAGGCTGAGGTAGTCAAGTTGCTTGAACCGGGGAGGCAGAGGTTGCAGTGAGCCGAGATCGTGCCCTTGCACTCCAGCCTGGGCAACAGAGTGAGACTCTCTCGGAAAAAAAAATTAAAAACATTTTTAAAAGACTTCCATCCAGAATATATGCATAATATTATCAAAACTCAATAATAAAACAAACCACCAAATTTTATAAAGTGGGCTGGAAGGTTTGAATGAACACTTTCAACAAAAAATATGTAATGTCAAGTGAACTCATGAAAAGATGTTCAGGCCGGGTGCAGGGGCTCACGCCTGTAACCCAGCACTTTGGAAGCTGAGGTAGGCATTTCACTTGAGGTCAGGAGTTTGAGATCAGCCTTGTCAACACAGTGAAACCCCGTCTCTACTAAAATACAAAAATTAGTCGGGTGTGGTGACACACGCCTGTAATCCCAGGGAGGCTGACACAGGAGAATCGCTTGAACCTGGGAGGCAGAGTTTGCAGTGAGCTGAGATCGCGCCACTGCTCCAGCCTGGGACACAGTGAGACTCTGTCTCATTAAAAAGAAATAAACAAACTGATAATTACTAACACCTATATAGTGTTTAAATGTGCCAGACACTCTAAAAAACTCTTTTACTCATTAACTTGTTTAATCTTCCCAGTAATAAATCTTTGAATATTATCATTGACATTTTTCAGAGAAGGAAACAGGGAGCATGAACACGAACACCTGGCATTCAAGGATCCATGTCCTTTCCAGTTTCTCTCTATATAATGCATCTGAGCCTTGTTTCTCGACTCAATTATGTGTTGAGCACCTGGTGTGTATACAGCCCCTTGTTATATTTGCCGGATCCCAGGGAAGAAGTAGAAAATTGTCTATACCTAAACCTAAATTTGTTTCCATTGCCTGAGTACCTCGATCATAGATGGGGGGAGAGTTCCACCTGCTGGTGTAACTAAGGAACCGCAGGCACTTCCTATGTTTTCTAAGGGCGCTCGCTGACCTCGTTTGAATATTTAAAGTGGCCCTGTCTGGCTGAAATCAACAACTAACTTTTTAGCCGCTTTAACCAGGTTTCAGTCTTGTTTCACTCACTAATCTTTTTTTTTCTTTTTTTTTTGGTGAGACAGATTCTCGCTGTGTCGCCCTGGCTGGAGGGCAGTAGTGAGATCGCCTCCCAGGCTCAAGCAATTCTCCCACCTTGCAGCCTTCCAAGTAGATGGGACTCCAGGTGCCCACCACCACACCCGACTAATTTTTTATATGTTTACTACAGATGGGATTTCACCATGTTGGCCAGGCGGGTCTCAAACTTATGATCTCAGGTGATCCACCCACCTCGGGCTCCTAAAGTGCTGGGATTACAGGCATGAGGCACCACACCTGGCCAGTTTCCCCCATTTTTATCATCTTGCATTAGTGTGATACATTTGTCACAGTTGCTGAACCAATATTGACACGTTATTATTAAATAAAGGCCATGGTTTATATTAGGGCTCACTCTTGGTGTGAGAGGTTCTGTGGGATTTGACGAATGTATAATGGCATGCATCCACCATTACAGTGTCACACTGTAGCTTCCCTGCCCTAAAAGTGCCCCCAGACTCCCGTTGACCCCTTTTCCCCTCCCACCCACCAAACTCCTAGCAACCCTGATCTTCCGACTTTATAGTTTTACTAATTTATTTTTAAAATTATTTTGAAGCCTAACTATTTAAACCCTTGGCACTAACTTAGCTTTGTAAATTCAACTTTCGTTTTGTTTTAGTCATTATTCACCATCTTCAGTCAGAGGGACTGAAATAAAAAAATTTAAATTTAAAATCTAGTCTTTCAAAATCACAGAACTAAGTTAAGTGTAAAGGAAAATCACACAAAATTTCAAATGCTAATTTTTGTTAAGTTTATGGCATTCATACTTTGGAAGTTGTTAGAATGGAAAACCGTGCTCAGACTTCTGGAACGCACTGTGTTCAGTTCCACGGGCCAGGAATGGCCTCCGTGGGGAGATGCTGCTGAGACTTGGCCTGTCACAGAGGACTGGGCCAAAGCCAGGTAGGCGAGGGATAGGCAATGGCCATTCCTGGCAGAAAGGCCTGTGTGAGTGACGGCAATGAACTAGGGTGCCTGGGCAAAGGCCAGCTGTTTAGTGAGTAGACTCGGTATTCTCCGTGACACTCAGGCTGGAAGGGTCAAAATGAGTCAAGGAGGCCACTGAACACCATGTGAAAACTGGGCCTTATCCTGTGGGCCACAGGGAGCCATTGATGGTTTATGAGCAGCAGAGTGACTTGGTCTGATTTGCATCGGGAAAGAATGTTAAGACTGAGAAACAATTCAGGGAACTGTGGGAGACATCACTGTGATCCCGGATATCTGGTTTTCCTTCACTTCCAGTCATATAAAACTGTACTTCCTATACTTTTTTAGGCACGACCATGTGGCTTTTTCTTTCTTTCTTTCTTTTGAAACAGAGTTTTGCTCTTTTTGCCCAGGCTGGAGTGCAGTGGCGGATCTTGGCTCATTGCAACCTCCGCCTCCCAGGTTCAAGCAATTCTCTTGCCTCAGCCTCCCAAGTAGCTGGGATTATAGGCATGCACCTCTGTGCCCAGCTAATTTTTGCTATTTTTAATAGAGATGGAGTTTCACCCTGTTGGTCATGCTGGTCTTGAACTCCTGACCTCAGGTGATCCACTCGCCTCAGCCTCCCAAAGTGCTGGGATTACAGGCATGAGCCACCACACCTGGCCTTTTTTTTTTTTTTTTTTTTTTGAGATGAGGTGTCACTCTGCTGCCCAGGCTGGAGGGCAGTAGTGTGATAACAGCTCAATGCTCATTGCAGCCTCCAACTCCAGCAATCCTCCTGCCTCAGCCTCCCAAGTAGCTGGGACTACAGGCACGCACCACCTTGCCCAGTTAATTTTTTAATTTTTTGTAGAGACAGGGTCTCACTATGTTGTTCTCCAACTCCTGGCCTCAAGCGATACTCCTGCCTTGGCCTCCTAAAATGCTGGGTTTACAGGTGTGAACCACCGCAGCTGACCTGTGTGACTAATCGTAGCCAATGAAAAATGGGCAGACAGGTGTCATTTCTAGTGGAAGCATTTCAGAACCAGGATACAATTCCCCTGGCTTGTGTCCTCTGTGTTCAAAAGGGGCCACAGAAGACGGTGGAGCTTCAGTCTGTGTTCATGAGGAACCACAGGGAGCAGGGGCCTCTGTCCATGAAACTACATATGGAGCAAGTGCCAAAATAAACTTGGTTGCCTTGAGCCACTTCGGTTTGGGGATGTCTGTTTTAGTATATAGACTAGCCTATCCTGGCTGAAACAGACATTGCTGCAGGCCCAGGAGGAGGAGGGGGCCTGAGCTGAGGCAGGAGGGATGCTGGAAGGCATGGAGCGTCAGTTGTCTATAGCCACCCCAAACTCAGCAGTGTCAAACCATCAGCATTTAGCTAGTTCACCAACCTGTGCATTGGCCGGATGGTTCTTCAGGACTCATGCATCTACAGCCAGCTGTGGGTCTGGATGGGTGGATCTGTGGGTCCGGATGGGTGGATCGGCGGGTCTGGACAGGTGGAACTGCGGGTCCAGAGGGGTGGATCAGCGGGTCCGGAGGGGTGGATCAGCGGGTCCGGAGGGGTGGATCTGCGGGTCCGGAGGGGTGGATCAGCGGGTCCGGAGGGGTGGATCTGCGGGTCCGGAGGGGTGGATCTGCGGGTCCGGAGGGGTGGATCGGCGGGTCCGGAGGGGTGGATCGGCGGGTCCGGAGGGGTGGATCTGCAGGTCCGGAGGGGTGGATTGGCGGGTCCAGAGGGGTGGATCTGTGGGTCCGGATGGGTGGCTCTGCACCTCTTGGCTGAACTCTTCTCATGTGTCTCAGGCCGCTGGTTTAGGACGGCTTTGACTGAGAGCACTGGGGTGGCTCAGCTCATTTCCATGTGTTTCACCTCCCATGGGCCAGCCCAGATCTCCTAGCCATTGCAGGGGAGCCGGAGAGGGATTAAAACAGGCAAAAGCCCCATTACCAGCTTTTGCTTGAATCACATTTGCTAAAATAAGTCACATGCCTGAGCACAGAGTCCAGGGGTAGGAGAGAACCCCCTTCCCGCACGTGGGAGGGCACTGCAAATTCGCCAGTCAAGGGCACAGATCCAGACGGGGAGAGAACTGGGGTCATGTGTGCTACCAGCCTACCACCTGCGGGTGCAGCTGCTGGCCTGATGTCTGATTGGATGCAGGGGGTGCTGTGGGCGTCTCTACGGACAACAATGACCCCCGTCCCTGTATGGTTATGCCACCCCACTCATCAAGAGGAGGAGTCGTATCTGTGATGCTTTGACCAAGAGAACGTGGTGAAAGTGACAGCCACTTCCCAGCTTTGTCATTCCCAGCTGCCATTTAAAGGTACTCAGGCTAGACCACTGAAAAATGAGAGTGGGAGGCCACGAGGCGGGAATCAAGGCCAGTGTGAAAGTGAGGCCATTTGGGACCTTCCGGCTGAATGAAGCCCCATTAAGGGAGCCCAGGGAACCCAGAAGAGTCACAGGAAGCAAGAAACCATGGTGGCTTTAAACCACTACATATTGGGGCAACTTGTCACACAGCACGTGATAACTGATGGTGATGGCGAAAACTAAGCAAGGTTGATGCTCAGATTTACAGCTTGAGTTCTCAGCCCAGGGGTCACGCCCTTTCCAGGGATAAGAAACCCAGAGGCAGGAACTGGCTTGAGAAGAAGTTGTAGACATTTATTTGTTACGCTTGTGGGACGTCCATGCAACAAAATCCAGTAGGCACAAGGTAGGATACACAGATCTGAACTTACGGAGAAAGAGGTGCTGGAGCTGGAGACAGATGATGGATGGCGTCAGGGCTGTCAGCTGCTTGCCCAGGAGGAAGTGGGAAGTGGGACTGGAAGTGGCCCAAGAACACAGTCTTGGGGAGCACTCGCCTTAAGAAGTGGTCCTGGCCAGGCACGGTGGCTCACGCCTGTAATCCCGGCACTCTGAGAGGCCGAGGTAGGTGGATCACCTGAGGTCAGGAGGTTGAGACCAGTCTGGCCAACACAGTGAAACCTCGTATCTACTAAAAATACAAAAATTAGCCAAGCGTGGTGGTGCAGGCACCTGTAATCCCAGCTACTTGGGAGGCTGAGACAGGAGAATCATTTGAACCCAGGAGGTGGAGGTTGCAGTGAGCCGAGATGGCAGCACTGCACTCCAGCCTGGGTCACAGAGTGAAACGGGAAGGGGAGGGGAGGGGAGGGGAGGGGAAGAGAGGGGAGGGGAGGGGAGGGGATGGAAGGGGAGGGGAAGGGAGGGGAGGGGAGGGGAGGGGAGGGGAGGGGAGGGGAGGGGAGGGGAGGGGAGGGGGGGAAGGGGTGATCCTCAGGTGTTAGTGGAGGTGATCACCATCCACTGAGAGCATCAAGATGCAGATCAGATTCCCGCCCAGCTCTCGAGTTTCTGACTCAGGAGGCCAGGTATGGGGCCTGGGAATCTGCTTTGCAATCTAGTCTCTGTCCTTCTGCTCCAACTACTAAGGATGGAAAATTCCACCCCAGGTGAGATGGGGGTTTGGCGGGGGGAACAGTAGGACAGACCTGGAGCAAGGTTGAGAGAAGGTTTATTTTATTTTTGGGGGGTTTTCTTTGGTGTGGAATGCTTGATCACTTTTATAGCCTTGTTGGGGGGAGGAGTGAGAAGCAAGGGAAAGGTTAAAAAAAAAAACAGTAGGCATTTCTTCTCTGCCACTGTGCAAAGACTCACTGAGTGTGGAGTGAGAGGACCTGTGTGATTAGAGACAAAAGAGAGATCTACAGTGGTGTCACTGCTGGAGACAGCTACAAGGAGCCTGCCAGGAAATGTCTTAAGGGACATCAGGAAGGAAGAACAAAATGGGCCTGTTTCTGCTGGGCGCAGTGGCTCACACCTGTAATCCCAGCACTTAGGGAGGCCGAGGTGGGTGGATCGCCTGAGGTCAGGAGTTCGAGACCAGCCTAACCAACACGGCTACTAAAAATACAAAAATTAGCCAGGCGTGGTGGTGCACACCTGTAATCCCAGCTACTTGGGAAGTTGCAGCAGGCGAATCGCTTGAACCCAGGAGGCGGAGGTTTCAGTGAGCCAAGATCACACCATTGCACTCCAGCTTGGGCAACGCAGCAAGACTCTGTCTCAAAAAAAAAAAAAAAAAAATCCCAGCACTTTGGGAGGCCGAGGTGAGCGGATCACAAGGTCAGGAGATCAAGACCATCCTGGCTAACATGGTGAAACCCCATCTCTACTAAAAATACAAAAAATTAGCCGGGTGTAGTGATGGGCACCTGGGGTCTCAGTTATTCGGGAGGCTGAGGCAGGAGAATGGCATGAACCCAGGAGGTGGAGCTTGCAGTGAGCCGAGATTGCGCCACTGCACTCCAGCCTGGGTGACTCTGTCTCAAAACAAAACAAAAACAAAAACAAACAAACAAAAAAGGACCTGTCTCAAACCTCTGAAGTACGGCAGGGGAAAAAGATTCTGTGGTCAGAAGAGTTCCAATGGAGTCTGCTAGCTGAGCACTTGAGCAAGTCACTTCACCTCCCTGAGCCTCAGTTTCCTCAGTAAAAGGAGAATAACTTGCAGCTGGGTGTGGTGGCTCACGCCTGTAATGCCAACACTTTGGGATGCCAAGGTGTGCAAATCACCTAAGGTCAGGACTTTGAGAACAGCCAGGCCAAAATGGTGAAACCCCATCTCTACCAAAAATACAAAAACTTCGCCAGGTGTGGTGGTGGGTGCCTGTAATCCCAGCTACTCGGGAGGCTGATGCAGGAGAATCGCTTGAACCTGGGAGGCGGAGGTTGCAGTGAGCCAAGATCACACCACTGTGCTACAGCCTGAGTAACAGAGTGAGATTCCATCTCAAAAAAATACAAATACAGAGGAGAATAATTTGCATCCTGCCCTTCAATGTGCAGTATAGTGATTAAGAGCCAAGGCCCTGTATCAGACTTTCGTTAAAAACCCATTTCTGCTCTTTCTGCCTCTCAGACTGTGGGCAAGTAAATCTTTGCAGCCATCTTATCACCTGTAAAATGGAAACGACAACAGTCCCTACCTGATAGGTGACTTCCTCTCTGCTCTTCCAGGCCTTTGCTGATGCTTCATCACTCTGGTCCTCTTCTCCCAACCATACTGGGCTGCAGATGGCAGGGGCCAGGTTAGTCTGGAATCACCGGCATCTAACCCAGTGCTGGCTGGGACCATCTGTTACTAAGTGCAGGCTCTGCAGCCGGACAGACCAGGTTTATCACCCTGGTTCCCCTGCTACCAGTCATGTGACCTTAGGAAAGTAGTTTACTTTAAGCCTCAGTTTCCTCATCCAAAAATGGAGACAGTAGGACTATGAAAGGACATAAATTAGGTAATTCACATGAAAGCACTAAGATGACAGCTGGCAAATAGTAAGTATTCTACAAAATGCTGGCTATAATTAGTGGTAGTGATGGGCAGCTGATACACTGCTGTTTAATAGATGTTTCTGGGACCTGGTGCGGTGGCTCACGTCTGTAATCCCAGCACTTTGGGAGGCTAAGGCGGGGGGATCACAAGGTAAGGAGATCGAGACCATCCTGGCTAACACGGTGAAACCACGTCTCTACAAAAAACACAAAAAATTAGCCGGGCATGGTGGCGGGTGCCTGTAGTCCCAGCTACTCGGGAGGCTGAGGCAAGAGAATCGCTTGAACCCGGGAGGCAGAGGTTGCAGTGAGCTGAGATCGCACCACTGTACTCCAGCCTGGGCGACAGAGCGAGACTCTGCCTCAAAAATAAATAAATAAATAAATGTTTCAATATTCTTAGTGTCTGGGGCCAGGTAGTTTGTCCATTCATTAATATTCCAGGTGCCAAACCTGTGAGCAATGACACTCCAGGAGCAATGAGCACTTGTGGCATCCAGATCTCGGTTTCTGAACTGTTGTCTGCTAAAAAGTAACCGAGGCTCCCTGAAGAAATGACTGCCGCAGGGAGAAGGCATGACTGAAATATCCTACCGTATCATAAAGCAAGAAAATGCTCAAAGAAGTTGGATTAGTGCCCAAAGAACATAAGAACTGTCTTGAAGGGGCTTCCCTGGCCACATTTGGGGGGAAAAAAATGACCAGAAACAATAATAATTTATTACAAAAGGCAACTAAAAAAAAAATCCAGGAATCCATAGTGAGTCTCCAAAAAAAAAAAAAAAGAAAAGAAAAAAAGAGAGGGTATATAACTGATATTTATCATATATATAATCTATAGTTTTTTATATATATGTCAATGCTGCTAAAATCACTAAGTGAAAGGCTGATAGAGAAGAAGATGGTCCCAGAGAGAACCTGTTAATTACAAATGGAAGAAGGTAACATTCACTGGAGAAATGGGGCAGACACCACCTTTACCAAGCGATCAAGCTTCACATTACCAAAAACGACACAAATTGACATTATTCAAGTGTGTTCTGCAGGAAAAAAAATAAAAATAAATACTAACCTGAATCTAATTACGGGGCAAGAGGGAGGGAAGGATTAGACAAATCGAGAATATGGGGTATTCTATAAGACAACTGGTCTGGACCCGTCAAAATTATCAATGTGATGAGACTCCCCCTAAAAAAAGAAGGACTGATCTGAATTAAAGGAGACGGAAGAGAGGTAACTCCAGGCAGTGAGTGAATCCAGGAGGGGAGGGGGTCTAACTACTGAAATTGGAATATAAACTGTCTATTGGCTAATACTGCATTGGCTAGTACTGCATCGATATGAAATCTCTTGGGTACGAAAACGGCACTGAGGTCATGAAGAATGCCTTTGTTCTTAGGAGATGCAATGCCGAAATATTTATGATAGGAAATCTCTGAAGAGGAACAGACGTCAGTCTCAGTCTCTCGGCCCACGGTTCGCGCGTGCGCACAGCCGCCTCTTTCCTAGACTTATTTAGCGCGGCCAGAGAATCAGATTGTGCCCACAAGGCGGAAATGCACGACAGCGGGTTCCGGTGACCACGAAGGCGGCAAAGGCGACAGAATGGAGGAGGTGCCTCACGGTGAGCTCGCGGAGGGGGCGTGGGTGGCTGGGCGAAAGTGTAGCGAGCTGCTCTAACTGTGGTCTTGTCTCTGCGCAGACTGTCCAGGGGCCGACAGCGCCCAGGCGGGCAGAGGGGCTTCATGTCAGGGATGCCCCAACCAGCGGCTGTGCGCTTCTGGAGCGGGGTCCACTCCAGACCCGGGTGAGAAAAGGGCAAGGCCTCAACAGGAAGTGAGAGGCGCAGGCCCGGAAAAGGCGGGGCGTGGGAGGGAGGGGGCGGGATCTGCAGAATGAGTGACAGAGGCGGGCTAGAAGGTATTCGGAGAGGGGTGGGGCCCAGAGGGGACGGGGCGTGGAAAGTGGGCAGGGTGAGGGCAGAGCTTGAAATGACAGACTGACAGGAACGAGACCTTTAGAAGGCGAGCGCTAAGGACGTGGCGCGGGTGGAGGGTGGAGACTGAACGGCGCGGAGTCGAAAGGGACATAATTAAGAGGGTCGGGGCCAGAGGTTTGAGTGACAGTAACCGACCGCGAAGAAAACGGGATAAACTTCGAAGTCCAGGAGTCTTCGGACTTACATCCTGGCTCTGCCAGCTGCTTTCTTGACACAATTTTCTTCCTTTTGAGGAGTGATTCTCCCATTCATTAAACAAATGTGTTGATCGCCTCGTAGGTATGGTGCTGTGCTGGGGACACAGGTGGGGATCAGGCGTGGTCACTGCCCTAGTGGAGTTTAGCTTAACGGGGAAACAAACACGTGAGCTAGGAACTAAACCACCACGGCTTTAAGTGCTGTGAAACAGATTCGAGGATGAGAGGACCCTGGGAGCCTGCTCAGAAGGACCTTAAAAAGCAGGAGGCAGGAGGACATTCTTTTTTTTTTCTTTTTTTCCCCTCCTTTTTTTTTAGACAGAGTCTTGCTGTGTAGCCCAGACTGGCGTGCAGTGGTGCTATCGTGGCTTACTTGCAACCTTCGTCTCTCAGGTTTAAGCGATTCTCCTGCCTCAGTCTCCCAAGTACCTGGGACTACAGGCGCCTGCCACCACTACCGGCTAATTTTTGTATTTTTAGTAGAAACAGTTTCACCATGTTGGCCAGGTTGGTCTCGAACTCCTGACCTCAGGTGATCCATCTGCCTCTGCCTCCCAAAGTGCTGGGATTCCAGGCATGAGCCACTGCACCTGGCCAAGGGGGAGAATCTTGGAGTTCAAAGAGAGACTTGGGTTTGATTTTTGGGTCCATGCAGTGTGACCTTCAGCAATAGTCCTAACTTCTCTGAGCTTCTGGTTCCTCATCAAAAATGGAGACAGGCGGGGTGCAGTGGCTCACGCCTGTAATCCCAGCACTTTGGGAGGCCGAGGCAGGTGGATCACTTGAGGTTAGGAGTTTGAGACCAGCCTGGCCAACATGGTGAAGCCTGTCTCTACTAAAAATACAAACAGCCAGCGTGGTGGTGCATGCCCACTCTCGAGGCTGAGGTAGGAGGATCACTTGAACCCGGGAGGTGGAGGTTGCTGTGAGCTGAGATCGTGCCACTGCACTCCAGCCGGGGTGACAGAGTGAGACCCTGTCTCAAAGAAAAAAAAAAAATGAAGAGAAAAACAGATACCTCTGTCTATCCAATGGAGAGACCAAACTGAGTGTCTACCAGTGGAGATTTATTGGGCCATAGCTTGAGGGCATGCCCTGGAAAACACAAGTCACAGAAATGTCTGTGGCCTGTGCTCCCCGGAGAGGTTCCAGGAGGCTTGTGTTTACATGTTTCGTTAAAAGGGGAAAAAGCATGCAGGAAAAAGTACTTCAGGCCTTGAGGCAGGTGGTTACATTCTTAAGAGGTTTTAAGTAGTGCCCAGTATATCTACACTATACAGAAAATAAACATTCAAAAGAGGGAGTAAAGGAAGAATTAATTAGGCAGAGGTCTCAGGGTAGGAGAGGAAGGACTGATCTCATCCTCTCTTTGTTCGGCTTGTGGGAAGATAAGCTTGTAATGGACATTGTCGGTGTGGCATTTAACAGACATCAGTAACAGGGAAGGAGTTGGACTGAGGTTACAACCCTAAAGTTAGAGTTGACATGTCCTTGTTTATGGGAGGATATTCATCTTCAAAGGTTTGGGGGCCAGCAAAGAAGTTCCTTAGAAGCAACTTGTGAGGGCAGTCAGCCCACGATGGAGATTCATGGGGCCTTTGGCCTTTTGCGGGGGTCTGGTTAATGTAGAATGCTTCGACGCAAGGTTGAGAAGTAACAGCTGTCTGTTGATGGGGAGGAGGACAGCAGCGTTGGGAGGTTTCCAGGCTTAACTTTTACTTGAGTTTCGCCAGTCATGAGACTTTTTATTTTCCTTTATACCGCATGTGTTGTTTTAAAGGTTTGAATAAGATAATTTCTTTATTTTTTATTTTTTATTTTTTATTTTTTTTGGAGACGGAGTCTCGCTCTGTCGCCCAGGCTGGAGTGCAGTGGCCGGATCTCAGCTCACTGCAAGCTCCGCCTCCCGGGTCTACGCCATTCTCCTGCCTCAGCCTCCCGAGTAGCTGGGACTACAGGCGCCCGCCACCTCGCCCGGCTAGTTTTTTGTATTTTTTAGTAGAGACGGGGTTTCACTGTGTTAGCCAGGATGGTCTTGATCTCCTGACCTCGTGATCCGCCCGTCTTGGCCTCCCAAAGTGCTGGGATTACAGGCTTGAGCCACCGCGCCCGGCCTGAATAAGATAATTTCATTGATAGATACTTAGTGTGTGCCTGCTGTCTGTCAGTTTCTCAGCCTCGGCACTGTTGACATTTGGGGCAGGTTCACTGTTTGTTGTGGAGGGCTGTCCTGTGCATCGTAGGACATTTAGCACAATCCCTGGCCTCTACCCATCAGATGCCAGCAGTACCTCTCCTGTGACAATGAAAAGTGTCTCCAGGCTAGGCGCGGTGGCTCACGCCTGTAATTCCAACACTTTGGAAGGCCCAGATGGGTGGATCACTTGAGGTTGGAAGTTCGAGACTAGCCTGGCCAACAAAGAGAAACACTGTCTCTATTAAAAATACAAAAATTAGCTGGGCATGGTGGCAGGCACCTGTAATGCCAGCTACTTAGGAGGCTGAGGCAGGAGAATCACTTGAACTCAGGAGGCGGAGGTTGCAGTGAGCCGAGATCACGCCACTGCACTCCATCTTGGGTGACAGAGCGAGACTCTGTCTCAAAAAAAAAAAAAAAAAAAAAAAAGAAAGAAAAGTGTCTCCAGACATTACCAAAGGTCCCTGGGGGATTTTGTCCCCAAGTTGGAGACCATTACTGTATGCAGAGTTCCCTTCTGGAGCTGGGAATACAGCACTGAAAGCTTCAGACAGTTCCTACCCTCATGGAGAGTATGTTCTAGTTGGGGGAGACAAACATGTAAACCAATAAATGAAATACCTTCAAGTGTGATTATAGCCTTATTTTCTTCCTAACACTTATTTCTACTGTTGACTAAGAGGTATTTCGGAGGATCCTTTTAAACAGCCCCAGGACTAGGACTAGGACTAGGACTTAGCTCTTTCTAGTTCACGGGAAGAGTGACATCTGAGGTTTGGTCAGGGACCTCATCCCCTGAACTTTGGCTTTCTTTGCAGCTATAGAGGAAATCAAAGAGAAAATGAAGACCGTAAAACACAAAATCTTGGTATTGTCTGGGAAAGGCGGTGTTGGGAAAAGCACATTCAGCGCCCATCTTGCCCATGGCCTAGCAGAGGATGAAAACACACAGGTGAGACCTCAGGAACCACTGGGAGATGCTCATTCTGTCTGAGGGTCGTGATGGCTACTATAACTGATTCCTAGGCCAGGCGCAGTGGTTCATGCCTGTAATCCCAGCACTTTGGGAGGCCAAGGCGGGCAGATCACTTGAAACCAGGAGTTTGAGATCAGCCTGGCCAGCATGGCAAAACTTTGTCTCTACTAAAAATACAAAATATTATATGGGCATGGTAGCACAGGCTTGTAATCCCAGCTGTTTGGGAGGATGAGCCATGAGAATCACTTAAGCCCGAGAGGCAGAGGTTGCAGTGAGTCAAGATTGCGCCACTGTACTCCAGCCTGGGTGACAGAATGAGACTGTCAAAGAAAAACAAAAAGCAAAAAAACTGATTTCCTTAGACTAAGTTGAATTGGCCTCTTTGGAATCTCAATCCTGCAGAGAACAAAGAAATACCCAGTAGTCAAATGAAGCATTTTATTGGATTCCCTAGCCAAGAAAATGGCTAGCAGATGTACATCTCTCCTTGCATGTGGATCGTTTATTACATGACGTTCACACTTCTTTTTCCTCTTTATTAACCCCTTTTTGCTTTTCTCTAAGCCAGGTACCTGCAAACTATAACCAGATGGCCAAATCCAGCCCATCTCCTGTCTTTATGGCCTGTGAACTAAGAATGTTCACATTTTTGAAATGTTTTTTATTTGTTTGAGACAGGCTCTCACTCTGTCGCCCAGGCTGAAGTGCAGTGCTATGATCAGGACTCACTGCATCCTCTACCTCCTGGGTTCATCAAGCTGTCCTCCCACCTCAGCCTCCCAAGGAGCTGGGACTACGGGTGCTTGCCACCATGTCCGGCTAATTTTTGTGTTTTTTATAGAGATGAGATTTTGCCGTGTTGCCCAGGCTAGTCTTGAACTTCTGAACTCAAGGCATCCCTCTGCCTCGGCCTCCCAAAGTGCTGAGATTATAGGCATGAGCCACCGCGCCTGGCCTAAAATTGCAATTTTTAAATTAGTACCTAAGTACCTACATATGATCCTTGATTTTGCTTACGAAGCCTAATAATATATTTTCTATTGGCCCCTGTGGAAAATTTTTGCTGGCCCTTACACAAGTTTATTCATTACCACCCAGGTATACAGACGAGCATGAAAACTCAAATTACCCAGTGCTGCCCTCTGGATCTCAGCTTTAATAAAAGGGGTTGTGGGTCGCTAAGAACATACACTTTGGAATCAGACAGCCCAAACTCAGGTCCCAGCTCCATCTACACCACTGCTGTGACCTTGAGTAAGTTACCAGGCTTACTCTTCCTCCATTTTCTCATCTATAAAATGGGACTCTGAGGACTGAGTGAGATGGCACATATAAAGCACTTAGCACGGGGCCTGACTGCTCAGTAAATGTCTGTGATGGCCACCATTTTTATTACTATATTTCACTAACTCAATATGAAGGGATGATGATTATACTGCCTTAGAGATGAGTTTGTAGCCTACCCAAAGCATGGTACTGGGCAGATTCAAAATACACTTGTTGGGCTGGGCATGGTGGCTCACACCTGTAATCTCAGCATTTTGGGAGGCTGAGGCAGGCGGATCACTTGAGGTCAGGAGTTAGAGACCAGCCTGGCCAACATGGTGAAACCCTGTCTCCACTAAAAAAATACAGAAATTAGCTGGGCATGGTGGTACGCACCTGTAGTCTCAGCTACTCAGGAGGCTGAGGCACAAGAATCATTTGAACCCAGGAAGCAGAGGTTGCGGTGAGCCAAGATTGCCCCACTGCACTCCAGCCTGGGTGACAGACCGAGACTCTGTTTAAAAAAAAAAAAGGTAGATACACACACCCCCCCGCCATACCCATGCATATACTTATTGATTCATCATTCTGTTGCTTAGCAATCTCTTGCCATTTGAGGGTCAAATTTGTATTGGCCTAGTGGGCTGGCCAAGAAATCTGCTTTCTCAGATTGTCTGTATTGTTTAGAATAATCTTTGCTTTTCGAAGCTGTCAGGAATATTCCTAAACAGCTCACTGGAGATGGGCTTTCATCTCGCCACTTGCAAGTAACCACTTGTGAGTAGACAACTGTTTACATCATTCACTTTCATGTAATTACATGCTGAAGTCTTTGCTGCGTGCCTGTCTAGACTTTGCAATATATAGAAGGAAAGCACACCATTCAGTGTGGAAATATGGCTAGATCAGCTGTATTTCTTTATGCAGTGGTGGTTTAAAAAAAAAAAAAAGAAGTTAGCATTTAGGAAAGTGTGTTTTCCCCAGGCAGACCTACTCATGACAGTGACATGGCTATCTGCAAAGTGTCAACACATGGAAAATGCTGAATATGTCTTGATTAAAGTCAAGCAGCACAGATTTCTCCCTGCCCTAAATCCAGCAGGATGGTAAGACATGCCCTGACCCTTTTCTGCCTGCCATCTGGTGGTCTGGTGGAAGCTTGGCTCTAACTCTACGCAAGACCATTCCATGTTAGCGCTTGAGGCAGGCAGGGCCTTGGATCAAGAGGCAGCAGAATTACAAAACACCCCTGACGGGTCACAGGCTGCCCATGGGGTGTGTAAGTTGTGGTGAAGGCAGAAGGAGCCTCTGCAGCATAAGCCTGAGCCATGAGACAGCCAAGAGTCACACAAGAGCCAGGCATGGTGGTGAACACCTGTAGTCCCAGCTACTCGGGAGACTGAGGTAGGAGGATCACTTGAGCCTGGGAAGTCAAGGCTGCAGTGAGCCATGGTTGCGCCACTGCACTCCAGCCTGGGCAACAGAGTGAGACCCTACCTCAGAAACAATGAATAAATAACAAGTCACCAACTTCCAAATTAAACTTTTTTTGTTGTTTGTTTTTTTTGAGATGGAATGTCATTCTGTTGCCCAGGCTGGAGTGTAATGGTACGATCTCAGCTCACTGCATCCTCTGCCTCCCAGGTTTAAACAATTGTTCTACCTCAGCCTCCTGAGTAGCTGGGAGTACAGGCGCATGCTATCACGCCCAGCTAATTTTTGTATTTTTAGTAGAGACAGGGTTTCACTATGTTTGCCAGGCTAGTCTCGAACTCCTGACATCAGGTGATCCGCCCGCCTCAGCCTCCCGAAGTGCTGAGATTACAGGCATGAGCCACCGCACCCGGCCACCATAAATTAAACATTTATGATCTTTGTGATCTGAAAGGCAAACTGTCATTACAAGGTCAGCACTAGGTGTTTCAGGACTCAGTGTGCAAGGCTGGGTCCTGGGACTGCAGAGCTGGGAGGGGCCTTGACCCCGGAGCACTCGTCTCGCAGGTCGGAAGCCCAGACAGCCAAGGCTTAGAGAGCAGAAGCAACTTGTGCAAGGACTAAAAGTTGGGACTAAATCCCTCTTCCCTTACCCTCCTCATCAGGGGAAGTTTGGGGTGCTGGATAAAGGAGACGCTTTGGATCCCAACAGCCCTGCAGCGTCTCCACCTTCTGCAGCAAACGCCGCCTCTTCCCATCAGCTGCAAACACGGGCCCAGAGGTCCTGCTGTGGAGGAACGCAGGCACATTGCTCTCAGCTTTGCTTCTCTGGCCTAACCTAAGCAGAATTAATTGGACAGATTTTGGGGTAGTAATAGGATCAGCAGGAAGTCTGAACAGACAGGACCCAGGACTGCGCTGGCCATCTGGGTAGCAGGAGCTTGTCAGCAGCCTCCTGGGCCTGCCACGGGAGTGAGTGCATTAGATGCTTCTCGCATCCTTACATCATTTCGCTCAAGATTCACTCTCCAAGGGAGTGAAATTCCTCTGAAGGGAATTGATTAAATTGTTCCCTGAAGGAAAGGCATGGAGACAGAGTCGCTAGAAACCTGAGAGTATCGAGGAAAGTCTCCATCACAGTCATGGTGATAGTGTCATCTCCCCATGGATCATCGACACATCAGTCCCAAGTATCAAGGTCCTGAGAGAGCAAGTCAGGTTCTCCGATGCTGTCACTCTGCGGTGCTCCTCGGATGGCCCCGTAGAGGGCGCCTGAGGCCAGCGCTGGTCTGTGGATGGCATTTTCCCATGCACCACGGGTTTGAGACAGCGCTGGGTGCTGAGGAAGTAGGAGGCTGGGTTTGTTGAGAGGATTCAAGAGGGAGGCAAGAAACTAATTCGGAGCAAGTTAAAAAGTGACCCGGAGGTGCAGCACTTTGGGTTTGAGTGATCGCATCTTTCAAGATGAATACTGGCCTTGTTCTCAGAAGGTTTCTGAAGGCCGTCTCAGACCTCCTGTGTCAGAGGGGAAGGCTTGGGGGGAACGGGTCGCCTGAAGCTGCACCCAAGTCACAAGCAAATAACTTTTCCAGGTTTCCATCTTACTTTAAGTCTCTGTTTTGAAAGCTTAGCCTAAACCATCATTCACCTTCAGGATCAAAGGAAAACAGGGCTTGGTCAGGTTCAGCTAGAGGCTCCACTCTGGTCCTCCACAGCAGGCCCCGTGGTGTACTGGAAAGAGCCCCAGTTGGGGCCAAAAGACCTCAGTTTATGTCCCAGCTCTGTTCCCTGCTTATTGAACTGGTCCCCTCTGAACGTCAGTTTCCTCCTCTGTAAACCAGAGATAATGATACTTACCTTCTAGGTACATGGCCACCTCAGCCTCCCAAAGTGCTGGGATTACAGGCGTGAGCCACTGCACCCAGTCCGCAATATTTTTTTAATACATTCATATTCTGCTTAAATAGGCTAGATTTGGCTTGCATCGGAGACTGCTGAACAAGAAAAGATGAGTTTGAGAAAAATATAAGATGCAGAAACCAAGACTTGGTGAGGGGGTGAGCAAAGGAGAGCTGTTGAGGGTGGCTCCAACATTGCTGTCTCTTGGCTATTCCATATAGTCTGTCACAGAAGCCAAAAAGGCGCTAGGCCCCTTTCCCTGTCACCTCCAGCCAGGGCTCAGCAAACGGTCTGAGCTCAAGCCTCCAAGTGACCTGACGGCCAGGTCTGTAAGATCACCCTTAAGGAGCTCAGCCAGGCTGAGGGGTAGGAGAATGGGGGCATCCGTGTTTATGAACCTTGAGATCAGCGTTAGGACTTTCTCTCAGAATCTGATGGCTCCAAGTTTGACCCAGTTTCTGTCTTCTCCCCTGTCCTCCTCTAACCCCACTCCCCTCCCAGTTGTGCGTATCTGGAGTGTGTGCATTCAGTTATGTAACTGCTTTGGTCTCTTCTTGTTCCCCAGATTGCTCTTCTAGACATCGATATATGTGGGCCATCGATTCCCAAGATAATGGGATTGGAAGGAGAACAGGTAATAGCCGGTTACAGAACTCAGGAAATTGTTCTCTTGAGGCAAACTCTGAGCACTGAACTGTCAAACCTCAACAAAGAGGTGTGCGGAGCCCATAAATGTTTTTTTTGTTGTTATTGTTTTGTTTTGTTCTTTTTGAGACAGGGTCTCACTCTGTCACCCAGGCTGGAGTGTACAGTAGCACGATGTCAGCTCGCTGCAACCTCCACCTCATGGATTCAAGCGATTCTTGTGCTCAGCCTCCCGAGTAGCTGGGACTACAGGGGCGTGCCACCATGCCCAGCTAATTTTTGTATTTTTGGTAGAGACGGGGTTTCGCTCTGTTGGCCAGGCTGGGCTCCACCTCCTGACCTCTGATGACCGCCTGCCTCAGCCTCCCAAAGTGCTGGGATTACAGGCGTGAGCCACCGCATCTGGCCCGTAAATGTTTATGTGGACATGAGGAGCTCAGATACATGCTCAGTAGTCCATCTGTCTACTTTTAACAACAACTGTGAGTTTTGGGGAGGGCAGGATTACATATGAAGTCTGTCTACACCATTGGAGAAGCATTGGTTTCGATGCTTCCTCAGAGGGGAAGGGAAACAGCCAGCGAAATGCAGAAGTAAGACACGGAAATTTAGCTCTGACTGGGAACATTCGTCCAGGGCTTGGTAGGGGTCTGTACCCTAGAAGCACGGGAATATTTCTGCCCTTGTGGTCTGCCCTGGGGAACTGAGACTGCAGGGCGGGTGAGTGATGTGGGCTGGGGGCAGGGCCGTAGCAGTCTATGTAGTTGCTGGCCTCTTCTTGCTAGCAAGAAGCTCTCCAAGAGAGGATTGGGGAATGCATGGAAGCTGGGGGTGCTGCATGGAAGGGCAGTGCATGGAAGCTGGGGGTGCTGGGATGACCCAAGAGTCTCAAGATTGGTTCTTTAATTAGTGTCAGAGATGCATTAATCCTGTTCTGGGGATGCAGTGGTGAACAAGGTCCATGAAGACCCCTGTCTGGGTGGGAGAAGGCAGATGCTAGATAATGTGAAACCAACCCAGAGTGAGGGGATAGACAGTAGGGCAGGGTCAGAGGGGCTGAGGGGTGGTCAAAGGTGCCCTCACTGAGAAATGGCATTTGAGCAGAGGATGACGGGAGGGGAGAGCTGGGGGAAGAGCATTCTGGGCTAAGGGAGCAAGTGCGTGGGCCTCTGACGCAAGGTGTCCTTGTGTCCTCAGTGGAGTGACCAGTGGGGCTGGAGGGTGGCCCGAGGCAGATGGGGCCAGGCCTTGCAGGCACTTCTAAGGCCTTGGGGTTTGCTTCCGAGGGAGTAGGGAAGGAGAGCGATGTCACCCCTTGAGGCCTGGTCACATACCCCAATGGATTTTGTAGCACACGCCCCAGTGAGGGTATAAGCTACTGTCATCACACCTAAGTATTTCATAGAAACAGAAAATTTAAAGGAAAATAAAACAGAAGTTTCACCGTTTTCTTCTCCTGCACTATTGGATCATCCTGTTTACCCCTCTTTTAAGACAAGTGGACTTAGCAAATGAGTATAAATAGGAATGAATGGTTTTGTGGGGTTTATTTTATTTTATTTCTATTTATTTATTTTTTTGAGATGGAGTTTCGCTCTTGTTGCCCAGGCTGGAGTGCAATGGCACAATCTCGGCTCACTGCAACCGCCACCTCCTGGGCTCAAGCAATTCTCCTGCCTTAGCCTCCTGAGTAGCTGGGATTACAGGCGTACGCCACCACGCCCAGCTATTTTTTGTATTTTTAGTAGAGACAGGGTTTCACCATGTTGACCAAGCTGATCTCGAACTCCTGACCTCAAGTGATCCTCCACCTCAGCCTCCCAAAGTGTTTGGATTACAGGCGTGAGCCACTGCTCCTGGCTGGGTTTCTTTTAATAGAACTTCAGAGTCAGTCACAGAGGACCACATGTTGTATGATTCCACTGACATGGAGTATACAGAGTAGGTCAGTCCACAGTGGGAGAAAGTAGATGAAGGGCCCTCTAAGGCTGGGAGGATGTGAGAGACACTGGAGGGGGGGTGGTGACAGCTGAGGGGTATAGGGATTCTTCTTAGCATCATGAAAATGTTCTAAAATTGTGGAGGCTGGGTACAGTGGCTCACACCTCCAATCTCAACACTTTGGGAGGCCAAGGCCGGCAGATCACTTGAGGTCAGGAGATTGAGACCAGCCTGGCCAACATGGTGAAACCCCGTCTACAAAAAATACAAAAAATAGCTGGGCATGGTGGTGGGCACCTGTGTTCTCAGCTACCTGGGAAGGTGAGGCAGGAGAATTGCTTGAACCCGGGAGGTGGAGGTTGCAGTGAGTCAAGATCACGCCTGTGCACTACAGCCGGGTCGACAGGGCAAGACTCCATCTCAAAAATAAAAATAAAAAAACTGCGGTGATGGCTGCACCTTGTGACTGTACAGAAAGCCACTCATTCAATGGGTGAGTCGTGTTGTCTGTGAATCATGTCTCAGTAAATCTGCTGAGAAAAGTAAGGCTTCATCATGAAAATTAAACTTTCATTTGCGCTTTGTGTGCTGTTGGACACCTGCTGGAGGGAAGAGGTCGGAATCTTGCCCCAGGGAGCTCCCCTTTGACCCCCAGCCCTTGCCGTTGGGGACAGCGGCTGGAGCTGATTCGGGACAAGTTCTGAAGCAGCTGTTTGAGGAGAGCTCATTCCCTTCACTCGTGTGCTTTTACAGAAGCCACCTCATTGCTCCATAGGTACCTGCATTTTCTCATCAGTCCCCAGCCGATTTTTATCACTCTTTTAAAATACCTTAGGCACAACATCATATTTGAACTTGAGTAACTTTGGTTCCCTATCTAGACACCCAAGTAGAGCTTCCAAATAACCCATCTTAGGGCACAAAGGGAGTTGAGTTGCATCTTTATTACCCACACCCCAGTTGTTCACCTCCTTTTAGGAATTTCGTGGTACCACATAAGACAACGAATTGTATTTCATAAAACCATCTTCTTTCTTTGTACAATTTGTGCATGAAATGTGACCAGGGTACATGATTTCTACTAACAAACATCGGTGCTCATGTTCACACAGGTTCACCAGAGTGGCTCAGGCTGGTCTCCAGTGGTGAGTTTTCACCTCTTTGTCCTATTTTCACAGTAGTGTGTGGTTGTGTGTACATAATGGGTTTGTGGTTTGTTGGTCCATGTGTATTTATTAGGGTGCTTTTCGAGGCACAGAGGATGTGATTAAATCCAGTGATTGGCAGGCTTTTTCTGTAAAGTGTAGGACGGTAAAGATTTTCAGCATGTGGGCCTACATTCCCTGCTGTCGTAGCACGAAAGTAGTAACATGTAACTTAACAACCAGGACTGTATTCCAATAAAACTTTATTTAAAACACAGATGGTAGGCCAGATTTGGCCCTGGAGGCCATAGTTTGTAAATCTCTGGTTAAGAGAGTTAAGGAGGCAGGGTGCGGTGGCTCACATCTGTAATCCCAGCACTTTAGGGGGCCAAGCCAGGCAGATCACTTGAGGCCAGGAGTTCAAGACCAGCCTGGCCAACATGGTGAAATCCCATCTCTACTAAAGATACAAAAATTAGCCGAGCATGGTGGCACACGCCTGTAATCCCAGCTACTCGGGAGGCTGAGGCAGGAGAATTGCTTGAACCTGGGAGGTAGAGGCTGCAGTGAGCTGAGATCGCACCGCGTACTCCAGCCTGGGCAACAGAGCAAGACTCCATCTCAAAAAAAAAAAAGAGAGTTAAGGAGATGCCATTTACTTATTTTAGCTGAGTTCCCTGTCACTGCAGCCCATGGACATACAGTGCCTCTTTCAAATCCCCCAACGTGGTACCCCCACTTTTTTTTTGTCCCCAAAAATGATTTAGGATGCAAAGAGTAAATATGCTCATAGGTCATATCGTAGTTTTGTCCTGAAAATGTTTTTTTCAGTCAGAGCTCAGACAGAAGACCTGGGGGAGAACCTCACTGTGTGGTTTTGAGTAAAGCGTGTCTTGCCCTCACCCTGTTCCCTCTGCAGTACGTGGAAGACAACCTGGGGGTGATGTCAGTGGGCTTCCTGCTCAGCAGTCCTGATGACGCTGTTATCTGGAGGGGACCCAAGAAAAACGGTTTGCCACTCTGCCTTTGTTTTTCACATTCTTCCACGCGCACTGTGGCTCCTGGCCTCATCTGCTTCCTGTCCTGCCAGTCTCAGCCTGCTGGACTTCACACTTTATTATTTTTAAGCCTCCAGTGCCTCTTTCTTCACTGGTTGAAAAGAGCTAATAGAAATACCAGTTTCCGTTACATAATTGTAAATATCTGCTGTGCGTTTTTCTCTCCTTAAAAGCTGTAGAACCCTGGCCGGGTGTGGTGACTCACACCTGTAATCCCAGCACTTTGGGAGGCCGAGGCAGGCGAATCCCCTGAGGTCAGGAGTTCAAGACCAGCCTGGCCAACATGGTGAAACCCTGTCTCTACCAAAAACATAAAAAATTAGCCAAGCACGGTGGCACATACCTGTAATCCCAGCTACTCAAGAGGCTGAGGCAGGAGAACCCAGGAGGCAGAGGTTGCAATGAGCCGAGATCATGCCACTGCACTCCAGCCTGGGTGACAGAGCGAGACTCTGTCTCAAAAAAAAAAAAAAGCTATAGAACCCTGAAATTATTTTTATCATGGTTTTATAGTGGCTTATTTGGGTCAGAGAGGTGAGATCAGCAGCAGGCTGATCTGGTACTGAGACTTAAGGTAATAATGTGAAAGTGTTACCAGGGCAAGCTTCAGCCTTAGCACTATTGATATTTTGAGCCAGATAAGTCTTTACTGGGGGAGGAGTAGACCGTGTTCTACATCATAGGGTATTAAACAGTGGCCCTGGCCTCTACCCACAAGATGCCAGTACCACCCCCTACTCTATTTGTGACAACCCAAAATGTCTCCAGACATTGCAATTCACTCTCAGTTGAGAGCCACTGATTTACAGCATAGACCAAAGGCACAAAAAGATCAGATCATGCTTCTCCTTGAGCTGGGCACGGTGGCACGCACCTATAGTCCTAGCTACTTGGGAGGCTGAGGTGGGAGGATTGCCTGAGCCTGGGAGTTCAGAGCCAACCTGGGCAACAAAGCAAGACCCCATCCTTTAAAAAAGAAGGGAGTTGTAAGTACAGAAAAGAAAGGAAATAAGCACCCCCTGCGGATTCCTCTTTCTAGGCATGATCAAGCAGTTCCTCCGAGATGTGGACTGGGGAGAGGTCGACTATCTCATCGTGGACACCCCACCCGGGACGTCGGACGAACACCTCTCGGTCGTCCAGTACCTGGCGGCCGCACGCATCGACGGAGCGGTGATCATCACCACTCCCCAGGTGAGCGAGCTCCCAGCTGGAGCTGGGTCCAAACCATGCTCCACACTGCGAGGTTTCTTTCCTGCCCAGCTCTGATATCCTGGTCTCACCAAGGCTCTTCCCAGTGTGTGTTCCACAGCTGCATCCAATGCGCATCTGCAGAAACCTCTTGTTAAAAACTTCAGCCGGGCACAGCGGTTCACACGTGTAATCCCAGGACTTTGGGAGGCTGAGATGAGAGGATCACTTGAGTCCACGAGTTCGAGACCAGCCTGAACAACATAGCGAAACCCCATCTCTACAAAAAATAGTTTAAAATTAGCCAGGCATGGTGGCTTGCACCTGTAGTTCCAGCTACTTGGGAGGCTGAGGTAGGAGGATCATCTGAGCCTGGGGAAAGGAGGTTGCGGTGAGCCATGATCACGCCACTGTAGTCCAGCCAGCACAACCGAGTGAGGCCTTGTCTCAAAAGATAAAAATAAGAAAAACTTCATCTTTAGTCTAAACATTCGCAGCTGACAACCATTCAACGATTTGTTTTTTTTAGTCCATGGATTAAACAATAGTAGGTCAAGAATGCTTTTTGAACTTTCGTCGAGGAGACTGGGGAAACCACCAGTGCAGTTATAATTCATATTGTGCTGCCGGTCCCCGTCAGCCTTGCCATGTCCACATCTCAGGCCCTCCAGTCTACAGTAGATTTTCCATTTACATCCCAGAATGATTTAGGAAACCTCTCCAGTTTTCAACAGAACCAGCCAGGTGCAGACAGGGATTTCGAGATAAGCCACTGGGTGCCTTTGCTCCTTCCATGGTGACACCCAGCACCACCCTGTAGCAGTCACCTGGTGGCTGTTCCCCAGGGCCCTTGGTGAGCCCGAGCTGAGGAGAGCGATAGGAAGTTTCCTCTCTGGAAGCCCCGCAGAGAGCGACTGCAGGCAGGACCATGATGCTATCCATCTCAGGGGCCTGAGAAACCAAGGGCTCTTCTCCACAGTTACGCTTGACTTCTCTTCGTGACGTTCTCCTCCACATCTAAGAAAGCCCAGCAAATGAGGTGTGATTTGATCTCACTGGCCAGAATCAATCAGGACGACCCATAGTCTCACCCTCATCCAGCACTCACTGAACTCTTCGTGCCAGGCACCAGGACAGTAAAAGGGCCTGGCCCTCCCTGGTGGCCCCTGTGGCTCCCTGAGGAAAACAGGTGCTGGACACACACATGAGGGTACAGCCATGGCCCAGCGGCCATGGGAAGGGTGTCTGGGTCAGAAAACGGTGACAGGATTTGTGTCCGCTCTGGCATCCTGCAGAGAGGGGACATGGGGGCGCACAGAGGAGGAGGATACCAGCTGGGTCCCTGGACGGGCGGGAGGATGGCCTGGTCTGGGTGATGGCAGTGGAGGGAAAGTGGATTTGTCCTTAGGAATGTTTTCTGTTGCATTTTTAAAAAGTAGTTGGTTCTGGGTACAGTGGCTCATGTCTGTAATCCCAGCACTTTGGGAGGCCAAGGCAGGCAGATCACTTGAGGTCAGGAGTTTAAGACCAGCTTGGCCAACATGGCAAAACCCTGTCTCTACCAAAAAATACAAAAATCAGCCAGGCGTGGTGGTGGGCACCTATAATCCCAGCTACTTGGAAGGCTGAGGCAGGAGAATTGCTTGAACCTGGGAGACAGAGGTTGCAGTAAGCCGAGATCGCGCCACTGCACTCCAGCCTGGGTCACAGAGCAAGACTCTGTCTCAAAAAAAAAGAAACAAAGAAATGAGAGACTGAGTCGCAGCCCATTGACTTTCGAGCTGAACGCCTCTTCCTCTGCATCCTGCCTCAGTGCCAAGAGCCAAACAGGCATCTCAGGAAAAGAACAGACCCAAAGCCGTGAGCCTTTCGGGCTCACGTGAGTGGTGAAGCCCCAGGTGCTAAGGAGTCACTACACCTGACAGTGACAAGCCACAGCAGGACTTGGGCACAGAGATCTGTGGTAACATTAACTGGGGAAAATAGGGAGCTACTGAGCAGTGTGTATACACAGTAATCACACTGTAAAAACTCAGAGTTTAGAAGGAAATGCAAAGTTACCCACATTGGGCAATATTCTCTATTTTCTTTTAGTCCATAAAGTTGTTTGCGTTTATAATTAGCTACAGCAGGGATCGGCAAACTTTTCTGTACAGGGCTAGATAATAAGTAGGCTTTGTGGACCCCACAGTCCCTGTCCCAGCCCCTCAGCTGTGCCACCGTGGCGTGAAGCAACCACAGATGGTGCCTGGAGGGACAGGCATGGCTGGTTCCAGAGGAACTTTATTTATAAAACCAGCCAGATTCAGGCCCCAGGCTGGGGTTTGCCAAGCTCTGGTCTAGAAAACAGTGTACACTCTGGCTGAATATAGTATAGTATAGAGACATGGAGCGTGTAGATGCGTTAAAAGGTCATTTTCAGATAGGCATGGTGGCTCATGCCTCTAACCCTAACACTTTGGGAGGCCAAGGCAGGAGGATGACTTCACACCAGGAGCTTAAGACCAATGTGGGCAACAACCATCTCTACAAAAAATTAAAAAGTTAACCAGGCCGAGTAGCACATGGCTATAGTCCCAGCTACTCAAGAGGCTGAGGCAGGAGGATTGCATGAGCCCAGGAGGTCGAGGCTGCAGTGAGTTATGATCGTGCCGCTGCACTCCAGCCTGGGCAACAGGGTGAGATCCTGTCTCTGAAAAAAAAAAAAAAAGAGTCATTTTTTTTTAGATTGATTTCTTGCTATTTGGCTGTGTGGGAAGTAAATAGCACCTCAAATGAACAGGGCTTAGCACTAGTAGGCACTAAATAAATATGGATTTGGCAAAGGGCATGTGTTAGTTCATTCTCACACTGCTGTAAAGAACTGCCCGAGACTGGAGAGTTTATAAGGGAAAGAGGTTTAATTGATTCACAGTTCCGCATGGCTGGGAAGGCCCCGGGAAACTTACAATCATGGTGGAAGGCAGAGTAGGCACATGTTACACGGTGGCAGCAGTGAGAGAGACAGTGTGTAGGAGGAACTGTCAAACACTTATAGAACCATCAGATCTCGTGAAAACTCACTATCATGAGAACAGCATGGGGGAAACCGCCCCCATGATCCAATCACCTCCCACCAGGAACTGCCCTCAGCACATGGGAATGATGGGGATTGCAGTTGGAGCTGAGATTTGGATGGGGACAGGACACAGAGCCAAACCCCGTCAGGGCAGAAACCTCTAAGGCTTTACGATCGCAGATCCACTGCACTGCAGCCACCCCCTCGGCTGAACAGACATTCTCTTTCTCGCACTTTGCTGCTGGAATCACTGGTCTTTTCACCTTCATAGGAGGTGTCACTCCAGGATGTCCGGAAAGAAATCAACTTCTGCCGCAAGGTGAAGCTGCCCATCATCGGGGTGGTGGAGAACATGAGTGGCTTCATCTGTCCTAAATGCAAGGTGAGGGCGCGTGGGGCCGCCAGGCGAGCCCAACAAGGTCCTGCTCTCATGGTTGAGGAAACAATCGAAAGGCTACTCTGCAAACCGTTTCTGCTTTCCCCGTAATTTTGGGAAGTGGAATCACAATTAAAATCCCTTTCTGCTGACTGAAGGAAAGTTCTTTTGGTGTCAAGTGTTTCACATTCAAACTAAACCTTTTTTTTTTTTTTTTTTTTTTGTAAATTTCTTTAAAATGTGGTCCATCCTTGTGATTCCACAAAAAAATGATGTTTCGTCCCCTTTGAATTTGCTTTGCAGAAAGAATCTCAGATATTCCCTCCCACGACCGGGGGTGCGGAGCTCATGTGCCAGGACCTGGAGGTCCCTCTCCTCGGCAGAGTGCCCCTGGATCCACTCATAGGTGGGTGACCCCCATGTGGGGCGGGACCTCACTCCTCGGTCAACCCCACAGGCATGGTTCGGGCACAATGGGGGCAGCTATGGAGAGGGGCAATGGAAGGAGGAAGGTTAGTAGGGCGCTGGAGCCAGACCCACCCTCCAGCTGGCACCCCAAGAGGCCACCAGGAGAGAGGCCAAGACCCCTGCGGGCAGGTCGCGGGAGCAAGCAGGCCTCAGGCAGAGGGGTAAGGCCTGGAAGAACGGGGTAGAAGTTGGTGAGGGTGCTGGTGCCAGGGGACTGAGGAGGGTGCCCGATAGAGGGGCACCAGGGAATGGGCATGGCATCCAGGTTACAGAGAAGGGTAGCCTGAGGTGAAAAATCCCTCAGGAAGGAGCCCAGCCTCCTGCGCCCCGAGAAGCCAGTACCTCACAGATGAGGCCCCTTTGTCTCCAGCACTGGGACATACAGGAACGCGGATCACTGGCCTGCTAGCAGGGGCCAAGTTCCCAGCGAATGCTCTTCTTCAGTGCCTGGGTCCCCCAGGATCCCAAGAGATGCCCACTCCCTGAGTGGCCCTGGGGCTGAAGGAGGGACGGGGTTCACATCTCCACCCACATGCCTGCAGGGCACCCACTCGCAGCGGGGCACTGGGCAGGGCCACACTCCAGGCGGGCCTCCATCACTGTTACTGGGGCCCACAGTGGGGCTCCTGCCGGGGGTCCAGCACTAGCCTTTAGGTCTGAGGGGAGAACAGAGAGAGAAGGCTGGAGGGGAGGCCAGGGTCCAGGAGTGCCGGCTGCACCCACACCTCGGAACTTCTACTTCATTTGTCAGGGAACCAAGGCCAGTGAGAGGTGTCTGCGGGGATGGGAGCAAGGGGGATGGGAACGAGGGGGATGGGAGCGCGGGGGATGGGAGCGAGGGGCTGGGCAAGGGGCAGGGCGGGTAAAGAATGCCCTGGCCAGGAGGGTGGAGTCCTAGTGCTTGGGGAGAGGGCAGGGAGAGCCTGGAGACTGGGAGCGGGAAGCCACAAAGCCACGTGGGGAGCCTTGGGGAAGGGCCTGGCTGCAGGGGAAGAATAGGAGCCTATGAGAAACAGCTAAGTGTCTGAGTGTCAGTGTCACGTACCTGGGAGCAGGAGGCTCGGGGGCAGCTGACCTGGGATACAGGTTCAGGATGAGGCCCTGGGTTCTGGTGTTGGTATAGAAAGGAAGGGACACACACAATAGAGAAAGTGACGGCATCTGAGGGTCGAGTTGTCCCTGCTGCCAGTACAAGCCACCTGGAGGAGGGTCCGTCCC
Organism: Macaca thibetana thibetana; assembly: GCF_024542745.1. Classification (NCBI taxonomy): domain Eukaryota; kingdom Metazoa; phylum Chordata; class Mammalia; order Primates; family Cercopithecidae; genus Macaca; species Macaca thibetana. The sequence continues at coordinate 65,005,019 of NC_065597.1, read as the reverse complement.
TCAGAGACAGTGAGGACAGGTTGAGGGAGGCCAGGCCTTCTGGGGTGCTGTGGATGAGGGGCTTGGGGGCTTAGGTTGTCAGCAGGCTCTGGGGTCCGTCAGGAGAAGGTGGTTCGTGTCCGTGCAGTTGAGTGTTGAAGCCACAAGACGTGGACAGGATTGCCAAGCGGGAGCCGGGAGTACTATGTTAGGGGACAGCTGCCTTGAGGAAGTGGTGGGGGAGTGAGGTGCGAGGGCCACTCTGAAGATGGGAACAGCCCGGGAGAACGCCAGAGACCCTGTGTGCCCAGGAGACTGTGTCCCCAAATCCTTTTTCCCTTATTCCCACATCCCACAATACTTCTCTGGCATGTGATTTCCCCAACAAAATGCAGAAAAGTACAGCTGCTTTCTCAGCCTTCCCCAGCATTATAAAACACTCACCAGGCAGCTTTTGCAGTGGCCGGAAGTGGTGCTGAGAGCTGCCCTCTAAGGCCCCTGGAGGCAGTCGGGCTGCGTGAATGGATGTGACTGGGGACGGGAGCTTGCAGCAGCCCAGGGCACATCCATTCCTGCTAGCCTGCGCCTCTGCCGCAGTTCAGCTCTGCTGAGATGGGATTGGTAGGCAGGACATTTGTCAGGGGAAACATCTGTGGGAGAAAATGACAGAGGAGAGGGTTAATCCACGATGAAGGAATGGGGGAAGGAATGTATCAGCCCGCAAGAGCATCTCAGCCCATAGGAGTATGTCAGCCCAAGAGAGCATCCCCGCCCTCAAGAGCATCTCAGCCCATGGGAGCATCCCAGCCCACAGGAGCATCCCAACCCAAAGGATCATCTCAGCCCACGGGAGTATCTCAACCCAAAGGAGAATCTCAACCCACTGGAGCATCTCAGCCCATAGGAGCATCTCAGCCTGCTGGAGCACCTCAGTGTACTTTACTTTTTAGCATCTCAGTCTGCTAGAGTGTGGCAGTCTGTTGGAGCATCTCAGTCTGTTGGAGTGTGTCAGTCTTTTGGAGCATCTCAGTCTGCTGGAGCGTATCAATCTGTTGGACCATCTCAGTCTGCTGGAGCGTCTTGGCTGCTCTCAAGGAAAGCTGGGCACAGCCACCAGGGCATTTCTGAGCCCACTTACCCATCAGAGGGCCTGCATCTCCCAGAAATGTGCCTGCCCGAGTGCCATGCTCAGCTCAGTCACTAGCTAGGAGCAGCCTGGGGGCAGCATTGCCTCCACACAAACGTGGTGATGGATTTTGGAGCCTGGCAGCTGCTACCAGAGATCCAAGAGGTGTGTCCTTATGGCCATCACAATTGCCACATTTTCCAATATTTAACGAAGAGTTAGAAATCTATATCCTTACCCAAAGTCTCCTGATTACTAAATGATGGCAACTAACTCCATTAAATACACACACACGCACACCCCATGCTCTAGCCTGGGCAACACAGGAAGACACCCCGTCTCTAAAAAAAAAAAAAAAAAAAAAGATAGAACAATTCACCCAGCATGGTGGCATGTGCCTGTGGTCCCAGCTACCCAGGAGGCTGAGTTAGCAGGGTCACTTGAGCCCGGGGAGGTTGAGATTGCAGTGAGCCCTGATCACACCACTGCACTCCAGCCTGGGTAACAGAGCAAGACCGTGTCTCCAAAAAAAACAATGGCATGCTTGCTTGCTGACCCACCCAAATATGTCCATGGGCCCAGCCACAGGCCTGCCATTGCCATTGTCTGACAGATCAGGAAGTGACCTTGGGGCCCTCTATTGGATCCTGATGTGGCTTTTCTTCCAAAGAGCCACCAACCTCCATCTTCCCACCTCCCTCACACCGAGCCCTGGCATCGGCCCTGGTCTTTCCTTTCAGGGCCACTTGTCACAAAGAAGCAAAGTTCCAGGTGGTTCACAAGAGCTAATTTCAAAGCAGAGGACAGTGACAGCTGCGGGGCTCGTTCTGAACTGAGAGCATTAAGTGCCTTCCAGTGGGCCTGGTCCTGTGTGTCAGATGGCACATTGCAGAACCTCACCTCGAGGGGAAACCACAGATAGCAAGGCCAGGGAGTGCCAGAAAGGAAGGGGTGGTTAACGCTGTCACACACCCAAGAGGGTGGAGCGTGAGGGCCAAGCGACAGACACGCATCTGGCAAGGTCACTGGGGACAGAGTGGGGGCAAAGCCACCTTCCTAGGAGCAGACAGGAGGACACGAGGACAGCACTTCAGTCCCCTCTAGGGACATGGTGGCAAAGTTGCAGATGCCAGCGCTCTGGTGCTGTGGGTCCTGGCCCCCGTGTGCTGAGGATCACAGGAAGGGCTGGCCTCAGATCCCTGCTTCGCCACCACTAGCTGTGGGACTTGGGCTAGTCATTTCCCCTCTCAGCCTCGATGGCCCCGTGTGTAAAATGCAGGTGACAGTGGTGCCTAGTGAGGGATCTGCCAGGGTGGAGAGAGGATGCCTGAGATCTCTTGGAACAGGGCTGTGCTCACACCAGCTGTTCTGATGATGATGCCCGTTCTCGGAGAGGTGGGAGCCCAGGGGGAAATGCAGTTAGGACGGGAAAACACTAGAGCATATTTGTGTGTTGGGGGCTGGGGAGCCCTCTGGGGAAGGGAGACCTGGGTGAAAATCAGGGACAGAAAGTACCCCCAGCATGACTATTCTAGGATCCCCAGCCTCCCAAGTCTGGCCCAGCGAACGTGCACTCAGGGGCCTCCCTAGTAAGTTCCAGAGGGTGTCCAGGTTCTTGGCGCCTGGAACAAAATACCGGACAAAACGCACAAAGCGAGGAAGGAATGAAAGGATTTATTGAAAATGAAAGTAAACTCCACAGTGTGGGAAGGGAATGGGCCTGAGAATAGGGGCTCAAAGGCCCCATTACAGAGTTTTGGGGTTTAAATATCCTCTACTTGGGGTACGTCCTATATAAACGAAGAGGATGAAGTAAAGTTACAGAGTCATTTATGGCATATGTCCTGTGGAGAGGACATTTCCTGTTATGGCTCAAGTGCGAATTGGCCTTATGTTCCCTGCCTCCAGACCCTATTTTCCTGCCTCACTGGGCCATCTGGGCTCCCCATCTCCCACCACCCTCTCCCCACAGGCTTCTTCCCCGACTTGGACTTCCCTGTCCCACACGGCAGCACAGTAGTGAAGTTGAGGAAATGGTAGGTGCAAGGTAGGAACTCCTCCTGGGGTTCACCTGAGGCTGGTGACCGGACATGGGCAGTGCAGTCACTTGGCCCTGTTTCTCCGGCAGCTCAGGGCCTGGAGAGTGGGGAGAGCAAGCTGATGGCAGGTCCACCCACAACCGGGGGCTAGTAGGGCAGACTGGGGGCGAGAACACCCCCAATGAGTCCAAGGCCCCTGTGTCCTGTCCTCTTGGCTCTGGGATAACATGGTCCTAGAGAAACCTGGGTGTGCATAGGAGGGGACTGGAACAGTGGCCACATGGCAGGGAAAGACTAGCAGACGGACAGACACCAGCACAGATGACCTAGAAGATAAAATTACACACAGACAAAGCAGTGGGCAGAATGTGTGTGTCATGTGCTCCCACTCGTATTTTAGGTATATGAGTGTGTGTATGTGTGTGTGCACACTTGTGAATGTGCACATTTATATGCGCATAATCTTTCTGGAAAGACACCTAGAACACTAGTAGCCCTCTTTGGACTTGGCCTTTCATGCCATATCCTTTTGTATTCTGTACTTTTTTTAATCATGTGCATTCATGATCCTTTTGCTCAAAAGCTAATCTCTTAAAATGCAGACTCCTGGGCCCACCTGGAAGCTGCTGAATCAGTTCTCTGTAGGGCCCTGGAACCTGCATTTTCTGTACGCCACCTGATGATTTAGCCGCGCTGAAATGCTGGCTGGGGACCCCGAAATGCTAGAAGGAAGGTCCCAGAGACCCCAGTGGCCTTTTCTACATTGTTCTTCATTACAAGTGAAGGGGACTCAAAATATTCCCATTGTCACCAGCACAGAAGGAGCCCCAAGATCTTGTGGCCACTCTGTTTTCCTCTTGGACTGAATTGTCTTCCATTTCTTTCTTTTAAGGTAAGAATTGTGACAAAGGCCAGTCCTTCTTCATTGACGCCCCGGATTCCCCAGCCACGTTAGCCTACAGAAGTATAATTCAGAGTAAGTATTTCCATGAGTACTAAATGCAGAAGCAACATAAAGGAGCCAAGGGTATGGGGGGTGTGGAAGGACGGGTGGGTGGTGGGGTCTGCAATGACCACAGAGTGGCCTCCATAGCCCAGGAAGCCAGGAGTCCATGAGAAATCTCTCAATGTGTGAGTATAGTGAATTAATTCATAGTTTAAAAAACACAGTGAGGTTGAAATTTATGGCTTAGGAAATACATCCCAATAAAGCGATAAAGTAATTCATTTAAGAAAGTAACTGATAAAAACAAAGCAACAGGCCAGGTGCAGTGGCTCCCACTGGGAATCCCAGCACTTTGGGTGGAGGAGGCAGGCAGATCACTTGAGGCTGGTCAGGAGTTCAAGACCAGCCTGGCTAACATGGAGAAACACTGTCTCTACTAAAAATATGAAAATTAGCCGGGTGTGGTGGCGCTCGCCTGTAGTCCCAGCTACTCAGGAGGCTGAGGCAGGAGAATAGCTTGAACCTGGGAGGCAGAGGTTGCAGTGGGCCAAGATCGCGCCACTGCACTCCAGCCTGGGCAACAGAGTGAGACCGTGTCTTAAAAAAATAGAAATAAAAACTCTGGTTAGCCAGACCAAACCCACGTGCAGCCAGTGGCAGCCATCAGAGGCCCCAGAGTGAAGGCAGAGGTGTCAGTGTTTTTTAAAGCTGCGGTCTCCAAGTTTGTGGCTGGGTTTTACTTGCCTAGAAAAATGATGTTGAGGGTAAGGAAACAGCATTCCCAGAATCCTCCATCTATAGATGGGCCGAGGAAGGCCTCAGCCATTGGTTATGACTCTGATGGGCAGTGTGAGGTATTCCGGTCACTTTCAAAGACTCAGGGCATCACAGACAGGGCTTTTTATGGAACTTGCCAGAGGATTCCAGCCCTGTCAAGACACGGCCCTCCCCAGCACAGGACGGGGCTATCCAGGGGTGGACAATTCTTAGCACTCTATGCCTGTCGTCTTGTTTTCCAGGAATCCAAGAGTTTTGTGATCTCCGTCAGTCAGAAGAAGAGAACCTCATCAATTCCTGAAATGAGAGAATGTTCAGAACCAAGCAGTTACCAAGTGAGGTACTCCCTGGGCAGCACGTCCAGCCAGACCCAACCAGCTCCGGGACAGGGTGGGTCACAGCAAAAAGGAACCAGATGCTGGTGTGGTCCAAAGCCACTTTCGCAGAGACACTTTAATCATCGAGTATTTGTACACTTTTCCTTAGAACATATATAAAGGGCATTCTCTACAAATATGCCGTTTTAAGAATAAAACCCCCTCCTCAAACCTCTCCCCCGAGGCCTGTTTCACGTAAAAAACAAATGGGTTGTGGGACCATGGGATTCTGCTGTGTCGGAAGCTTAGTCGATTGTAGAAACTCCCATTTAAGCCATTTCTGCCTCTGAAGATAAGAAAGCCTAGAAAAGAACCAAAGGGGTGAGTGTGCGGCTTCACTGCAGAACACACAGGCATGTTTTCAAACAGCACAGTCCAAACGCTCCTCTTCAGACTGAGGAAAAATCTAAAAGCGACAGAGCTCACGCTGGGGTTTGTTCTAAAATCACTGCATGTGGCGCAGCTGGGTCAAATCAAAAAGCCCTTGAAGAGTCCTTGAATCACCCACTAAGACAGAATTTGGGGTCTGTGTATACACCCTGTGTAGTAATATGTGCACAGTATATCCAGTAATGTCCAGTGGCATGCAAACCAATATTCAGGCTTTTAAATTATAGAAAAAAGAGAGACAGATGTAAACTCTACAGTCATCCTCACTGCCATGAGGTGCTTGCTCTCTTTGAGACACACAGGATCTGAGACCAGCTGGAAGAAGAGTAAATTCCTGTTTTCTCTCCACTCTGGGACATAAAAGTGGGTGGGTGGGAAACAAGAACAAATCCCCTTGTTCTTTCCCTCCCTTGTCTCTTTTCCCTCCCCACCCTTCCCTAGGACCACACATATGGTCAGATTTGCACATGTTCAGTGTGAGGAAGGTGTGACCTCACACCCCACCCCCCACAGCTCCTCACTCCAAGAGCTATGAGGCTGCAAAGCCCAGGGCAGGCCCATTGCCCAGTCTGCTTCTTGCCTGATCACGTACCAGGCCACCCCAGGGAACAGGGGAAGCCCACCCAAACCCTGGGCCCTGTGCCTCAAGAGCTGCATTTTTCAGAATTCCCCAGCCCCTCCACACGGGTGCCACGATCCATTTCTCACCTAATGCTGGTGAATCTCCAGCCCCTCAAGGCCCGGCTTCTGAAAGTCACCTGGGCAGGCCTGCAAGGGGAAAAGTCAACCATGGTTTTCTGTCCTTACACACGACTGGGGCAGTCCTGCTGATGCAAGGCCAGAGAAAACCCACAAAGTACAGAAAACCTGCGGAATTGGTTGCTTGACGTCTTGGCATAAAGCAGCACTGTTCAAATTTAAGATGGTTCAAACCATTTCAGGATGAACCTGGTCAAATTTCAAAGACCTCCTATCTCTCACTTTTAGAAATATCTGTTAAGTTTAAAAAAAAAAAAAAAAAAAAAAAAAAACAAGCCGGGCATGGTAGTTCATGCCTGTAATCCCAGCACTTTGGGAGGTCAAGGCAGGCGGATCACTTGAGGCCAGGAGTTTAAGACCAGCCTGGTCAACATGGCAAGACCCCGTCTCTTCTATAAATACAAAAATGAGCCAGGCATGGTGGTGCACACCTGTAATCCCAGCTACTCGGGAGGCTGAGGCAGGAGAATCACTTGACCCGGGAGGCGGAGGTTGCAGTGAGCCAAGATCATGCCACTGCACTCCGGCCTGGGAGCAGAGGGAAACTCCCATCTCAAAAAATAACAATAATAATAATAATAATAATGGAAAAACCGTTTGTGACTCTTAATTCTATAGTTTTAAAAATCACTGAAAACAATGGCAGTCACAAAAGGACAAAAACTATAATTGCACTTAACAGGAGGTCCCTAGGGCTGTCAAACCAACAGACTCAGAAAGCAGAATGCTGGTTCCTAGGGCCAGGAGGCAAGGAGAAGGGGGAGTTAATGTTTTACAGGTACTGAGCTTAAATTTTGCAAGATGAAAGCAGTTCTGGAGCTGGGTGGGGTGAAGGTTGCACAACATGGTGGTTATACTTAATGCCACAGAACAATACACTTTAAAATGGTTAAAAGGCTACATTTTATGTAAATCTTACAATTAAAAAGCAAAACTGCCAGCACAGTGGCTCACAGCTGTAATCCCAGCACTTTGGGAGGCCAAGGCAGGCGGGTTGCTTGAGCTCAGGAGTTCAAGACCAGCCTGGGCAACACGGCAAAACTTTGCCTCTACAAAAATAATTAATAATTTTTTAAAAATTAAAAACTTAGCCGGGCATGGTGGTACACACCTGTAGTCCCAGTTACTCGAGAGGCTGAGGTGGGAGGATTGCTTGAGCCCGGGAGATGGAAGTTGCAGTGGGCCATGATCATACCACTGCACTCTAGCCTGGGTGACAGAGCAAGATCCTTCCTCCCAAAAAATAAATAAACAATAAAACAATGGCAGCCTGGCTGATATGTTACATTATAAACCGCAGTTGCCAGCAGGCCACCTTGACTTTGACTACCTGGAGAGGAGTGGTCCAGGAGTCAGACCTCAGTTACTCACCGTCTGGAACACTGTCTGGGACAGGAAACTGGCTGTGACCTTGCTAATGTCACTGTTGCCTCCCATCTTACAAAGGATGTAGCCATACAGGTTTGCAACTTGGAGAGAGATCCCAGCAACCACGAGAGCCTGCACTCAGACAAAGAAAGCAAAGGTCACTGTCTTTTTTTTTTTTTTTTTTTTTTTGAGATGGAGTCTCGCTCTGTTGCCCAGGCTGGAGTGCAGTAGCATGATCTCGGCTCACTGCAAGCTCCGCTTCCTGGGTTCACGCCATTCTCCTGCCTCAGCCTCCCGAGTAGCTGGGACTACAGGCGCCCACCACCACATCAGGCTAAATTTTTGTATTTTTTTTTTTTTTAATAGAGAAGGGGTTTCACCGTGTTAGCCAGGATGGTCTCGATCTCCTGACGCAGAGGTCACTTTCTAAGAGCATTTACAGAAATGCACCTCTCAAGCCAAGTAGAAGTGCTCTAGCCAGCACCTAAGAATAGTGATGGCCAGCATTGACTGAGCATTTGCAAATACCCATGGACACCTCAGAATCATTACAATTGGAGAGGTTGCCACCATCATCATCCCGTTTTACAAGGAAGAAACTGAGGCTCAGGAAGATTAAACCTGCCCAAGGCCACAGAACTGGAGCGTGGTCGAGCCGGGATCCAAATTCCAGAGCCCGCACTTTCATTAAATGACACTGTTGTTTTACTATCTACAAGTATTTTGTTTTCTCTCTTTTTTAATTTTTTTTAAGATGGAGCCTCACTCTGTCACCCAGGCTGGAGTGCAGTGGCGCGATCTTGGCTCACTGCAACCTCTGCCTCCTGGATTCAAGCACTTCTCCTGCCTCAGCCTCCCAAGTGACTGAGATTACAGGCATGTGCCACCATGCCCGGCTAATTTTGGTATTTATAGTAGAGACAGAGTTTTGCCATGTTGGCCAGGCTGGTCTCAGGTGATTCACCCGCCCCCGCCTCCCAAACTGCTGGGATTACAGACGTGAGGTACCGCACCAGCCTGTGTGAGTCCATTATATGAAATGCCCAGAACAGGCAAATCCATAGAAACAGAAAAATTAATAGGTGCCAGGGTTTGGAGGAACAGAAGCATAAGGAAGCAATGTTGAAAGGGTGCAAGGCTTCTTTTTCAGGTGATGAAAATTTCCTAACATTGATGGCGGTGTTGGCTGCACAACTCTATGACTGCACTAGAAGCCACTGAATTTCACACTGAGTATTTATTTATTTTATTTTTTGGAGACAGGGTCTCACTCTAGCGCCCAGGCTGGAGTGCAGTGGCACAGTCTTGGCTCACTGCAACCTCTGCCTCCCGGGCTCAAGCATACACACCACCATGACTGGCTAATTTTTGTATGTTTTGCAGAGATGGGGTTTTACTGTGTTGCCCAGGCTGGTCTTAAACTCCTGAGCTCAAGCAATCCTTCTGCCTTGGGCTCCCTAAGGCCTGGGATTACAGGCGTGAGCCACCACGCCAAGCCCCTAATTGTATACTTTAAATGGGTATATTGTATGGAATGTGTATTATATCTCAATAAACTTATTACAACTGTTCAATCAATAACGAATAACAACAGAAGCCTAGCAGTGCAAACACCGGTTTTGCAGAGACATCAAAGCAATGTGGAAGTCAAGGTATGGCCTTACCAGCCACTTCAGCTTCAAGGAAAATAAGGTGCCAAAAAAAACCACAATCCATATCATGGGGCAGATGATGAGGCCCAGCCAGAAGATTCGCGCTTCAGCTTCTGTGGCAGCAATGTTATTCGAGGAGACCTGTTTAAGGAAAGTAATTCAAATGTCAAAACAAGCAGAAAGGTTGCAAACGAACGAGCGTGCTCGCATTTTCATTTATTTTAGTTTGCAGATGCTTTTGTTGTTGTGGGCTTTTTTTGTTGTTGATGTTGTTTTATTTTTTGAGACGAAGTCTCATTGTGTCACCCAGGCTGGAGTGCAGTGGCATGATCTTGGTTCACTGGAACCTCCGCCTCCTGGGTTCGAGTGATTCTCCTGCCTCAGCCTCCCGAGTAGCTGGGATTACAGGTGGCTGCCACCACGCCCGGCTAATTTTTGTATTTTTAGTAGAGACAGGGTTTCACCATGTTGCCCAGGCTCGTCTCAAACTCCTGACCTCAAGTGATCCACCCACCTCCGCCTCCCAAAGTGCTGGGATTACAGGCGTGGGCCACCATGCCCAGTCTATTTTACAGACACTTTTGCCACACCCATGTTTCACCAGGGCACCCGCAGCAGTGGCTTTTGTGTAGCTGGAATCAGATATGCATAAAACTCCAAAGGAACCCACAGAAACTTTCTACGCCCATTATCCCCGCTCTGGTTAGTTCAGCTCGTCATGGAGAATACCTTCCTGGCTTCAAAGATCCAGTGGCTCTTCCCATCTTCATCTATCTGGTTCCACCATCGAAGGCCCACCAGGAGTCTTCCGGTTACATTCTGAAGACAACAGAAAAATGACTCTGAGCAGGTCACAAGCAAAGAGGCGTATTCACTGTGTTGATAAATAAAAGTCCCCTGATTCATGTCAGACTTGTACTGGAAGCAGGAAGAAAAAAAGGTGTTGAATTGTAGTGAATTCTCAGATGTCAAGGCTTCTAGTTTTCAACTAAGCTCACTTTAAAAAGTTACACACGGCTGGGCGCGGTGGCTCATGCCTGTAATCCCAGCACTTTGGGAGGCTGAGGTGGGAGGATCATGAGGTCAGGAGATCAAGACCATCCTGGCTAACAAGGTGAAACCCTGTCTCTACTAAAAATGCAAAAAAATTAGCCGGGCGTACTGGCGGGCACCTGTAGTCCCAGCTACTCGGGAGGCTGAGGCAGGAGAATGGCTTGAACCTGGGAGGTGGAGCTTGCAGTGAGCCGAGATAGCGCCACTGCACTCCAGCCTGGCCGACAGAGCAAGACTCTATCTCAAAAAAAAAAAAAAAAAAGTTACACACTCCCCCCACAAACATATATAATTTATATGGTCATATTATATATGTTTTAAATATATGTATTAATTCATATACAAGTGACATGGTTTGGCTGTCTCCCCACCCAAACCTCATCTTGAATTGTCGCTCCCATAATTCCCACGTGTTATGGGGGAGACCAGGTGGGAGATAATTGAATCATAGGGGCAGTTTCCCCTACACTGTTCTCGTGGTAGTGAATAAGTGCCGCAAGATCTGATGGTTTTTATAAGGGGAAACCCCTTTTGCTAGGCTTTCATTCTCTCGCTCGCTCTCTCTCTGTTTTTTTTTTTTTTTTTTCTGAGACAGAGTTTGGCTCTTGTCACCCAGACTGGAGTGCAGTGGCACAATCTTGGCTCACTGCAACCTCCACCTCCTGGGTTCAAATGATTCTCCTGCCTCAACCTCCCAAGTAGCTGGGATTACAGGCGCACACCACCATACATGGCTAATTTTTGCATTTTTAGTAGAGACGGGGTTTCTCCATGTTGGCCAGGCAGGCTGGTCTCAAACTCCTGACTTCAGATGATCCTCCCACCTCGGCCTCCCAAAGTGCTGGGATTACAGGAGTGAGCCACCGCGCCCGGCTGGCTTCCATTCTCTCATCTGCCACCGTGTAAGATTTGCCTTTCGCCTTCCACCATGACTGTGAGGCCTCCCCAGCCATGTGGAACTGTAAGTTCCTTAAACCTTTTTGTCTTCATAAATTACCTAGTCTTGGGTATGTCTTTATAAGCAGTGTGAAAACAGACTAATACAGTAAGTTTTACAAAAAAATGCAAAGTCATATGGGGTTGTCACATGTGCAAGAATGACAACTGACATTTGACAAAAGCCATTTATTAAGCGCTAAACAATGCATTTTTCCCCTTAGCTTTTTTTTTTTTTTTTTTTTTTGAAACGGAGTTTCACTCTTGTTGCCCAGGCTGGAGTGTAATAGTGTAATCTCGGCTCAGTGCAACCTCCGCCTCCTGGGTTCAAGTGATCCTCCTGCCTCAGCCTCCCGAGTAGCTGGGATTACAGGCATGTGCCACTGCGCCCGGCTAATTTTGTATTTGTAGTAGAGACAGGGTTTCTCCATTCCCCCTACTTTTAAGTGACACTGCTCAGCACTCTTAAGCATGTCTCAGGAGTCTAAACCAAAGTATCTCTTGATCCCACGCATATAGGGGACAAGCCTCGTGTTTCGGGAGTAGTGACATCACAGGAAAGGGCCTCACCTTCACAGACCAGAAGTCCAGGGACAGGAGGAGCAGCACCGTGACAAAACAGCCCACAAAGCTCTTGCCGAACCAGTCGCAGCACACGTAGGTGACGATGGCACTCACTCGGAAAAACAGGTGGAAAAAGGTGGCCAAGGGGTGTCTAGGAAAGGACCCAGAAGGCGCCCTCACTCCAAGAGCCAAGCGGATGGTTACTGAATTCCCTTCACCATTTCAGACTTTGCTGGGGGCATTCACATGGCTCAATGGAATGTTCTCCCTGGTGCATATGAAGCAGAAACTCAGGCTGTAGCCCTGGGGATGCATTATTAGGTCAGCAGTCCCCAAATAGTCATGCTGACACTGTTTTTTTCCCTCCCCTTCGAAGAATCCAGTACTTTCCCGCCACTTGACTCCAAATATCACTCTCCCTCTTTGAAACACGGTCATCTTTGAAGTGAAATGTGACAGCAATCACTGCCTCCCCGCCCAGCAGAGATGACAGTCAGTTCCCCAAAGGTAAAGGTTGGGTTTTTCCGCCAGTCACTGAACTCCAAGCTCACATGCAGCCCACGGGGCAAGTGTCTCATGTCATCGGGGAATGTGTTCCTGGACAGAGCGAAACATGTGACCTGTGAGTGGCAGGTCTCACTCATCATAGTTGCTCAGTGGTGAGTGGCACGTGAATCCTGGCATTTAACCTAGGGGAAGGTGGTTCTTGTTCACTGTTCCTTTAGACACAAACCTGGCCAGAAAGAAGAGAGGGAGCCAAGGGGAACATGCTCATCTTATGTAAATTGCTTTTTTTCTGTTTTTTTTTTTCCTATTATTTTTATTTTTATTTATTTATTTATTTATTTATTTTGAGACGGAGTCTTGCTCTGTGGAGTGCAGTGGCATGATCTCGGCTCACTGCAGCCTCCACCTCCTGGGTTCAAGCAGTTATCCTGCCTCAGCCTCCCGAGTAGCTGAGATCACAGGCGCCCACCACCATGCCCAACTAATTTTTATATTTTGAGTAGAAATGGGATTTCAACATGTTGGCCAGGCTGGTCTCGAACTCCTGACCTCAGGTGATCCGTCCGCTTCAGCTTCCCAAATTGCTGGGATTACAGGCATAAGCAAGTATGCCCGGCCTTTTTTTTTTTTTTTTTTAATGTGAGTTTGATAGTCTGATATAGGCCACGTGCCACCTGTAATGCCAGCACTTTGGGAGGCCGAGGCGGGTGGATCACCTGAGGTCAGGAGTTCAAGACCAGCCTGGCCAACATCGTGAAACCCCATTTCTACTCAAAACACAAAAATTAGCTGGGCATGGTGGCGTCCGCCTGTAACCCTAGCTACTCGGGAGGCTGAGGCAGGAGAATCACCATAACCTGGGGGCGGAGGTTGCAGTGAGCCGACATTGCACCACTGCACTCCAGGCTGGGTAAGAAAGTTAGACTCCATCTCAAAACAAGAAAAGAATGGTCACCAAGTTGTCTAGAGCAGGTGATGGCAGCGGGTGATGTGGGCCAGACTGAAGACACTTGTGGGTTTCTGTTTCTTTCTATAGTTTCCCAGTTTAGATAGAGCACACAGGTAGAGAACGATACTCAACTATGATCAAGAAATCAACAGCACGAGCCCAGTTGTTATCAGAAAGGGGACCAGATCCAGACCCCAAGAGAGGGTTCTTGGATCTCACCCAGGAAAGAATTCAGGGCAAGCCCATTGAGTAAAGTGAAAGCAAGTTTATTAGGAAAGTAAAGGAATAAAGAATGGCTAGTCCATAGATAGAGCCGTCCTAAGGGCTGCTGTTTGCCCATTTTTATGGCTATTTCTTGATGATATGCTGAATGAGGGGTGGATTATTCATGCCTCCCCTTTTTAGACCATATAGGGTAACTCCCTGACATTGCCGTGGCGTCTGTAAATTGTCATGGCGCTGGTGGGAGTGTAGCAGTGAGGAAGACCAGAGGTCATTCTCGTGGCCATCTTGGTTTGGGTGGGTTTTAGCCGGCTTTTTTTCTGCAACCTGTTTTATCAGCAAGGTCTTTATGACCTGTATCCTGTGCGATCTTCTATCTCATCTTGTGACTTACAATGCCTTAACTATCTGGGAATGCAGCCCAGTAGGTCTCAGCCTCATTTTACCCAGCCCCTATTCAACATGGAGTTGCTCTGGTTCACACACCTCTGACACAGTGATGGATGGCAATGAAACCCACACCTCAGGGCAGGGGAGGAAAAGGGAGGGATGAAAGGGACTCTTCCCAGCACCACTGGTCTGGTGCAAATCAGACCCAGTACTGCCAGATCCAAGATTTTCAGGAGAAGTCAGAAATCCATACTTGCAATGGGAAATCTGATTTTAAATGATGGCCGCTAATTCTTTTACTGAAATATCCCAGTCTGTGTTTCTCACTGGCCTGCAAGCAGTGAGCTTGCAACCTCTGGATTAGCGTTATAAAATGCTGTGGGCTTTGGCACAGCATTCTGAGAGGCAGAATGGGGTGGCCACAGAGGTCCACACAGAACTGCAGGGAAAGAGCCTGCTCACTCTCCCCAAGAAGAAATGGAGTCAGAGTCAGCACAACATAGACGCCTATAAAACTGTGGGGCTTCTGACTCCCAGGGGAATGTTAAGAGTCAGAAGCAGACTTCACAGTGACTTTTTGCATGGCAAAGCACCAACCATTCACCAGGATGGGTCTCGTCTGAGCCTTTCAGGCTCTCAGCTCTGCCAGTGACCTGAATGAAAACCAACCCTGGAAGTGTACCCCCCATTTAAAAATTAGACAGGATCACCAGGTGTTGTAGCTAACACCTGTAATCCTAGCACTTTGGGAGGCTGAGGCAGGCAGATCACTTGAAGTCAGGATTTCAAGACCAGCCTGGCCAACATGGTGAAACTCCGTCTCTACTAAACATACAAAAATTAGCCAGTTGTGGTGGCTCATGTTTGTAATCCCAGCTACTCAGGAGGCTGAGGCAGGAGAATCGCTTGAACCCGGGAGGAGGAGTGTGCAGTGAGTCGAGATGGCACCACTGCACTCCAGCCTGGGCAACAGAGCAAGTCTCTGTCTCAAAGAAGAATTAGACAGGATCACATAGAACTTAAAAACTTCCTGGAGTGTTCCAGAAGGTAAGAATCTTGGGTGTCTCTTTTTGCTTTAAACCTTATTGAGAATTTCCTAACTAACTGAATAAAATTTTGTCCCTTGCCCTTGGAGATAAATAAACGCTCTTTCAATAACTGAAAGTTCTTTGAGGGCACAGACCATGTTTGGGGATATTTTTATATCCCCAAAAGCAGCCGGTATTTAAGATTCTCGGCAAACATGTTTGTTATGTTGAACTTGTAATCAAGTCAGAATCGTTGGAAACATCTGTCCTCTTTGTAGAACAATAGAGACGTAAAAACGTATAGAGGGTCGAGCTCGGTGGCTCACGCCTATAATCCCAGCACTGGGAGGCTGAGGTGGTGGATCACTCGAGGTCAGGAGTTCGAGACCAGCCTGGCCAACATGGTGAAACCCTATCTCTACTAAAAATACAAAAATTAGCCAGGCCTGATGGCAGGCGCCTGTAATCCCAGTCACTCGGGAGGCTGAAGCAGGAGAATTGCTTGAACCTGGGAGGCAGAGGTTGCAGTGAGCCGAGATGGCACTCCGGAGCAAGACTCCATCTCAAAACAAAATATATAGATCTCAAAAAAAGGTCAGAGTGTGACCCAAGTGTGCACTGACCCATGGTAAAATGTGGAAGTAAATGCATTCGAATAAATCCCCTGCCCACCCGCTTCTTTTCTTTTTTCTTTTTGGCTGTGGCTTTCCTAAAATAAAATGCTGAAAAATTTCCAGTTGTTGATACCTTCCAGTTAGCTGGGCCCTGATTAACTCAGTGGAAAGTGGTGTTATTCAAACAGAGTTCAAAGCCCAAAGCAAGTAGAAGAGGACGCCTGTTGCCCTTTTAAATGTTGCTTTAATCCTGTTTCATGCAGGTTGCTCCATCAGCATCCTCCAAGTCCTCATTCAGTCCCCACCTGGAGTTTGCCCAGCCTGTGCCTCTAGCTAATACTGTGTGATCTCAGACCAGTTTTCCAGTTTTGAGAGTTTTGAAAGTCATGGCGTAAGTCCTGTCCACTCATCTCTGCCATCGGGTCCTCCATCCTCCTGCTCCCCGGCAACATGGAGCACACTCCCCGCCCCCCCACCCCCACCAATCACCTCCAGGTCCTAGTGCCACTGCTCTCTAACTCCGCTCTCCCAGGCACCAACCTGGGAGGTCGCCCCTTGAGAGGCAAACGGCACAGTGGGCATGGCACAGCTGCGTGTGTTCCCGGACCAACTGAGGATCAGGTGGCATATTCTTGTGGCCCCAAAACGAGATGCAGATGAACTGGGAGAGGAAGTTTTTATTTCTGTAGCCAGTTACAGGGAGAAGACCTAGACAATAACGCCAGGTCAACTCAAAATTACCGAGTTTTCCAGAGCTTACATACCTTCTGAGCTATATGTCATGGGTAAGTTTGCATTCATCTAAAATAAGTGATTGGCTGGGGTCAGTGGCTCACGCCTGTAATCCCAGCACTTTGGGAAGCTGAGGCGGGCAGATCACTTGAGGTCAGGAGTTGGAGACTAACCTGGCCAACATGGCAAAACTCCGGCTCTACTAAAAATAGAAAAATTAGCGGGCCTGGTGGCGCGTGCCTATAATTCCAGCTACTCAGGAGGCTGAGGCACGGGAATTGCTTGAACCCAAGAGGCGAAGGTTTCGGTGAGCCAAGATCATGCCACTAGACTCCAGCCTGGGCGACAGAGCGAGACTCCATCTCAAAATGAATGAATGAAGAAAATAAAATAAAGATTAACTTCTTTTAATCTATAACTAAGATCTGAGTCCCAAAGACCTTCCTCTGGAGCCTCAGTAAATTTACTTAATCTAAGTGGGTCCAGGTGCTGGGGTGATTACCCTCATCTTGTCTCCTGCTAAATCATGAAGGTTTGGGAAGCCTCTTCAGACCCCCACTAAACTTGTTTGTGGAGGACTGGGGAGTTTCTTTGGACCCCCCAATAAACTTATTTAATCCTAAATGGCTCCTGTTAAGAATTCCTTCGTTATCTTGTCATACTTCAAGGACCAGGAAAGGCCTGGACACAACTCTGGGTGGGCTTTTGTTACATTCCAGCCTTTGTATAAGGGCACTGGCTCTCTCAGCTTTTAATATTTAACTTCACCACTCAGTCAGTGCTGAGACAGCTGTTACGGAGGCCTGTGTTAGTGAGACCTGGCCTGCCACCCATGGGCTTGGGTGCTAGACCACCAGGGTTCCAATCCTCGCTCTAACCTCTGAGTAGCTCTGTGGTCTTCTCTAAGCTACTTTGTGATCCCTCCATCTCCTCTTCTGCAAAATGGGAATGCCAACAGGATCCACTTCCTAAGATACTGAAAACATCGGGTGACGATGGTACATATAAAGTGCCTGAAACACACACCATGCTCAAAAATAGGTGACAGCCATTACCATCTCAGTCCTCCGTGTCATTCAAAACAACAGTTCCACCACCAAGAGCCAAACTGTGAAATTCCCCCTCTGACCACAACTTTCTCTCACTCCTGAGGGGACAACTTTTTGTCTTTGCAGGGATCTCCCAAGACTCCTGGGCCCCTTACGTTCCCCCAGAATCGTGTTCAACTTGAACAGGTGCTATTTCCGCACAGTATCCAACATCCCCAACCCCAGACAGGTAGAAACCCATTGTTTCAAGAAGAGGAGACTGGGTGTGGTGGCTCACACCTGTAATCCCAGCACTCTGGGAGGCAGAGGTGAGCAGATCACTTGAGGTCAGGAGTTCAGGACCAGCCTGGCCAACATGGTGAAACCCCATCTCTACTAAAAATATAACAATTAGCTGGGTGTGCTGACACACGCCTGTAGTCTCAGCTACTCAGGAGGCTGAGATAGGAGGATCACTTGAACCTGGGAGGCAGAGGTTGCAGTGAGCCGAGATCATGTCACTGCACTCCAGCCTGGGTGACAGAGTGAGACTCCATCTCAAAAGAAAAAAGAAGAGGCGAGAAAATGACACAGTAATGAAAGGGGGAAATGAGATTACACAAGTAAAGTGTTGTCAAGGCGGGAAGAGTCCTGATGGGGGCTTCTGTTCAACTTTCCTCTCTTTCTAGATCCATTTATGCAGCTCTGGGCCCTTGTCACCCATTGTCTTCCTCCCTGGAGGGAAGCACAGTAGATTCTCAACCTGAAATGTGCACGAAAGCCACCTGAGGAGGTCTCATGTCGTGCACAGGACACATGGATTCAGATTTCAGGTGGGATCTGGACATGAATTTCACAAAGAAAAAGCCCAGCTCTGCCCAGGTTCAGCAAACTACAACCTAAGGGCCAAATCTGGCCATGGCCTGCTTTTGTAAATAAAGTGTGGAGTCTTAATTAGGGAGAGTCAGGTTGGCAGAAATGAGGGAAAGTAAAAAGAAAAGGCTGATAAGCTATAAATCTACCTCTGTTCATTGTCCAGAACACACAGCCCTCCTTCACAAATAACAGTCTTTTTTTTTTTTTTTTTTTTTGAGACAGAGTCTCACTCTGTTGCCCAAGCTGGAGTGCAGCGGTGTGATCTCGGCTCACTGCAGTCTCTGCCTCCCAGGTTCAGGCGATTCTCCTGCCTCAACCTCCTGAGTAGCTGGGATTACAGGTGCCTGCAACCACACCTGACTAATTTTTGTATTTTTAGTAGAGACGGAGTTTTGCCATGTTGGCTAGGCTGGTCTCGAACTCCTGACCTCAGGTGATCCACCTGACTCAGTCTCCCAAAGTGCTGAGATGACAGGTGTGAGCTACCGCTCCTGGCCAAATAACACAACCTTTCTGCACCCAGCTGTCATC
Source organism: Macaca thibetana thibetana (assembly GCF_024542745.1). Lineage (NCBI taxonomy): Eukaryota > Metazoa > Chordata > Mammalia > Primates > Cercopithecidae > Macaca > Macaca thibetana. The sequence goes on along the minus strand of NC_065597.1, from coordinate 64,986,176 downwards.
CAACCTTAAGCTGATACAAAAATCACAAGTGAACTCACTGCAACATTGGCATTATCAGTACTTCACAAAGCCCTCTTCAGCACACAGCACAAGCACCATCCTAGAAAATCCCCAGCAAGCCTTTGTTTCCTGGCAGTCAGCTCCTCTCTTGCTGGCCTGCCCGTTGCTCCTTTGAAATGTACTTCCATACTTTCTCTAATAAATCTGCTTGTCTACCTGTTTAACTGTGTTGGTAAATTCTTAACCCTGTGCCACCAGCCCCAGGTAGTTGCTGCTAACCTGTGACATAAACTTTTTGTTGGTTTTGTTTTTGTTTTTGTTTGTTTTGTTTGTTTTTAAGACAGGGTCTCACTCTGTCACCCAGGCTGGAGTGCAGTGGCGTGATCAAGGCTCACTGCAGCCTCGACCTCCCAGGCTCAAGCACTGCTCCCACGTCAGCCTTCCAAGTAGCTGGGAATACAGGCAAACACCACCACACCTGACTCATTTTTAAATTTTTTTGTAGAGATGGGATCTCACTCTTTTGCCCAGGCTGGTCTCAAATTCCTGGGCTCAAGCTATCCTCCCATCTTAGCCTCTCTAAGTGCTATAGTTACAGGTGTGAACCACTGCGCCCAGCCTATAAATAAGGTTTTACTGGAACACAGTCACACTCACTCATTCGCTGGACTGTCAAGCCCCAAATACCCAGAGAGTGTGCCAATCCCTGCTCCAGACCAGCAAGAACAACTTGGTGATGACATTAGGCTCCCTTCAAAACAACCCAAAATGAAGCAAACTGCCCCTACCTGCTCCCCAAATCCACACCCCAAAAAATCTGCTTTCAAAAGCTGGGGGGTGGTTGCTGCCTGACTGTCAGAATCCCAAGGGGTTGTGTTCTTTCTTGGAGTGGGTGAGGGGGTGGTGATTGGGAAGGGGTATGAGAGAGACTTCTAGATGCTGGAATGTTCCATAGCTTTAATGACTACACGTGTAAAAATTCACTGAACCATACAAATTTCCTATTGGAAGCCGCTGACCAAAGCCAAATCTTTGCAAATCACTCTAAACATTTTACATGTGATACAATCCAGCAACCACAATCCCCAGTGTTTACCGAAGTGAGCTAAAAACCTACATCTGCACAAAAAGCAACACACACATGTTTACAGCAGCTTCATTCATAATTGCCAAAACTCAGAAGCAACTAAGATGTCCTTCAATTGGCTGGGTGTGGTGGCTCATGCCTGCAATCGCAGCTCTTTGGGAGGCTGAGGTGGGCAGATCACTTGAGACCAAGAGTTCCAGACCAGCCTGGCCAATATGGTGAAAACCCATCTCTACTAAAAATACAAAAAAATTAGCCGGGCATGGTGGCACATGCTGTAGTCCCAGCTGCTGGAGAGGCTGAGGCATGAGAATCACTTGAACGCATGAAGTGGAGGTTGCAGTGAGTCAAGATCGCACCACTGCACTCCAGCCTGGGTGACGGAGTGAGACTCTGTCTCAAAAAACAAACAAACAAATAAGATGTCCTTCAATAGCAGAATGGATAAACCGTGGTACATCCAGACAACAGAATGTTATTCAATGCTAAAAAGAAACGAGCTATCGGACCTCAAAAAGGCATGGGGGAGCCTTCAATGTATATTGCTTAGTGAAAGAGGTTAATCTGAAAAGGCCGTGTGTATGGACAACTTCCACTATACAACGTACTGGAAAAGGCAAAACTCTAAAGACAGTAAAAAGATCAGTAGTTGCCAGGAGTTCCAGAGGGTGGGGAGGGATGAAGAGGTGGAGCAGAGGGGACTTTTCGAGCTGGGAAACTACTCTGTATGATGTTGTGATGGAGGATACATGACATTACACATTTACCAAAACTCACAGAATGGGCCAGGCGTGGTGGCTTACGCCTGCCTACAATCCCAGCACTTTGGGAGGCCTAGGGGGCAGATAGTTTGAGTCCAGCAGTTCAAGACCAGCCTGGCCAACATGGTGAAACACTGTTTCTACTAAAAGTACAAACAGTAGCCAGGTGTGGTGGCTACTCAGGAAGATGAGGAAGAATTGCCTGAACCCGGGAAGGGGAGGTTGCAGTGAGCTGAGATCCCACCACTGCACTCCCACCTAGGTGACAGAGCAAGACTCTGTCTCAAAAAAAAAAAGAAAAAATATCAACCTGGGCAATATGGTAAAACCCCATCTCTACCAAAAAAAGAAAAAAATAATAAAGTTAGCCAGGCATGGTGGCACACGCCTATAGTCTCAGCTACTTGGAGTGCTGAGGTGGGAGGATGGCTTGAGCCTGGAAGGTGGAGGTTGTAGTGATCCGAGATCACACCACTGCATTCCAGCCTGGGAAACAGAGCAAGACCTTTTCTCAAAAAAAAAAAAAAAAAAAAAGAAGAAAGAAAGAAAGAAAAAAAGAAAACAGAAAAAAACCTCATAAAATATACAACACCAAGAGTAAACCCTGATATAAACTATGGATTTTAGTTAATAATAATGTATTGGTTCATCAAGTGTAACACATATACCACACTAATGCAAGATGTTTAAAATGGAGAAATTGGGGGAGAAGGGGAATATATAAAAATTTTATGAACTTTCTCCTCAAACTTTGCTACAAAACTGAAACTGCTCTAAAAAACAGAGCCAGGGCCAGGCATGGTGGCTCACGCCTGTAATCCCAGGACTTTGGGAGGCTGAGACAGGTGGATCACTTGAGGTCAGGAGTTCGAGACGAGCCTGACCAAAATGGTGAAACACCATCTCTAAAATACAAAAATTAGCTGAATGTGGTGGCAGGCGCCTGTAATCCCAGCTACTTGGAAAACTGAGGCAGGAGAATCCCTTGAATCCGGGAGGTGGAGGTTGCAGTGAGCTGAGATTGCGCCATTACACTCCAGCCTGGGTGACAGAGCGAGACTCCATCTCAAAAAAAAAAAAAAAAAAGAGCCAGGGCCAGGCGTGGTGGCTCACACCTGTAATCCCAGCATTTTGGGAGGCCAAGGTGGGTGGATCATCTGAGGTCAGGAGCTCAAGACCAGCCTGGCCAACATGGCGAAACCCTGCCTCTATTAAAAATACAAAAATCAGCCAGGTTTGGTGGCGGGAGCCTATAATCCCAGCTACTGGGGAGGGTGAGGCACAAGAATCGCTTGAACTGGGGAGGTGGAGGTTGCAGTGAGCCGAGATCGCACCACTGCACTCCAGCCTGAGTGACAGAGCAAGACTCCATCTCAAAAAAAAAAAAAAAAAAAAGAGCCAGAATTTGTAAAGGTGGATGGACATAGGTATGAGGCTCTGTCTAGATAGAGTACACAGAGAAACAGAGGAGGCACAAATATCACCTTCCCACAACTTCCAAAGCAGGTCTGATTTGGGGGTGTAAACCCTGAATATCTGAGACAGGTCTCAGTTATTTTAGAAAGTTTATTTTGCCAAGGTTGAGAACACCCTCAGGAGGTCCTGACGACATGTGTCCAAGGTGGTCAGGGCACAGCTTGGTTTGCACATTTCAGGGAGACAGGAGACAACAATCAACATATGTAAGACGAACATTGGGGCCAGGCTCGGTGGCTCATGCCTGTAATCCTAGCACTTTGGGAGGCTGAGGCAGGCGGATCACCTGAGGTCAGGAGTTCGAGACCAGCCTGACCAACATGGAGAAATCCCATCTCTACTAAAAATACAACATTAGCCAGGTGTGGTGGCACATGCCTGTAATCCCAGCTACTCGGGAGGCTGAGGCAGGAGAATCACTTGAACCTGGGAGGTGGAGGTTGCAGTGAGCTGAGATTGCGCCATCGCACTCCAGCCTGGGCAACAAGAGTGAAACTCTGTCTCAAAAAAAAAATATATGGACATTGGCTGGGTCTGGAAAGGCAGAACACCTCGAAGCAGGGAGGGGGCTTCCAGGTCATAGGTAGAGTAGAGACAAATGGTCACATTGTTTGAGTTTCTGATGAGCCTCTCCAAAGGAGGCAATCAGATATGCATTTGTCTCAGTGTGCAGAGAGGTGACTTTGAATAGAATGGGAGGCAGGTTGGCCTGAAGCATTTCCCAGTTTGACTTTTCCCTTTAGCTTAATGATTTGGGGGCCCCAAGATTTATTTTCCATCCACAGGGGAAGGTGAGTTTATCCTAAATTCAGCAGTGACCTAACAATGTCTTTAAAAGTTGTCCTGTGGCCAGGTGCAGTGGCTCATGCCTGTAATCGCAGCACTTTGGGAGGCTGAGGCAGGAGGATCACTTGAGGCCGGGAGTTTGAGGCTGCAATGAGATATGATCACACCACTGCACTCCAGCCTGGGGAGAGAGGGAGACCTTGTCTAAAGAAGAAGAAGAAGAAAAATCCCTTTACTTTGAAAACGGTACTCTTTTTTTTTAAGCCCATCTCGAACTAGAATTCCTCATCAAACATCCCATTTTAAATTCTGTGCCCTCTTTCAGACACTGGAAACCTTCTTGCTTCTCAGTATGGCAGGCCTGAAGAAAGGCATCCTCTTCCCTTCTTGGTTTGCTCTGCTCTGTGATGATGTCTAGAATTTGTTTAAAAATAACCTGAGTGTGCGGGGGTGGGAGGGAGTGAAGATGAAACTCGCCACATCCTGGTGATGACTGGGGATGGGCAATGGGAACATCAGGTTCGTTGTTCTCTGTACTTTTACGTAAATTTGAATTTAAAAGTAGAATAAGAAAGAAATCGGCAGAAGCAGCCCTGACTTTGCATTGAGGCCAGATGCCTTTTGGGATAAACCAAGCTCACGGGCTGATATTCTGGGTTCCTAGATGGCCCAGCTGTGGTCCAAAAAAAAAAAAAGAAAATTTAGACCTAAAAATCCCCCGTTGAGTAATGGAATATTAGAGCTGGATGCATGAAGAAAATTCCAGAAAGCAGGTCCTTTCTTCTGGGCTTACCAGTTCCTCTACAGAAAAGAGGCCACCCCTCTATGAAGTACAAAAGCCCAACCCTCCCTGCACCTGGCCAGCGTGGTGCCAGGAAAGTCAGCGAGTCCAGCCCCACGCTCCTGCTCCATGCTTGCTAGGTATGCAGTCCTGGACAAACTACTGAACCCTTTTTGATATAGGAGTTAAGAAGAAATTATTTAGGCAGATAGTGAGGGTACGAGAGTCCTCTGTAAGGTTTTCCTTTTAATGAAAAGTAGCCCCCAAATTATTTTCTTTCCTAACAAAGAGCAGCCTGTAAAATCCAGCTGCAGATAAGCAAGCTGGAAGCTTGCACAGGTGAACGCCAACAGCTGTGCCAATAGGAAAAGGCTACCTGGGACTAGGCACGTTCAAAATGGCGGCTCCATCTTCTCTTCTCCTTTCCAGTCACATGTACAGAAAGGGGCAGAAAACATGGCACCGGCCAAGTGGAAAGCTCATTTGCATAATAAGATTAGGGTGGGGTGGCCAGCCTTCCGTGAGTGCTATGTGAATGTCACCCCTAGACCAAGCAATCTGTGGGCTCTACGAAAATCAGACACCACCTCCTCAAGCCCGTCTATAAAATCTGGTGCAGTCTGCAGTGGGCTAGTTTTTCGCTTTCAGAAGCCCCTCTCTCTCACAAGGGAGGGAGCTGTTCTCCTTTCTCTTTATTTTGCCTGTTAAACCTTTGCTCCTAAATTCACTCCTCATATGTGTCCGTGTCCTTTATCTTCTCGGTGCGAGATGACAGACCCCAGGTATTTACCCCAGACAACGATGCCGCTTCACTTTGAGCCTCACATGATCCATCCATAAAATGAGACAGTCACATTTACGTCAGATGCCGGAGGCCTTCAACTAATAGAGTCAAACTCTGTAAAATATTTAAAGGGGTTAATCCTGAGCCAAATATGAGAACTGTGACCCATGACACAGCTCCATGGGGTCCTGAGAACATATGCCCAAGGTTCTCAGGCTACAACCTGGCTTTATACGTTTTAGGAAGACAAAGACATCAGTCAATACATGTAAGATGTACCTTGGTTTGGTGTGGAAAGGCGGGACAACTCAAACAGGAAGGGCCCTTCTGCGTCATAAGTAAATTCAAAGATTTTCTGATTGGCAATTGGTTGAAAGAGTTATTATCTACAGACCTGGAATCAAGAGAAAGGAGTGTCTGGGTTAAGATAAGGGGTTGTGAGCAAGGTGTTTTTTTGGTGGTTGTTGTTTTGTTTTGTTTTTGAGGTGGAGTCTCACTCTGTTGCCCAGGCTGGAGTGCAGTGGTGCCATCTTGGCTCACTACAACCTCCACCTCCTGGGTTCAAGTGATTCTCCTGCCTCAGCCTCCTAAGTAGCTGGGACTACAGGTGCCTGCCACCACACCCGGCTAGTTGTTTGTATTTTTAGTAGAGACGGGGTTTCATCATGTTGGTCAGGCTGGTCTCTGTTGGGGACCAGCCTCAACACCACTAGTAGGGTACCCAAAGTCTGGTGGGTTAAGAGTTCATAAAGGTGGGAGCTGGAGGGCCAGAGCAAATCAGAGGCTGCAAAGGGCTCAGAGTTCTGGTCTCCACACTATTTATTGAGTACAATCACTTAGGTCTGAGAAGCAGATGTTCAGGGGTGAAACCGGGAAAGGGAGATAGTATGTCATGCTGTAGCAGTTTAAATGAATCTCCTTCGTGCTCAAACAGCATATTTTGAACTTATCGGAGAGTAGCTGGTGAGAGCGGGCTTAACTAGGAGCCTGCACATCTGTCCACATTCCAGTGCTTCAAAGGAGTGTCTTTCTCCTTGAACACAGTGTTTGCAGATAAAAGAGCAGGTCTCGCTCTGAACATGGGACCATGATGGCAATTTCCTCCTCAGAGGCCTCTTGTGACTTTCCACAACTTATTGTCCCATATTTTTATGGCCAGTTTATGCAGGCACCCCACAAGCAATTTCCCAACAGGTCTCGAACTCCTGACCTCGTGATCCACCTGCCTCGGCCTTGCAAAGTGCTGGGCTTACAGGCGTGAGCCACCGCGCCCGGACAAGAGCAAGGTTTTTATATCACAGATGGCGCCTCCCGGTAGCCAGCTTCAGAGAGAACAGATGGCAAATGATTTTTACCAGCCTTGAAAAGGTGCTGCTCTTCGTGAATTCTCTCCTGGATCAGGGGAAGCACCTGGAAAGGGAAGGGGGTTCTCAACAGAGTGCAGACTTTCCCCACAGGAGACAGCTCTGTAGGGCTCCTTCAAAATACGTCAAAAAATGTATTGATGAAAAGAGTCAAACTCTGTCAAACATGTGATGAGGTTTATTCTGAGCCAAATAGGAGTGACTATAGCCCATGACATAGCCCTCAGGAGATCCTGAGAACATGTGCCCGAGGTGGTTGGGGTACAGCCTGGTTTTATATATTTTTGGGAGATATGAGACATCAATCAAATACATTCAAGATATACATTGGGGCTGGGTGTGGTGATTCACACCTGTAATCCCAGCACTTTGGGAGGTTGAGGCTGCTGGATCCTGGATCACCTGAGGTTAAGAGTTCAAGACCAGCCTGGTCAACATGGTGAAACCCCCCCCCATCTCTACTAAAAACAAAAACAAAAACAGGCCTGGTGGCAGGTGCCTGTAATCCCAGCTGCTTGGGAGACTGAGGCAGAAGACTTGAACCCAGGAGGTAGAGGTTGCAGTGAACTAAGATTGTGCCCCTGCAATCCAGCCTGGGTGACAGAGTGAGACTATGTCTCAAAAAAAAAAAAGGGTACAATGGTACATTCGTTTGTTTCAGAAACGCAGGACAACTCAAAGAGGGGCAGGAGGAGGGGGCTGGTTGGTAGGGACCTTCTAGGCTATAGATAAATTTTAAATTTTTCTGATTGAAAATTGGTTGAGTTTCAAGACCTGGGATCAATAGAAAGGGAATGTGCAGGTGAAGTTAAAAGATTGTGGAGACAAGGTTCTTTTGAAGTCTTACAGTGGCAGCCCTTAGAGACAGTAGAAGACAAATGTTTCCTATCCAGACCTGTAAAAGGTGTTAGGTTCTCAGTTAATCTCTTCAGGATTGGGAGGGTCTAGAAGAAAAAATCTAACTATGTTAATAGAGATTCTTTACAGATATAAATTTTCCCCCACAAAGAACAGCTTTGCAGGACCATTTCAAAATATGGCAAAGAAACATGTCTTGGGGTAAAATATTTTGAGTTTCTTCTTTGTCCTGTAATGTTACACTAGCATCAGGTTGGAAAGTAAGTCGCGATATATAGGGTTAAATAAAACCCATCTGATGAGAATTTATGGTTTGTAGGGCATGAATCCCCAGACCCCTTAGATAGGAATTTGGGCAAGATAGGATAAAAATTAGAGTTTAGTCCTCAAATGTATTTTGGGGTAAAATACTTCAATTTCTTTCAGGGCCTGCTATCTGTGCTGTTGGTATTTATTGCTACAAACAATCTGTTTTGTCAACCTTAAGGTCTCTGTGTTAATGTTAATGCTGGTCAGCTGTGCCTGGATTCCAATGGGAGGAGGGTAGAACGAGGCACGTCCGACCCCCACCTCTTTCCATCAGGGCCTGAACTAGTTCTTCAGGTTAACTTTAGAATCCCCTTGGCCGAGAGGAGGGGTCCATTCAGTTGGTTGGGGGGCTTAGACTTTTGTTTTTGGTTTACAGGCTTCCGGGAGATAAAACACCTACCATGCTATATCAGAGACAGTCCTCCAGCGGCTGTGGTTTGTATCACTCTACTTATTACTTGACTCACTAATAGTCAACATTTTTGAGAACAGAAAAAGAGAAAAAAAACGTGACCAGTAATGCTCTTTTTGGACATCCTTTGTCAGGCGAATGTTTTTCCCCATTGTTAAAAATAAGTAGGGTGTTGCTATTTCTTTCTTTGGCCCTGACACCCACTTACACTCAGGTGGCTTCTCCGCTACTGACGTAGGAGTTCAGAGGAAATTATTTAAGCATATAGTGAGGGTATGGGAGTACCAAGTAAGGTTTTCCTTTCAATGAAAATCAGCCCCCAAATTATTTTCTTTTCTAACAAAGAGCAGCCTGTAAAATCCAGCTGCAGATATAGACAAGCGAGCTGGAAGCTTGCAGGGTGAATGCCACGAGTTGTGCCAGTAGGGAAAGGCTACCTGGGACCAGGCATGTCCAACATGGAGGCTCCATCTTCCCTTCTCTCTCTCTCTTTTTTTTTTTTTTTAATTGAGCCCGAGTCTTGCTCTGTTGCCCAGGCTGGAGTGCAGTGGCGCAATCTCGGCTCACTGCAAGCTCCGCCTCCTGGGTTCAAGCAATTCTCCTGCCTCAGCCTCCCGAGTGGCTGCGACTACAGGTGCGTGCCACCATGCCCGGCTAACTTTTATTATTATTATTTTTATTTTCAGTAGAGACAGGGTTTCACCATGTTACCAGGATGGTCTCAATCTCCTGACCTCATGATCCACCCACCTTGGCCTCCCAAAGTGCTGGGATTACAGGTGTGAGCATCTTCCCTTCTCTTCGCCAGCCATGTGTACAGTAAGAAGCAGACAACATGGCATGGGCCAAGTGGAAAGCCCATTTATGTAATAAGATTAGGGTGGGATGGCCAGCCTTCCCTGAGCGCTATGTAAACGTCACACCTGATCCAACCAATCTCTGTGCCCTATGTAAATCAGACACCACCTCCTCAAGCCTGTCTATAAAATCTGCTGTGGTCCACCACCGGCCAGATTTTCCCTTCAGAAGCCCTTCTCTCTCACTAGGGAGAAAACTGTTCTCCTTTATCTTTCTTTTGCCTATTAAACCTCCGCTTCTAAACTCATTCCTCATGTGTGTCCGTGTCCTTAATCTTCTTGGCACGAGACAATGAACCCCAGGTATTTACCCAGACAACACTGCTTCACTAGCAACAGCATGCCACCATGAAGATGCTGGGTTCAAGGGACCCCCAGGTGCCAGGGGAGGCAGCTAAGATGATGTTTGCCCCAGAAGAAGTACATTCCCAGCCACTTCTCCATCCACTAGTTCCACCATACCTCCTGGAAGTTACGAAATACAGGACCCACAGCCCCACCCCCAGACCTCCTGAACTAGAATCTGCACTTCAACAAAACTCCCAAGTGATTCTTCTGTGTGTGACAATTGAAGTGTTCTCCTCTCTTCCATTTTCAAGATGAACTCAGTTTCAGCAACAAAGCAGAAAGGACTTAAGAAACCCAAGCCTAAAAAAGCAAAGGTCCCTATGAACCCTTGAGGAATGCTGTGGGGCCTGCACTAACCCAGGGGATGAACCGCCTGGGATGACCTGATTTTTCTTTTCTAGAGTGACCTAGATGCAATGTTAGCTCCATCATCCTTCTGAAATTGCCTTCTTAATTCAAAAGACAGCACATCCTCTTACTCCCTCTGACATCTGAGCCGGGACCTCAGGGTCTGGGACTGTTGGGATGTCTGAGCAGAGGCTGATTGCTAAGTGCCCAGTTTCCATTCAAAGGAAATAGAGGTTTATGTGTAGAAGTGAATATAAGAACAAACTTCCCTCTAGTTGCCACAGTTTTTTCCTCTTGTTTCTGTTCTTTATTTCTTTTTAAAGAGACATACCCAGCAGGGCACGGTGGCTCCTGCCTGTAATCCCAGTACTCTGGTAGGCCGAGGTGGGTGGATCACTTGAGGCTGGGAGTTAAAGATCAACCTGGGCAACATAGCAAAACCCTGTGGCTACTCAAAATACAAAAATTAGCCGGGCGTCATGGCATGCACCCATAATCCTAGCTACTCGGGAGGCTGAGGCAGGAGAATTGCTTGGGGGTTACAGTGAGCCAAGATGGCACCACTGCACTCCAGCCTGGGCAACACAGCAAGACTCTGTCTCAAAAAAATAAAAATAAAAAAATAAAGAGACATACCGACTTTCAAGTCTGGGTATGTTCAGCATCAAAATGAAAGTGTGAGCTCCAGGGACAAGTTGCGGGGGGATGTCTCTGGATGCTGAGCCCAGGCTGGGCCCTGTGTGCGGATTCTCACCCTTCACCCTCCACCTCCTGGGCACTGCTTGGCTTGTAGCAGCATCATTCTAATCTCTGCCACGTTTTCAGGTACGTGTTACAGCAATACTCCATTCCTCTGGTACCAATTTCTGACCTGGCCCATTTTATGCTGCTGTAACAGAATGTCATAGACTAAGTAATTTACTAACAATAGAAATTTATCTTTTTGCTAGGTATGGTGGCTCATGTCTGTAATCCCAGCACTTTGAGAGGCCAAGGTGGGAGGATCACTTGAGCTCAGGAGTTTGAGACCAGCTTGGGAAACATAGGGAGACGCTGTCCCTACAAAATAAAAAAAATAAACCTAGCTGGGCATGGTGGCACATACCTACGGTCCAAGCTACATGGGAGGCTGAGGTGGGAGGACTAATTGGGCCCAGGAGATTGTGGCTTCAGTGAGCTGTGATCACACCACTGCATTCTAGCCTGGGTGACAGAGTAAAACCTTGTCTCGCCAAAAAAAAAAAAAAAAAAAAAAAGTATTTTTCACAGTTCTGGAGGTGGGGAAGTCCAAGATCAAAGTGCCAGCATACTTGGTGTCTGGTGAGGGTCCGGTCTCTGCTCCCAAGATGATGCACTAAACGCCGCACCCCCCGGAGGCAAGGAACACTGTCCTCACATGGCAGAAGAAGTACATTCCCAGCCACTTCTCCATCCACTAGAAGAGCCCTGAGACAAGACTCACTCCCACCAGCCCCTTTCTAAAGTATGAAACCCACTCATAAGGCACAGCCCGCACGGCCGAATCATCACTTACAGGTCCCAGCTCTTAGTAGTGTTACAATAGCAATCAAATCTCAACATACATTTTACATGGGACAAATATTGAAACCATAACAGTGGCAATTCTTGGCATTGCTTGGCTCGTGGCCATATCATTCCAATCTCTGCCTCTCCCTGTGTCTTTGTCCTCGCATGTCCTTATAAAGACCCCAGTCATACTGGATTAGGGGCCTGACCTACTCTGGTATGACCTCATGTTAACTAATTACACCTGCAAATACCCTAGTTCCAAGTAAGGTTCAATTTTTGAGGGGGTTAGGATGTCAACATATCTTTTTGGGAAGACCCAGCTCAACCCATAATATCTGCCTTAGGACAAACGAGGCCAAAGAAAATAACTGAGGTAGGAAGAGGACATTGTGCTATTTTACAGATGAGGACACTGGTGCTCAGAGAGGTGACATGAGCTGCCCGGAGTGGGAGTAAAGAAGCAGTTATGTATGCAGGTGGTGCACAGGGTGAGGGCGCTCAGCTGAGATGGGGGTGGGGGTCAAGTGCTGAAATCTGCCCATGCTCCACTCCCCAGTTGGTACCTGGTAGGGGTCTGTGTCTGTCTGAGAGGGGGCCTGTCCTAGTTTTCAGGACAGCATCCTGTGGGCTAGCAGCTGCTCTGAGTGGCAGAATCAACAGGAGGTCCTAGATTCCCACTCACTCTCAGCCCAGGATTTCCAGGCTGCCCCTGGAACCCTCAGATGAGCAGGCTTAACCACAGAGAGCTAGTAAGACAGGCGACCAAGGCCAGTCTCCACTCAGAGGAGCCGGGGCTCCCTGGAGAAATGGCAGATTCCAGGTACAGACGGAGAAATGCACACAATGGGGCAGGGATATTGGAACATCCCAGATGGCAAGGAAGCTGCCAGACACCATGAGAGTCAGGTTAAGGAAGTCGTTTGAGCCTAGGAGTTTGAGACCAACCTGGGCAATATGGTGAAAGCTAACTGGAAGAGGTTCCCGCTGGCCAACAGTGGGACAATTTGAGTAGCAATAACAATATGTCTGCATCCATGAGTTTATGTGATACTTTTTTTTTTTTTTTTTTAAAGACAGAGTCTTGCTCTGTTGCCCAGACTGGAGTGCAGTGGAATGATCTTGGCTAATTGCAATCTCCACCTTCCAGGTTCAAGTGATTCTCCTGCCTCAGCCTCCTGAGTAGCTGGGATTACAGGCATGCACCACCACGCCTGGCTAATTTTTGCATTTTTGGAAGAGACAGGGTTTCACCATGTTGACCAGGCTGATCTCAAACTCCTGACCTTAGGTGATCTGCCCATCTTGGCCTCCTCAAGTGCTGGGATTACAGGTGTGAACCACCGCACCTGGCCTACTTGATACTTAAATAAACCCTCATTGGTCACCTCATGGAGGAAGCAGGGGACCTAACTCATTACTTTGAAAACTGAGTAGCAAAGGACAAGTTTCAAGCACACATTATGCCTTTTCTCTACAAAGTGTACCGTGCAAGGACTGCACATTTGATGAAGGGGTTTTTCCTTCTGGATCATTTCAGCTCACAAGTGAAATGATAGAGTCACCACACCGCCACCCTGTCACAATCCCTGAAGAATTCAAGGATGGAGGACTGAGCACCAAGGGTTCCTGAGAGACAGCCAGGCGCTGGGAGCCTCCTGATGGAAGAACACACCCGCTCCTTTACAGACCGCATGCCGAAAACACTCAGATCTGAATCACGTCAGGACTGTAGCTCTCACTACGCATTTGCAAGAAATATAGAGAACCAAGGAAAACATCAAAGGATGCAACATGATGCAATCAGCAAGCCTCACAGAACAACAGTTTGCCTGCAAGGGAAAAAATTTTAAAAATTTAAAAGATGCGCTGGGCACAGTGGCTCATGCCTGTAATCTCAGCACTTTGGGAGGCTGAGGCAGGAGGATCGCTTGAGCCCAGGAGTTTGAGACCAACCTGGGCAACATGGTGAAACCTCATCTCTACAAAATAATAATAATAATAATAATAATAATAATAATACAAAAAGTGGCCAGGCACGGTGGTGTGGGCCTGAAGTCCCAGCTATTTGGGAGGCTGAGGTGGGAGGATCACTAGAGCCCAAGAGTTCAAGGTTGCAGTGATATGTGATCCTGCCACTTGCACTCCAGCCTGGGCAAGAGAGCAAGACCTTGTCTCAAGAAAAGAACAATTTAAAATATAAGAGAGAAAGAGAGAGGAGAGGGTGGGAAACCTATGTAGTAAAAGAGATTTTATTTTATCTTATTTTTTGAGACGGAGTCTCGCACTGTTGCCCAGACTGGCGTGCAGTGGCCGGATCTCAGCTCACTGCAAGCTCCACCTCCCGGGTTCATGACATTCTCCTGCCTCAGCCTCCTGAGTAGCTGGGACTACAGGCGCCCGCCACCACGCCCAGCTAATATTTTTTTGTGTGTGTATTTTTAGTAGAGACGGGGTTTCACTGTGTTGGCCAAGATGGTCTCGATCTCCTGACCTCATGATCCACCTGCCTCAGCCTCCCAAAGTGCTGGCATTACAGGTGTGAGCCACCGCACCCGGCCCATAAAAGGGACTTTATGTAGCAACCAACTGCAATATTGCAATGTGTGGATGTTATTTCAATTGCAACTCAAATGAATAAGCTGTAAAAAAATAAAGTTATGAGACAATCAAGGATAGGGACACTGGCTAGATATTTCATGCCATTTGTGTATTGTCAATTGTTTTAAAGTTTAGAAAACTGGAGGCTGGGCACGGTGGCTCATGAACCTTGGGAGGCTGAGGCAGGAGGGTGACTTGAGCCCAAGAATTTGAGACCAGCCTGGGTAACATAGTGAGAGCTCATCTCTACAAAAAAATCAAACAATTAGCCAGGCGTGGTGGCATGCACCTATGGTCTCAGCTACTCAGGAGGCTGAAGTGGGAGGCTCAGTTGAGCAGGGGAGGTTGAGGTTGTAATGAGCCCTGATCATGCCACTGTACTCTAGCCTGGGTGACAGAACAAGACCCTGTCTGGGGAAAAAAAAAAAAAAAAAAAAAAAAGATTGAAAGTTCAGAAAATTCTATTGTGGTTTTCCTTTATTTATTTATTTATTTATTTATTTATTTATTTATTTTGAGATGGAGTCTCACTCTGTCGCTCAGGCTGGAGTGCAGTGGCGCAATCTTGGCTCACTACAAGCTCCGCCTCCCGGGTTCACGCCATTCTCCTGCCTCAGCCTCCGGATTAGCTAGGACTACAGGCGCCTGCCACAATGCCCGGCTAATTTTTTTGGTATTTTTAGTAGAGACAGGGTTTCACCGTGTTAGCCAGGATGGTCTCGATCTCCTGACCTCGTTATCTGCCCGCCTCGGCCTCCCAAAGTGCTGGGATCACAGGCGTGAGCCACTGCGCCCAGCCTGTGGCTTTATTTTTTAAAATGATTCTTGGTCGGGCGCAGTGGCTCATGGCCTGTAATCCCAGCACTTTGGGAGGCCAAGGTGGACAGATCACCTGAGGTCGGGAGTTCGAGACCAGCCTTACCAACATGAAGAAACCCCCATCTCTAATAAAAATGAAAACATAAAAAATAAATAAATAAAAGAATAGTCAGGCATGGTGGCAAATACCTGTAAGCCTAGCTACTCAGGAGGCTGAGATAGGAGAATTGCTTGAACCTGGGAGGCAGAGGTTGTAGTGAGCTGAGATCCCACCATTGCACTCCAGCCTGGGCAATAAGAGAGAAAGTCCATCTCAATTAAAAAAAAAAAAAAGATTCTTATCAAAAATTAGCCAGGCGTGGTGGTGCGCACCTGTAATCCCAACTACTTGGGAGACTGAGGCACAAGAATCACTTGAACCTGGGTGGCGGAGGTTGCAGTGAGCTAAGATCATGCCACTGAACTCCAACCTTAACAACAGAGGGGGACATTCTCTCAAAAAAAAAAAAAACTTTCTTGTCTCTTAGGAATATCAAAATAATTATATTTGAACTGATGTGATGTGATCTCTGTGGTTTGCTTCAAAATGATCCAGGGAAGGGGAAAAGCTGGGTTAGAAATACAAAATGATTGGTCATGAATTGGGCATATTCAAGCAGGGTGATAGGGACATGGGATTCACTGTATTATTCTATTTTGTATATGTTTGGAATTCTCTATAGTAAATCTTTTTTTTTTTCTTTTTCTTTAAGTATTAATCAGGGAAGCAGACTACTTCCTTTCAAATTACAGTTCTGCCATTTACTTGTGTGACCTTGAGCAAGTGAGTCAACCTTTCTGGGCCTATTTCCTCACCTGCAAAATGGAGATAATCACATCTACCTAACATCAAGGCCTGGAGCACAGTGGACTCGGTAGATACCCATGCAGTGGTTCCTTCTTTGATATGGGACCTGTGGTAGCCAGTCTCTGAGATGGCCACCGGTGATCCTGACTGCCTGGTGGTCACACCCTTGTGTAGTCACGTCTCACAATGGAGCAGGGGTCCTGGTCATCAGAGTGGCCAACAGAATATATCAGAAGTGATTGTATGTCACTTTTAAGATTAGGTTATCAATGACATGGCAACTTCTGTTTTTTCTTTTTTTTTTTTTTTTGAGACAGAGTCTTGCTCTGACGCCCAGGCTGGAGTGCAGTCGCGTGATCTTAGATCACTGCAACCTCCACCTCCTGGGTTCAAGCGATTCTCCTGCCTCAGCCTACTAAGTAGCTGAGATTACAGGCATGCACCACCACGCACAGCTAATTTTTGTATTTTTAGTAGAGATGGGGTTTCACCATGTTGGCCAGGATGGTCTTGATTTCCTGACCTCGTGATCTGACCACCTCAGCCTTCCAAAGTTCTGGGATTACAGGCGTGAGCCACCGCACCTGGCCACTTCTGTTTCTGTCTTGATCACTCTCTCCCTCATTCTCCCTAGGGCAAGCCAGCTGCCATGGGAGCAGCCCTATACTGAGAGGCCCACATGGCAAGGAACTCAGGCCTCTAGCCAACAGCCATGGGAGGATGCCATCTTGGACACAGCTCCTCCTGCCCCAGTCAAGCCTTCAGATGACTGCAGCTCTGGGCAACCTCTTGACTACAACCTCTGGGGACCCTGAGCCAGAACCACCCAGCCGAGCTTCAGATGTGAGATAATAAATGTTTGTTATCTGTAGCTGCTAAGTTGAGGGAAATCTGTCATGCATCAATAGCTCCCTGCTACAGGCTCTAATGTTGAAGAAGTTCTTTCTGTTTTTGTTTGTTTGAAACAGAGTCTGACTCTGTCACCCAGGCTGGAGTGTAGTGTCAGGATCTCGGCTCACTGCGACCTCCATCTCCCAGGTTCAAACGATTCTCCTGCCTCAGCCTCCCAAGTAGCTGGGATTACACGTGCTTACTACCACGCCTGCCTAATTTTTGTATTTTTAGTAGAGACAGGGTTTGGCCATGTTTGTCAGGCTGGTCTCAAACTCCTGACCTCAGGTGATCCTCCTGCCTCTGCCTCTCAAAGCACTGGAATTACAGGCGTGAGCCACCGCGCCCAACCTGTTGAAGAGTTTTAACTCTGTATAAGGCATGTTGTTGTGTTAGGTGGTTTCAAGGGGCAGGAAAGCCAAGGAGAGGTTCCTCTTAGAAGCAGATGGTGAAATGAGGGGTCCCAGGCTTACTTGAGCAGAGTTGGGGGTGAATGGATGAGACCACGAGGACAGCTGTACTCACACTCACTTTTTTTTTTTCTATTATACTTTATGTTCTAAGGTACATGTGCACAACATGCAGGTTTGTTACATATGTATACATGTGCCATTGTGGAAGACAGCGTGGTGATTCCTCAAGGATCTAGAACTGGAAATACCATTTGACACTCACCTTTTAAGAAGGGGACTCGGAGTTATTAACTGATGGACAGAAAAGAGCAGAGAGGCCCGAGACTGACTTTCTAGAAGCCTGGAGCAGAAACCAACAGCCAGATGGCATGAAAAGAGGGAGTGGCCCACAGAGATTGCAGAAGTTACGGAGCCTTTATTCTTGTTTTTGTTTTCACCCCTAGTGGGGTTCTTTTTTTTTTTTTTTTTTGTACTGGAAGTAAAAAGTAGTATTCCCCCAGTTATATGCTTTTCATTTTCTTTTCTTTAATTAAAAATAATTTTTTTTTTTTAGAAACAGGGTCTTGCTATATTGTCCAGGCTAGTCTGAAACTCCTGGGCCAAGCCCGCCTTGGCCTCCCAAAGTGTTGGGATTATAGGTGTGAGCCACTGTGCCTGGCCTTGTGCTTTTTCTTCTGAAGAGCTTCTAGATTCTGCTAGAAACTGGGTAAGATCTGAAGGCAGTAAATACTCACTTGTGTCTGTTACCTGGCTCTTGGGAGCTTCAGTTTCCTCATCTGTAAAATGGAGAGAGAATCTTGTCTTCCTTTGCATTTTTATTTTTGACCATTTTAATATTTCTGGAATCAGAGTGTGTCTATTAATGGTTGCAAATATTTAATATGGTGTTTATTTCTCACCTCTACTTCTTAAAAGCTATAACCAAATCAATGTACCCTAAAATGTATGGTATTCTAGAAACTATGGCCATCAGCAGGTTATTTAATGGGAGAATTGAGTGGTCATATTAACTCCTTCAGCAAATACTGAATCACTACCGCAACCTGGCCTATGGGAGGCTCGTAAAACTAGTTTATTTATTCTTTTTGAACAGCCTATAACTTTTTAAAAAGTATTTTTGTCCAGGCAAAAATCACAGGTGGCTCACACCTGTAATCCCAGCACTTTGGGAGGCTGAGGTGGGTGGATCGCTTGAGCTCAGGAGTTCAGGACCAGTCTGGGCAACATGGCGAAACCCCATCTCTACTAAAAATAATTTTTAAAAAAATTAGCCAGGCATGGTGGTGCACACCTGTGGTCTCAGCTATTTGGGAGGCTGCGGTGGGAGGATCACTTAAGCCTGGAAGGTAGAGGCTGCAGTGAGCCAAGATTGCGCCACTGTACTCCAGCCTGGGCAACAGAGCAAGATGCTGTCTCAAAAAATATACTTTGTTAAAAAAACAGTATTCCTGCTTTTTGTCAACAAAAGGATGTGCCAGATCCAGTCTGACTGGTTTCTGCCTCAAGACTTAGAATCATCTCCTTTCTAAGGAGTCCTGGGTTCTTTGAGTGGCAAAGAGAATGAAAGACCAAACTCTGGGGCCTGGGATTGTAGGTAAGAGGTGGTGGATGACTCTTAAAAAACAAACAAACAAACAACAACAACAAAACCACGTGATTTCTGGGCCACCTTTAGTAGTGACAGAGCTCAAAAAAGAAAATGTCCTTTTAGGATGCAACATCATTTCTGCAGTATCTCTCCCAAGAAGCATAACCTGGATGTAATCAGGAGAAATGTCAGACAGACCCAAATGAAGGTGTATGCCTCAACATTGCTGCCCTTTTACTCTCTAAATACGTCCGTGTCATGAGAAATAAAGAAAGACTCAGAATAGTTCCAGAATAACTAAATGCAATGGAGATCCTGGATTGAGTCGTCTTCTTTTTTTTTCTGATTCTCGCTCTGTCACCCAGGCTGGAGTGCAGTGCCATGATCTCAGCTCCCTGCAACCTTCACCTCCTGGGTTCAAGCGATTCTCATTCCTCAGTCTCCTGAGTAGCAGGGATTAGAGGCACATGCCACCATGCCTAGCTAATTTTTGTATTTTAGTAGAGACGGGGTTTCACCAGTCTCAAACTGGTGAGCTCAGGCAATCCTCCCGCCTTGGCCTCCCAAAAGATTACAGGCATGAGCCACTGCCCAACTTCTGGATTGAACCTTGAACTGAGAGAAAACATTACTCTAAAGGACAATGGAATATGAACCGTAGATTAGATAGTCTCTTAGTTTCTGTCATCGCACTCTGCTTACATAAGAGAATGTCCTTTTCTTACAGTACACATTGATGGCTGGACACAGTGGCTTAGGCCTGTAATCCCAGCACTTTGGGAGGCCAAGGCAGGAAGATCGCTTGAGCCCAGGAGTTTGAGACCAGCTGGGGCAACATAGTGAGACCTCATTTCTACAAAAAGTGAAAAATAAATTTAAAAAGTGCACATCGAAGTATTTAGGGGAAAGGGGGCATGATGTGTTAGTTACTCTCAAACACTTAGAGAATACACACACACACACACAATGTTGGCAATTAGGAAGACTCAGAAGCCAACTGGAAGAGGCTTCTACTGATCAACAATGGGACAATTTGAATAGCAATAAGAATATGTCTGCATCCATGAGTTTATATGATATGCGTGTGTGTGTGTGTGTGTGTGTGTGTGTGTGTGTGTGTGTGTGTGTGTGTGTCACAGTCTCATTCTGTCAGCCGGGCTAGAATGCAGCAGTGTGATCTTGGCTCACTGCAACCTCTGCCTCCTGGGTTCAAGTGATCCTCCTGCCTCAGCCTCCAGGGTAGCTGGGATTACAAGCATGTGCCATCATACCAGGCTAATTTTTGTATATTTAGTAGAGACAGGGTTTCGCCATGTTGGCCAGACTGGTCTCCAACTCCTGAGCTCACGTGATCCTCTCGCCTCGGCCTCCCAAATTGCTGGGGTTACTGGTGTGAGCCACTGCACTCATTCAGTTAGTGAATCTTGGTAAAATGTACACATCAGTTCTTCGTACTATTCTTGCTACCTTCTCGTAAGTTTGATATTATTTCAAAGTAAAAAGTTTTTTTTA
The DNA here is from genome assembly GCF_024542745.1 of Macaca thibetana thibetana. Classification (NCBI taxonomy): domain Eukaryota; kingdom Metazoa; phylum Chordata; class Mammalia; order Primates; family Cercopithecidae; genus Macaca; species Macaca thibetana. The sequence continues at coordinate 64,965,807 of NC_065597.1, read as the reverse complement.
AGTTATTTTAAGGACACTAATTCAAAATATCATTTTGCAATTCAACATATCTTGCTGCTATATTTTACATATTTCTTTCATTTGGGGTTTCATTAACCACTAAAAAATCCCCACCATGCTGCAAACAGTAAGTTTTGTCATTGCTGTGTGTATTTTAGGTTGCATGTTTATTTAGTGCTCCACATAATCACTAATGCTAAATTTGAAATGTCATTTAAATTGCCCAAGGATATAGAATTAAGTTTATGATGAACACATAAATGTTTTTAATTGATTTTCAACACTGCTTAAGAAACACTGAGTTTAATAAATTGAGCTTAGAGGCCAGACACAGTGGCTCACGCCTGTAGTCCCAGCACTTTGGGAGGCTGAGGTGAATGGATCACCTGAGGTCAGGAGTTCGAGACTAGCCTGGTCAACATGGTGAAACCCTGTCTCTACTAAAAATACAAAAATTAGCCGGGCGTGGTGGCAGGCGCCTGTAATCCCAGCTACTCAGGAGGCTGAGGGAGGAGAATCACTTGAACCCTGGAGGTAGAGATTGCAGTGAGCCAAGATCGTGCCACTGCACTCCAGCCTGGGCAACAGAGCAAGACTCCGTCTCAAAACAACAACAACAACAACAACAACAACACATAAACTGAGCTTAGAGCAACAACAACACATGTATAGAGAACCTCCAGTCTACCAGGTGGAGGGCCAGGTCAGAGGGCAGTGAACAGGCTGGACAAAGTCCTGTCTCCCAGACATTACTTATCTCTAGCAGGGAGGGGAAGGAGCTGAGGAGTGATTTCCACCCAGGGTGCAAAGTGTCATTAATAGGTAAACGGAGCCACAATCAAAATATTCAACAACAGATATGGGATGACTACTGTCCAGTGAGAATGGCCAATGGAGCAGGGTTCCATCAGCTGGTCCTGGTGTTCGAGGTTCTGACCCTTTAGTTCTGGGAGCTTGTCCCAGCAGGGTATCCATGAGGCTCTCGGCTCTTTACTGACATTTTAACCAACATGGGGACCCAAGAGGTGGACACAACAGCTGACCATCAGACCTAGGTAGACACTGGGGTTGTGGGGGCTAAGGAGAGATGCCTCGTTTAGAGAACACTGCTTAACAGTGATGTAGATTAGGGTCTACGGGACATGGGGTTTTTTGGGGTGATGAAAATGTTTGGAAATTAGACTGTGGTGATGGGTGTACAACCTTGTAAATATACTAAAAACCAATGAATTAAATACTTTAAAGAGGTGAATTTTGAATTCATAGTATATGAAATCTATCTCAATTTTAAAATTTATTTTAAATTTTGTTTTAAAGATCTAAGGACAAATTTAGGAAGCAGAGACAGCAGCGTATATAAAGGCCAGGGGCCAAGCAGGAACATGGGGTTCAGGGTGAGTGGCCTTGGATGGCCTCAGATGTCCATATGCACAGCCTGACCCTGCGGCCGGCCTGTCCATACAGGGCCCTCAGGCCCCTGGAGGTGGCTTCAAGAAGTTAATGGAGAAAACCATGGCATCAGGGAGGAATTCCAACTCAAGGCCTCTTGGGCCCCTGGAAAATGCTTTCACTGGGATAATATTTTCTCACCACTGTTTTCAGGGCTGGGGTCGGAGGCTGTAACCTCAGGTGCTCATAGGGCCAGGCAAAGCTGAGAAATAAGTCAACTGAGTAGGTGAGGGCTGAAGCTCACCCACAGGCAACTCCCTGCAACTCCAGCCCATTCTTCCGGCTCTAACAGATTTCCAAAAGAAGCCAGCAGGCCGGGCACAGTAGCTCATGCCTGGAATCCCAGCACCTTGGGAGGCCAAGGCAAGAGGATCACTTGAGGCCGGAGCCTGAGACCAACCTGGGCAACTAGAGAGACCCCATCTCCACAAAGAACAACAACAACAAAAATAGCCGGTGTGGTGGTACATGCCTGTAATCCCAGCTACTCAGAAGGCTGAGGCGGGAGGATCACTTGAACCCAGGAGCTCGAGGCTGCTGTGAACTATGATCATGCCACTGCACTCCCGGCAGGACCACAGACTTAGACGTTGTCTTTAAAACAAACAAACAAACAAGCCAGCAATCATATTTTTAAAACCTACTTTAGTGAAGTAAAATTCACATCCCACAAAATTAACCATTTTAAAGTGAACAATTCAGTGGCATGAAGGGAACAATTCACACTGTTGTCCCCAACGTTTCCATCACTCCAAAGCAAAACCCTGTACCTCTTGGGCAGTTTCACCCCATTCTCCCCGCTCCTCCCAGATCCTGGCAGCCACCAATCTGCCTCTGTCTCAGTGTGTTAATCTATTCTAAGCAATTCAGATTTTCAATGTAATCTTTTCTTTTTCTTTCTTTTTTTCAGACAGAGTCTCGCTCTGTCGCCCAGGCTGGAGTGCAGTGGTGCAATCTTGACTCACTGCAACCTCCTGGGTTCAAGCGATTCTCATGCCTCAGCCTCCCGAGCAGTGGGGATTACAGGTGCACGCCACCACGCCTGACTAATTTTTGTATTTTTAGTAGAGACAGGGTTTCACCATGTTGGCCAGGCTGGTGTTTAACTCCTAGCCTCAAGTGATCTGCCCACCTCAGCCTTCCAAAGTGCTGGGATTACAGGTGTGAGCCACCACGCCCGGCCTAATGTGATCTTTTCTAATTGTAAATATTAAATTCAAATGAATGTAAAATATCTCCCTGGCCGACAAGAGCATGCCTGAGGCTTGGAGTCAGTTGGCTGACTGTCACTTTGCAATTTTTATTCTAAAGTATGTTAAAGTCCAGGGGAGAAATACATCTGTATTTTAATGCAGGGAATCCATGAACATGATTTGTGGCTATCTCTGAGTCATCTCAGAAGCCGGCTTGCTCCTGTCATGAGTGAAGGGTGAGCAGGGGGCCATGGAACCCCCAAGGCTGGGCTCCACATGAAGAGGACTCCTCAGGGCTGAAGAAAGTCCCCTGGACCCTTTTTAAAATCACATTTCGCTTTACTCTCTCAAGTTTCCTTGCTTCAGTCATTGCTTATATGTTTATTGTCTTCTCCCTAAGTAAAATGTCAGCTCCAGGAAGACAGGGACCAAGCCTATCTGGTTTTCTCTGTGGCCCCTAGAAATGTGCTTGGCACACAAAGGTCCTTGAAAATGTTTGTTGGTTTAATGAACAAATGAATGAGCAAAAGAATAAACCAGTGGTTCTCAAAGAGGTGGGTGATCTGGAGTGTCCCCCAGCAATGTCTGGAGACATTTTGGTTGTCACAATGGGGGCTGTACCGGCATCTACAGGATAAGGCCAGGGATGGTGCAAAGCATCCTATGATGCACAGGACAGCCCCATAATAGAGAATGACCTGGCCCCAAATGGCAAAAGTGCTAACCTTGAAATAAATGAATGATTAAATATTTGGCCGGATGCGGTGGCTCACGCCCTGAATCCCCAGCACTTTGGGAGGCTGAGGCGGGTGGATCGCTTGAGGTCAGGAGTTCGAGACCAGCCTGCGCAACACAGTGAATCCCCATCTCTACTAAAAATACAAAACGTAGCCAGGCATGGTGATACATGCCTGTAATCCCAGCTACTCAGGACGCTGAAGCAGGAGAATCACTTGAACCTGGGAGGCAAAGGTTGCAGTGAGCCGAGGTTGTGCCACTGTACTCTGGCCTGGGTGACAGAGCAACACTGTCTCAAAAATAAAAAAATAAAAGAACTAAATATTCCAGGTCCATGCAGTCAAGCTGCTGTCTAAGATAAAACATCAAAGAACCTGACCAATGTCCTCTCCCAAATGTCTTCCCAGATTATGTGGGTCACAGGTCAGCAGAAATCACCCCTCAGTGATTTTATTTTATTTTATTTTTGAGACAGAGTTTCATTTTGTTGCCCAGGCTGGAGTACAGTGGCACAATCTCGGCTCACTGCCATCTCCACCTCCTGGGTTCAAGCAATTCTCCTGCCTCAACCTCCTGAATAGCTGGGATTACAGGCGCCTGCCACCACGTCCAGGTGATTTTTGTATTTTAGTAGAGACAGGGTTTCACCATGTTGCCCAGGCTGGTCTTGAACTCCTGAGCTCAGGCAACCCACCTGTCTTGGCCTCCCAAAGTGCACGGATTACAGACATGAGCCACCGCACCCAGCCCTTCAGTGATTTTATTGTGGGCGCAGCTTATGCAACAATTTCATGTGAACAAGAAATATAAATAAGAGGAAGTTAAACTGCCTTAGATGTAAGGAGTTAATTTCAAAATATGTAATTCTGTGCCCTAATCAAAGAGAACCGAAATCTGTCTAGTTCCCTGATTCTGTGGGTTATTTTCCTTCGTAATCATGAACCTTCCTTAAAATTAAACAATCAGCTCTTGATGGGACCTGCTTATGTGTCATATTTCTATAATTTCAAAATAGATTTTAAAGAGCTGGTGACAATACAATACAACTTTGTTCCCAAAAGCTCAGGGGACAGGGGTTTGGATAAGGGGTCCTCACTCATCGAGGTGAGCAGAACTCCTGGAAAATCAACAAAGAAAAGCTAAACGTCTTCTCCTTAGTGTGTGGGAGCGTGATGTGGTGTGTGCATGTCTGTGCATGGGTGCCAGTTAGAGATGTACTAATGTTGATTTTAGAGGATGAGTGCCCACCAAGGCGTCATCAATACCATCACCTGTACCCTCTCCTTCCTTGCCCTTACACCTCCGGCTTCTCTTGGTCAATGTCACAAACAGAAGTGTTAGAAGGTGCTTTCAGTTCCCTCAAATACAAATTTCACTTATCCAAATCCAAACCCCAGACAGAGAGGGGATAATCTAAATCAGAGATCTCAACCAGGGGCAATCTGGCTGCGAGGGCACACTTGGTCACGTCAGGAGACATGTTTAGTTGTCACAGCTGAGGAGTTGGAAGCTACTGGCATGTAGTGGGTGGGGGCCAGAGGTGCTGCCCAGCATCCTTGGATGCACAGGACATCCCTACAACATAGAATGATCTGCCTCAAATATCCACAGTGCCAAGGCTGTGAAGCTGCTCTAAAGAGTGGTCAATTCTGCATTAGCATTTACAGGAGGAAAATATAAAGTACTCCCCAGGGTGAGCCGAAGATGGAAGCCCTGAATCTGCCGTTCTCACGGCAAAGCTCATGCTGAGTGTCTTGCCCTGAGAGTATCTGCACACAATGTAATGCAAGATATGGAGTCTAGAGCCCAATTCTAAGGGTTCAAATCTCCTCTTTTTTCTTTTTAGAGGTGGGGTCTTGCTATGTTGTCAAAGCTGGACTCGAACTCCTGAACTGAAGCCATCCTTCCACCTCAGCCTCCTTAGTAACTGGGATTACAGGGGCACGCCACTGTGTCAGGCTCAAATGCCCTCCTTGAAGTGAACAGGTATGTGACATTGAGCAAGTCACTCAACTCTCTCTCTTAGCCTGTCTTTTTAACCTTGACTTTGAGAAAATAAGAGTGCCTAGGTTTGTAATGAAGACGAAATGAATTACGCTAAATAAAAAACCCGGAATAGTGCTTGCATACAGTAAGTGCTGGGGAAGTGTTTGCTATTGTTATTTTTCATTCAACGTAAGTTCCCCCCAAACAGCAGCCAACAATTTCAACGGGGGCTTACGTTCAGGACTGCTGTTGTATCCAATGGCAGATAAAGTGACTGCTGAAGACTTCTTGAAAGACAAAACTTACTTTGATGGGCTAGTTAGGGATTTTCAGGGGTGATTTTTACTTTACATATTTGCCTGAAGACCTGGGCCCACTAACATGTGACTTCCTGTAGCGTCTGAGACCACAGGACAATGATCTTCTCAAAATGACATTCACTAGGCTCAACAAGGACCAACCAAGAAATACTACCCAGACTGGGTACAGTGCCTCACACCTTTAATCCCAGCACTTTGGGAGGCCAAGGCAGGAGGATCACTTGAGGCTAGAGTTTGAGACCCTGTCTCTACAATAAAATAAAATAAAATAAAATTAGTAGGGCGCAGTAGTGCATGCTTGTATTCCCAGCTACTGAGGAGGCTGAGAAGGGAGGACTGCTTGAGCTCAGGAGGTTGAGGCTGCAGTGAGCCATGATTACACCGCTGCACTCCAGCCTGGGCAACAGAGCGAGACCTTATACCCCCACAATTCCGCAAAAGAAAAAGAAACACTGGCCAGACGCCACACACAAAACCAGCTCTGACAACTGGGACCAAAATTAGATCTAAGAAATCTGTCTGTGGCAGGAAGACACTCTCCTACTTTGGGAGGGAATTCATGGGAGCCCATGACCTTTGGGTTCAGAGGAATTCTGTGAAAACAGTGCCTTGAAAGCATAAAATAACTTTCCATAGGAAGACAGTTTCCAACTCCAGGGAGAACCCCAGAGTGACGGGGTGAGCTGAGAACATGCCTCTGCACAGCCCAGGATGTGGAAGTCACACTCTTGATCAGAATAACAGGTGCCACTTATGAAACCCACAAGGGGCATCGGGAGCCCTGCCAGGTCCCCTAAACACATTGTTCACCTCATTTAATCATCTTTTTACAACCTTACAGTATAGCCAACATCATCCCCATTTTACAGAAGAGAAAACTGGGGACCCAGAAGGTGCGGTGGTCACTGTTCAAATTCAAGGTCACTGTGAGTCAAGGGTTAACATCAGGCTTGGGCTGATGAGGGCCTGCCTGGGAATGACCCTGGCCTCCCATAGCACAGAGGCTCCACGAGGACTGTGGTATCTGCCACCCACTGCCACTGCACTGGAGGGACTGAGTTGGCCAGCAGGCCTTGGGTCTGGGTAAACAGAGTCATAGAAAAGGTTGGTGGGAAACGGAGGCTACAGCTTCTATGATTGAAGGTAACCCACAGTGCTTTGGCTCTCGCCTGTGGCAGCCAGACACAATTCTTGTAGTGGTAGAGCAAAAGGAGCTATGTGGGTGCAGGGCCTAGATCTCCCAATGAGCTCAAGATGCTCTATCTCTGCCTTCCTATAGAGCTGAGAAAACACAGTTTTATATCAAAGCCTATTTGCATCTGCCAGCTTGGGCCCAGAACTGTACTGTGGGGGTGCAGGCACTTGGCTAGGGAGTGGTAGAATCAAGACCCAGGTCCGTCTGACCTAAAGCCCAGGCTCCTCCTGCATCCCAAGGCAGCTGGAAACCCACAACACTCACTCACTCACAGCTGGTCTGAAACACGGCATGGCTAAAACAGAGTTACCATAAGGCCCAGCAATTCCACTCCTAGGTATGTGCCCAAGAGAACCCAAAATGTATGCCCCCAAAAAACATTCATAGCAACATTATTCATAACAACACAAAAGCAGAAACAACTCAAATGCCCATCAACCTATGAATGGATAAACCAAAGTGGTATGTCCACACAATGGGTGATTATTTGACCATCAAAAGGAATGAAATAATGATAAACACCAAAACCAGGATGAACCTGGAAAATGTGCTAAGTGAAAGAAGCCGGACAAAAAGCCACATATTATACAAAACAGGTGTCACCTAGACTGGGCTAAGGGATACCCAGATCGCATCTGGGTCTGTGAAGGTGTTTCTGGGAAAAAAAATTAGCATTTGAATTGGCGGACTGAGAAAAGAAGCTCTACCCTCATGCAGTGGCTCAGGGCTGTAATCCCAGCACTTTGAGGGGCCAAGGCGGGAGGATCACTTGAGCTCTGGAGCTCAAGACCAGCCTGGGCAACATAGTGAGACCCCATTTCTACAAAAAAATAGAAAAATTAGCCAGGCGTGGTGGTGCATGCCTGTAGTCCCAGCTACTCAGGGGGCTGAGGCAGGAGTATCAATTGAGCCTGGGAGGTGGAGGTTGCAGTGAGTTGAGATCACACCATAGTACTCCAGCCTGAGTGACAGAGCAAGACCCTGTCTCAAAAAGAAAAAAAAGAAAAGAAAAGAAAAGGAAAAAGAAGGCCCACCCTTCCCAGTCCGGATGGGCATTATCCAATCCTTTGAGGGCCTGAATACGACAACAAAGAAAGGAAGAGGGAATTTCCTCTCCCTGCTTAAGCTGGGATAGCCATCCCCATCTCCTCTGAGACATCACACCTCCTGGCTTTGGGGCCTCTGGAGTCAGACTAGGACTTACATGTTGGATCCTCTGTTCTGGGGCTTTCAGATTCAGACTGAGACACTGTAGGCTCCCCTGGTTCCCAGGCCTTCGGGCTAGGATGGGTTGTATGCCACCAGCGTTCCTTGGTCTGCTGCTTGTGGATGGCAGACCGTGGGACTTCTCAGCCTCCATAGTGGCATGAATTAATCCCTCAACATAAACCTCTTTCTACATATTTGTAGATATCCCATTGGTTTTGTTTCTTTGGAGATCCCTGACTAACCCAGATTTCATTTACACGAAATGTCCGGAATAGGCAAATTCATAGGAACAGAAAGTAGATTAGTGGTTCTCAGGGGCTTGGGGAAGGGGAAAATGGGTAGGGACTGTTTAATGGGTACAGGGTTCCCATTTGGCACAGTGAAAAACTTTTGGAACTACATAGTAGTAATGGAAGTACAACCTTGTGAATGTACCAAAACCAAGACCGAATCGTACACTTTTAAAGAATAAATTGGTGGAATGTGAATTATATTTCTTTTTATTTGTTTGTTTCATTTTGTCTTGGAGACAAGGTCTTGCTCTGTGATGTGATAATGGCTCACTGCAGCCTCCACCTCCCAGGCTCAAGCAATCTTCCTACCTCAGCCTCCCAAGTAGCCGGGACTACAGGTGTGTGCCACCATGTCTGGCTACTTTTTGCATTTTTTGTAGATACGGGGCTTTGCCATGTTGCCCAGGCTGGTCTCAAAACTCCTGGCCTCAGCAATCCATCTGCCTCAGCCTCCCAAAGTGCTGGAATTACAGGCGTGAGCCACAATGCCTGGCCATAAATTATATTAAACACACACACACGTACAAACACACACACGCACACTGACATTCTAAAAGCAAAGGAAACAAAAGTACAAATATACCACTTTGGGAAGCCAAGGCGGGCAAATCACGAGGTCAGGAGATTGAGACCATCCTGGCTAACACTGTGAAACCCTTTCGCTATTAAAAATACAAAAAATTAGCCGGGCGTGCTGGCAGGTACCTGTAGTCCCAGCTACTTGGGAGGCTGAGGCAGGAGAATGGTGTGAACCCGGGAGGCAGAACTTGCAGTGAGCCGAGATCACGCCACTGCACTCCAGCCTCAGGGATAGAGCAAGACTCCATATAAAAAATAAATAAATAAATAAAGTACAAATAGGCAAATGGAATTACATTAAACCTAAAAACTTTTGTGCATTGGAAGACACAATCAACAGAATAAAAAGGCAGCCTATAGAATAAGAGAAAATGTTAATATCCAGAATAAAGAACTCAACAACAAAAATCCAATAACCTGATTTTAAAAATGGGCAAGAGACTTGAATAGACATTTCTCCAAACGTGATATACAAATGGACATGTAGCACATGAAAAAATGCTCAGCATCATTAACCATTAGGGATATGCCAATCTAAACCACAATGAAATAACATAGTTATCACACCCATGAGGATGGTCACTATCAAAAACACAGACAATAACAATGTTGGCAAGGATATGGAGAAACTAGAACCTTGTACAGTGTCGGTAAGATTGTAAAATGGTGCAACTTATGTGGAAAACGGTATGGTAGTTCCTCAAAAAATTCAAAATAGAACTACCATAGGATCCAGCAATCTCACTTTTGGGTATATGGCCAAAAGAAATGAAAGCAGAGTCTCAAAGAGAGATTTGCATAACCACGTTCATTGCAGTACTATTCACAATAGCAAGAGGTACAAGCATACCCCAGTGGATGAATGGGTAAATAAAACATAGTTTATTCATATCATGGCATTATTATCCAGCCTTAAAAAGAAACGAAATTCTGGCACATTTTACAACACGGGTGACCCTTGAGGACATTATGCTAAGTGAAGTAAGCCAGTCAAAAAAGGACAAACACTGTATGATTCTACTTTTATGGGGTCCCTAGAGTAGTCAAATGCATACAGACAGAAAGGAGAATGGTATTTACCAGGGGCTGGGGGAAGGAGAGTTGTTAAACGGTACAGAGTTTCAGTTTTGCGAGATGAAAACGCTCTGTTTCACAACAATGTGACTATACTTAAACTACTAAACTGTATAATTTAAAATGACTAAGATGGAATTTTATGCGTGGGTTTTTTTTTCTTTTTTTAAATCACAGTTTTTAAAGTTGAAGAAAAGTAAAAGAAATAAAAAGTTTGTCCACCGGGGAAAAACACACACAGCAAGGCTAATGTTTCCTCTATGTGCCCAGCTCTGTTGTGGAATTACACCCTCCACTTATCCTGCAAGATGCGACGTACTCCCCAGGGCCCCCCACCACAACACTGCACCTCACTGACCTGGAACCAGGGACAGAAACAGCAGAGACCAGAGCTCCATCCCCAGGGCTTAGCCCAGCACCTGCCCCGGCAGATGCTGGATAAATATTTACTAAATAAACTGTATAGTAACCGCGTGGTGAAGTCAGGCTGATACAATTATCCCCATTTTACAGACTGGCCAATGGAGGCCCAGCAAAGCAAGGTGACCTGTCCAAAAATCATAAAGCCAGAAAGTGGTTAAGGAAGAGATGAACCCAATGTCCCAGACTCCTGTGACAGGCCCCCTTCCACAGCATCACCTCCTTTCGATGTCAACCTGGAATCCATTTCAACAAGGGATTTACAAATAACCATTTTCACTCTGCACTAGTGATTCGTAACTTTTGTGGATCATGGGCCCATTTGATAATCCAATTAATGTTTGGAGCCTTTGGGAGGTCAAGGCAGAGAGATCGCTTGAGTCCAGGAGTTCAAGATCAGCCTGGGCAACACAGCAAGACCCTGTCTTATAAACAAACAAACAAAGTTTGGATCCTTTTCCTAAAACAACACACATATGAAACTTAGATAATAGTTTTCAGAGGTTTCCTGAACGCCTGAAGCCCATCTGTAGACCTCAGTTAAGAATTCCTTTCTAGGCTGGGCACAGTGGCTCACGCCTGTAATCCCAGCACTTTGGGAGGCTAAGGTACGAGGATCATGCAAGATAAGGAGTTCGAGACCAGCCTGACCAACATGAGGAAACCCTGTCTCTACTACAAATACAAAATTAGCCAGCATGGTGGCACATACCTGTAATCCCAGCTACTCAGGAGGCTGAGGCAGGAGAATCACTTGAACTCGGGAGGCGGAGGTTGCAGTGAGCCGAGATCATACCACGGCACTCCAGCCTGGGCAAAAAGAGAGAAACTCCATCTCCAAAAAAAAAAAAAAAAAAATTCCCTTTCTACACTGCTATCCAAGTAAGTTAATTTGTTCTCAGGATTTTAGAGCCATCTCTACATTCCTATGCATCAGAATCATCTGGGGGTGCTATTTAAATTTATGTTTCTAGGCCCATCCCCTGTGAATCTGGTTAAATAAGTCCAGGGCCAGACCTAGGAATCTGCATTAGGCACACCGAGGATTCTGGGATGGGTGGCTCTCAAACATACCCACCTGGATTCATGAACTGCTGCCTCCCAGATCTCTGATTACAGCCCTAGTGGCTTCTCCAGCTCCTGGCCTCTCCTCCCAGCTGTCCACTGGCTACTAGAATGTTCCAACACAGCCTAACAAGGACCACTCTGAACTCAACATCTTTCCTCCAAAAGTGCTTCTTCACCTGAGTCACCAGACCACCAGCCTGAGCGTCACCCTGATGATTCCCGTCCCCACCCTACATCTTGACCATCAGCAAGGTGGGCGGGTTCTACCTCCCCTGTGCCTCTGGGCCCCTTTCCTCCATCATCCCTGCCAGTGCCTTGGTCTGATCTCCTACCCTCCTTCTACCCGAACAACCCAGCCTCCATCCTGCAATCCTCATATCACTGCCCTGAGCAAAATCCTTCCACGGTGACTGAACTCTGGAACTGCCCTGCCCAATGCCACAGTCATATGTGGCTATTTACATTCAATTTGATTAAAGTAAATAATATCGAAACATCAGTCGCCCTGGCCACATTTCAGCTGTTCAGTCACCACAGGTGGCTGGGGCCACCGTGCTGCACAGCACAGGTAAAGGCACAGCCCCATCCTCTAGAACGTTCAGTGGACAATGCACCTCCAGAGCTTGGAGCTTGGTTGCTGAGCGCTGCAGGGTCTGGCCCCAATCTCCACTCAGGCCACTCACCAGCACCTGGGTCTTGAGCCACACGGAACCATCCTAAACTCATGACCTTCCCTCCAGGCCTCCCCATGGTATATCTACCCCTCCCAGCCTAACCAACTCCTACCCCACCTGTGGGTCCCAGCTTAGCTGTTTCCTCCTCCTCTGGCCAGGGTAAGAGCCCCAGCTTCTGCCTATCCCCGCATTTAAAATACTGAGCTCTGGCTAGACGCGGTGGCTGACACCTGTAATCTCAGCACTGTGGGAGGCCAAAGCACGCAGATCACCTGAGATCAGGAGTTTGAGACCAGCCTGGCCAATATGGTAAAACCCCATCTCTACTAAAACAAAACAAAACAAAGAAAAAAAAACACACCAATTAGCCAAGCGTGGTGGCGTGCACCTGTAGTCCCAGCTACTTGGGAGACTGAAGCAGGAGAATTGCTTGAACCCAGGAGGCAGAGGTTGCAATGAGCCTAGTTTGCACCACTGTGCTCCAGTGTGGGTGACAGAGCGAGACTCCATCTCAAAAACAAAAACAAAAACAAAACAAAACAAAACACAAATACTGAGTTGTAACAGCCACCGGTATGCCTACTCCCACCCCACAAATCAGTGGTTTTCAACCGGGGGCAAGTTTGCCCCATAGAGGATATTTGGCAATGCCTGAGACTTTATGGATGGGCTGCTACTGGCATCTGGTGAATAGAGGCCAGGGATGCTGCTCAACATCCTATGGTGCACAGGACACTCCCTATAGCAAAGAAGTATCTGGCCTAAAACGTCAGGAGTGCTGAGATTAAGCAACCCTGCCCTAGATTGCGCAACCCGTAAAGGCAGGAGTGGAGTCCTGAACTCTGCATATCCCCAGCCACTAGCCCAGAGTTGGGCATACAGGAGATGCTCAATAGAGATTGAACACATATGAGTTCAGATGTTCTAGAAGATTCTTTACCCAGGATTCCAGTTCTCCTGCAGTGTCTTCCCTTAAAGACAATCACTGGCCATTATGGTGGGATGAATAATAGCCTCTGAAAATATCCAGGTCTTGGATGGGTGCAGTGGCTCATACCTATAATCCCAGGGCTTTGAGAGGCTGACGCAGGAAGAGTACTTGAGGCTGGAAGTTCCAGATCAGCCTGGACAGCATAGCAAGACCCCATTTCTACAAAATTAAATTTTTAAAAAATTAGCCAGGGGTGGTGGCAACCCTTATAGTCCTAGCTACTTGGGAGGCTGAGGCAGGAGGATCTCTTGAACCCAAAAGTTTGAGGTTCCAGTAAGCCATAATTGTACCACTGCACTATAGCCTCGGCAACAGAGTAAAACCCTGTCTCAAAAAAAAGAAATCCAGGTTCTAATCCTCAGAAATTGTGAAGGCTACCTTATATGACACAAGGGACTTTGCAGATGTAATTTAATTAAGAATTTTTTTTGTAGCCTCTGCCTCCTGGGTTCAAGTGATTCTCCTTCCCCAACCTCCTGAGTGGCTGAGATTACAGGTCGTGCCACTATACCTGGCAATTTTTTTTTTTTTTTTTTTTTGAGACGGAGTCTCACTCTGTCTCCCAGGCTGGAGTGCAGTGGCCGGATCTCGGCTCACTGCAAGCTCTGCCTCCCGGGTTCATGCCATTCTCCTGCCTCAGCCTCCTGAGTAGCTGGGACTACAGGCGCCCGCCACCTCGCCTGGCTAGTTTTTTGTATTTTTAAGTAGAGACGGGGTTTCACCATGTTAGCCAGGATGGTCTCGATCTCCTGACCTCATGATCCACCCATCTCGGCCTCCCAAAGTGCTGGCTTGAGCCACCGCGCCCGGCCTACCTGGCTAATTTTTATAGCTTTTGGTACAGACAGGGTTTCACCATGTTGGCCAGGTTGGTCACAAAATTCTAACCTCAAGTGATCTGCCCGCCTTGGATTCCCAAAGTGCTGGGATTATTTATGGATGTGAGTCACTGCACTCAGCATATAATTAAGGATCTTGAGATGCAAAGGTTATCCTAGATGATCTGGGTGGACCCTAAATGCCATCACAACAGTCCTTACAAGAAAAAGGCACAGGGAAACTTCTCTCTCTCTCTCTCTCTCACACACACACACACACACACACACACACACACACATATCACCTGACCATGGAACAGAGAGAGATCTGAACATGCTATAATGTTGGCCTTGAAGGTGGAGGAACAGGCCACAAGCCACAGAATGCCAGCAGCCACCAAAAGCTGGAAAAGGCAAAGAATAGATTTTCCCCTAGTTCTTCCAAAGGGAGTATGGCCTTGCTGCCACCTTGGTTTCAGCCCAGAAACACTGACTGTGGACTTTTGGCCTCCAGAACTGCAGGAGAATAAACTTCTTTGGTCTTAAGCCAAGATGATAATGGTAATTTGTTCTAGCGGTCATAGAAAACTAATACAGTCTATTCCTTTCCGGGGTTTATTAGAGAGTTTAATATTAAAAACAGAGACTTAACAAGGAATGGCATTTAGGTGCCAAGGCCCATTCCATGCCTACTGGCTCTGATAGCTGGAAGGAGAGATAGGGCTGAACTGGGTGGGTGAGTGAAGCTGAGCCGTGGGTGTTTCTAGAAGGGGCTGCCGCCTGGGCCATCGGTAACCACGTTCACGGGTCACTCCTCATGCTTTGGTCCTGCCACCTTCTGGGATGCTAGAGGTCTCAGGCAGTTAAGTGACTTGACCCAGGACTAGCCTGTCTAACTAGACTCAGCAGGGATAGGAATAAAACTCCAAGCCGTCTTCCACGTGTCCAGTCCACTGCCAAGCTTGCTCCCCTCTAGCCTCAGTGGCTTTCTCTGATCTTACAACATAGCCCCAGGGCCTTTGGGCTTGCTGCTCCTTCAGCTTGGAACACTCTTTCTCTGGAGTCTCCCATGGCTGGCCGCTTCTCATCATTCAGGTCTCAGCTCAAATGTCACCTCCTCAGAGAGGCCCTCCAATGGCTGCACTAAGGCAAGTGGCCTTCTCTAGTTACCTTCTCTTTCATCACAGGGCTGAATTTCTTCTCACATTCAATTATCTCATTAATCTCTTTGCCTGTTCAACATCAGCTCCACCCCTTCTTCCTGCTTCTCCCAATGCAGGCTCCAGGAGGGCAGGGACCTTTTCTGATGTGTTCACAGATACGTCCCCAGACCCAGGCCTGGCACACAGTAGGTGCTCAATATATTTTGAATGAATGAGTAAATGAATGAATTTGCAGCTTTGGGGAACGCCTGACACAAGCTCCATCCCAACACACCTGATCTTGGCTTTCCTAAAGGCCAGCTCCTCCTCGTTTCCAAAGTCCAGGGACACATCCTCCGTATCGTCCACCAGGGCCTGGGGGGACAGCAAGGGCAGGTGGCAGGCCCAAGCGCGGTGCACACCCCGACCCCACCCGCCCTGTCCTCCTGGGCTTGGACTCCATTCGCACCCCACTGGGTTCCCAAGTGGACCCTCGGAGCTGGCGGGGCCCCTCCGCTGCGGCCGCAGTGGCAAAGCCCTCTCCACCCTCCCGACCACCGGGTGCAGCCCAGCCCCAGGCCCCGGCGCATCCCTCCTCCTCCTCCCGGCTTCTCCAGCGCTCCAGTAGGCTCCTCTCGTCCCCGCCCCACCTCCAGCCCCAGCATCCCCGTGGCCCTACCTGCTTCATAACCCTCCCAGGAGCCCACCTGGCGCCCAGGCCCAGGGCTCCAGCTCTACCCGTCGCCGGTGAAGGGCTCGGACGCCGGGCGGGCGGATGCGGGCAGCGGGCGGTGGACGCTGAGGGTCTGGGCCTGCGCCCTGTGGGGCCGCCTCAGCGCAGGTTCTCGGGTGGGGCGGGGCGCTCGGGGCCCAGGGCGCAGTCGCGGGCTGGGGAGGGGGCTTGGCGCGCCGCGGACGCGCCGGGGAGAGAAGGCGGCGGCAGGGAGGGAACAGCCTGGGGAACTGCGGACAGAGATACTGGGAGGAATGGGAGTGGGGCGGGGGGCGGTGGGGGTAGGCTGCGTCAGCGAATGGTGTGGACAGCGCATAAACGTGAATGGAGTGAATGATAAGGCAAGGAATGAATGTCAGTGGTGGGCAGCCACATTCAGGGTTGGGAGAAATCCTGTGTTTCCCAACAGTCTCTGCGCGCAAGAAATTCCCAGGAACCTTGTGAAAAGCAGATTCTCAGGCCCGGCCCAGGGGATGTGGAAGGCCTGGAGTGGGGCCCTAGAATCTGCCTTCCCCGCCCCGCCCCGCCCCGCCACCAAAAAGAAAGAAAGAAAAGGGCCTCGCTGTCGCCCAGGCTGGAGAGCAATGGTGCCATCATAGCTCACTGTGCCCTCAAATTCCTGGGCTCAAGCAATCCTCCCGCCTCAGCCTCCCGAATAGCTGGGACCACAGGCTGCACCACTACACCTGGCTAATTTTTTATTTTTTTGTAGAGAGGAGGGTCTCACTATGTTGCCCAGGCTAGTCTTGAACACCTAGGTTCAAGCCATCCTCCTACCTCAGCCTCCTAGTGTTCGATTACAGGAGTGGGTCACCACACCCAGCCTCATCTGCCTTTTAAGGGGTGATGCTGCTGCAGTCACAGCTTCAGAACCACAATGAGATCTGCGTGCATCGCCATGCCAGGCACTTATTAAACACAAAATTATTAGTAGTATTAATATTATGATTGACAGTAATAGTAGTGTTTCTTGATGTGGAAGTCTTCCTGGGTAACTCCCCGGAAAGAAAACTTATTACCTGAGGGTTTTCCTGGCCCAGGACACAGTGACTCTCCTCTCCTGTGTGCCCTCTCCCTGTCCTGAACCCCCACCCACGGGCAGAGGTCTGAGCATCAGGATGCCAAAGCCACTGGTCCTGCCCTTTGCCTCGCGCCATGGGCAATAGGTACATGTACCCCGCCCCTGGTGACTCCAAAGTGGGCCCCTGGGCCACAAGCCCCTGACACATTTTCCCCACTGCTGGTCTCCATGGGCGGAGGCGGAGGCAGGAGCTGCCTCATCTCTGATCCTGGGCCTGGGTTCCAGGATTTCTGCCCTCCACCCCCACCCCAATTCCCTAAGCTGACCCCACAAGAGGCCTGCCAGGTGTGTGTGCAGGGAGAGTGCTTTCTCCTATGCCATCTCTCTCTTTTTTTTTTTTTTTTTTTTTTTTTTTTTTGAGATGGAGTTTCCCTCTTGTTGCCCAGGCTGGAGTGCAATGGTGCGATCTCTGCTCACTGCAACCCCTGCCTCCCGGGTTCCTGTAATTCTCTTGCCTCAGCTTCCCAAGTAGTGAGATTACAGCTGCCTGCCACCAACCCGGGTAATGTCTGTATTTTGTATTTTTAGTAGAGAGGGGGTTTCACCATGTTGGCCAGGCTGGTCTCCAACTCTTGACCTCAGGTGATCCACCCACCTTGGCCTCCCAAAGAGCTGGGATTATAAGCATGAGCCACTGCACCCAGCCTCTACTATGCCATCTTTGGGAACCAACATTTAAATATATATAAATTTAATAAATTTAAATTTAAATATATAAATATATATTTTAAATATATTTATATATTTTAAATAAATATATTTATATATATTTTCATAAAAATATTTATATATAATATATTTTACATATATTTTTATAAAAAATATTTTAATAAAAATATTTATATATAAATTTTTTAAAATAAATATATATACATATATATATATATTTGCCAAACTCTGCTGCAATTTGGGTAGCTTCTAAAAGACCCACTGCCCGGATTGTGTTATGGACCAATTAAATCAGGCTCTCTGGGGATGGAACCCTATCCCAGTGCTTTTAAAGCTCCCAGGTGTTGGGCTGCAAGGTAAAGAACCAGTGATGTAAATGAGTGCTTCTGACCCCTCAATCTGCAAACAAATCACCTGGAGTTGGCTTAGAAGCTGGATGCTGACTCAGGGGTCTGGGGGTCTGGGCAGGCCCTGAGATCCTGCATTTCTTTCTTTCTCTGTCTTTCTTTCTCTCTTTCTTTTCTTTTCTTTTTTTTCTTTCCTCTCTTTCTTTCTTTCTTTTCTTTCTTTTTTGAGATGGAGTCAGTGGCTAAATCTTGGCTCACTGCAACCTCCACCTCGCGGGTTCAAGTGGTTCTCCTGACTCAGCCTCTCAAGTAGCTGGGACTACAGGCACGTACCACCACGCCTGGCTAATTTTTGTATTTTAGTAGAGACAGGGTTCCACCATGTTGACCAGGCTGGTCTCGACCTCAAGTGATCCACCTGTCTCAGCCTCCCGAAGGGCTGGAATTACAGGTGTGAGCCACCGCATCCGGCTAAGATCCTGCATTTCTTTTTTTTTTTTTTTTTTTTGAGACGGGGTCTCACTCTGTCGCCCAGGCTGGAGTGCAGTGGCTGGATCTCAGCTCACTGCAAGTTCCACCTCCCCGGTTTACGCCATTCTCCTGCCTCAGCCTCCCAAGTAGCTGGGACTACAGGTGCCCGCCACCTCGCCCGGCTAGTTTTTTGTATTTTTTTTAGTAGAGACGGGGTTTCACCGTGTTAGCCAGGATGGTCTCGATCTCCTGACCTCGTGATCTGCCTGTCTCGGCCTCCCAAAGTGCTGGGATTACAGGCTTGAGCCACCGCGCCCGGCCAAGATCCTGCATTTCTAAGAGCCCCTGTGAGAAGCTGATGCTGCTGCTCCCTGGACCACCCTTTGAATTGAAAAGATCTAAACCACCAAGGCCTGGTTTTCTAGAAAGGCCTGTGGGCTCTTCCTGTCCAGAAGGGTGAACGGAGAGGCCCACTCCCAGCCAGGCCCCAGCAGCCTTAGAGGGGATGTTGGGAGGAAGGAGGCAGGAGGGCAGCTGGAGGGAAGAAGCCGTTGCAGAACATTTAGGGGCTTTTTCTCTGACCCTAAGAATCACCAGCTGTTGGTGTCTGTTGAGTTGGGGCTCCTGGAGTCATGGGAAAACCCCCTTGGAATCCCCACTCAAGACCAACTGTCATTCTCAGCCACTGGGTTGGAGAGTCCTCCAGAAATATCCACAGCTCCTGCCATCTGGAGGTGGCTCTAAAAATTCAGAGTCACTTCTCTCCCTCCTAACCTGTCCACATGGGGCAGAGGGCTGAAGATACAGGTGCTGGGGCCACCTGTGAAACCCTGTTATTCCCTCATCGGAAGAAAGCACCCTCCCTTTACACATGGTCCAGACGGCCCTCTGCGGGGTCAGCTTCCTGAATCTGGGGCGTGGGCAGAGGGCCTGAGGATTGCACAGAGAACTCTTCATTGGTTTTAAAACTGGTTGCAGCAGAGACCCCTTGTTGAAAGGTAGATTTTAGGCTGGGCACAGTGGCTCACACCTGTAATCCCAGCACTTTGGGAGGCCGAGGTGGGTAGATCACTTGAAGTCAGGAGTTCGAGATCAGCCCAGCCAATATGGCGAAACCCCGTCTCTACTAAAAATACAAAAATTAGCCGGGCATTGTGGCGCAAGCCTGTAATCCCAGCTACTCAGGAGGCTGAGGCAGGAGAATTGCTTGAACATGGTAGGTGGAGGTTGTGGTGAGCTGTGATTGTACCACTGCCCTCCAGCCTGGGCTACAGAGTGAGACTCAGTCTCAAAAAAAAAAAAAAAAGGGGAGGGGGTAGATTTTAGGATCTCACTCTAGGTTTTCTGAACCTCCAGGGTTGGGGATTGGGGGTCTGCCTTAATAAGAGCCACAGAGACGGCTTGGAAGCCCAGTCTTTGGGGAACACTGACCCTCTCCCCTCCCCCAGCCCCCATTGGTCTTGGCCCCTGAAGGATTTGGGGAGCAGACCTGCGAGAAGCAACCCCGGTTCTGATCCTTGCAGCTGGGCTTGGGACCCTGAAGCCAGAACAACCCCAGGGAAGGAGATACAGGCTCAGGTAGCCACTGGCCTCTGGATGACCTTGGAGGTCAACACCTGGAGTCTGCAGGCTTTGCTGGGGAGGGGGCAGGTCGCCTTAAGCAGGGGACTTCACCTCTCTGGCCTCGGTCTCCACATCTGTAAAGTGGGGCCATACTTTCCCCCTACCCGGCAAGGATAATGAAGGACTAGAGAAACCATGTCAAATGCCCTTCTCAGAACAGGGGCTCAGGAAACAGCGGCCTTGTTGATGGTGACTTGGGGCCATCAGCAGAGGGATCTCGGGTCAGGAGCCCCCGTGAGCCAGCAACACACAGGACAGGAGCCTTGTGTCAGGGGCCTCTGCTGGGGATATCTGTCTTCCCGGCAGAACAGAGCTGGCCTTTCCTGAGTGGCTCCTGTTGACATCATACTGCATGCCCCCGGGACAAAGGGCACCTGGACAGAGATACACACACAGTCTTTCTCTCCAGTGACCCCAGGAGTCCTGGACCAGGAGGCGGAGGCTTGGGTTTGAATTCTGGCAAACACAGGTCAGGGTGCTGGAGCCCAGAGGCTGGAGAACATTCGGCCAGGGGAGGAAGACGACGTCAGTCCAGCAGAACCATGGCAGGCTGTAAGACACGCAGAGTGTTTGACTCTTTCGCTGTGAGCAAAGGGCAGTTGGCATAGAAGGTCAGTGGGGAGTGGAAGGAGTTTGACTACATCTGGGGCTTGAAAAGGCCCAAGCTGCACTCCGTGTCCCCACCAGGCAGGATGGAAGTGGCAGCCCTCAGACCTGTCATACCAAAGCCAGCAGTTGCTCATCACCCTCAGCCCAGCATTGCTATGGATGGCACGCCTTACAATCCCACTGGCCCCTAAGATCTATACCCGACTCCCTGGCATCTGACGATGACCCTGTCATTTCTCCCCAGGTAGGGTTGCCAGATCTAGCAAATAAAAATAAGGAAACTCAGGCAGGGCATGGTGGCTCATGCCTGTAATTCCAACACTGACCCTCTTTAGGCTAACATTCTAGTTGCAGACAGATACATACAGCCAAGTGAAAAAACAGCAAACCAGAGCTTGTCAAAAGTGCACTAAATGCCCCATGCAAAGCTGTGCTGTCTAATCCAGGAGCCACAAGTCATTACTGAGCCCTGGCAATGGGGTGAGGCTGGATGGAGATGAGCTGTCAGGGCAAAGTACACACCAGAGATTGAAGACTTGGTCAGAATAAAAGGCTGGGCACGGTGGCTCACGCCTGTAATCCCAGCACTTTGGGAGGCTGAGGCAGGTGGATCACCTGAGGTCAGTAGTTCGATACCAGCCTGACCAATATGATGAAACCCCGCCTCTACTAAAAATACAAAAATCAGCCAGGTGTGATGGCGGGCACCTGTAGTTCCAGCTACTCGGGAAGCTGAGACAGGAGAATTTCTTCAACCCGGGAGGCAGAGGTTCCAGTGAGCTGAGATCGTGTCATTGCACTCCAACATGGGCAACAGAGTGAGACTCTGTCTCAAAAAAAAAAAGCAAAACAAAAAACCAAAAAACATGGTAGGAATAAAAGAATGTAAAATAATAATATTGAAATCATGTTTTAATTGTTTACATGCGATAATGATAATCTTTTGGACATAGTGGATTGAAGAGAATGTATTATTATAATTAACAGCCTGGGCAACATAGTGAGATTCTGTCTTTACAAAAAAATAATAATTTAAAAAAAAAATTAGCCTGGCATGGTGGTACATGCCTGTGGTCCCAGCTACTCAGGAGGCTGAGGCGAGAGGATCACTTGAGCTGGGGAGTTAGAGACAAGCCTGAGCAACATAGCAAAACCCTGTCTCTATAAGAAATACAAAAATTAGCCTGGCATGGTGGCATGTGCCTATAGTCTCAGCTGCTGAAGAGCTGAGGAGGGAGGATCATTTGAGCCCAGGAGGTCAATGCACAATGAGCCGTGATTGCACCACTGCACTTCAGTCTGGGTGACAGAGTGAAAGCCTGTCAAAATTAAAATAAACGGCCAGGCACAGTGGCTCACGCCTGTAATCCCAGCACTTTGGGAGGCCGAGGCGGGTGGATCACTTGAGATCAGGAGTTCGAGACCAGCCTGGCCAACACGGTGAAACCCCCGTCTCTACTAAAAAATACAAAAATTAGCCAGGTGTGGTTGTGCACACCTGTAATTCCAGCTACTGTGGAGGCTGAGGCAGGAGAATTGCTTGAACCCAGGAGGCGGAAGCTTCAGTGAGCCAAGAGCACGCCACTGCACTCCAGCCTGGGGGACAAAGCAAATACATTTTACTTTTTTTTTTTTTTTTTTTTAGCGTTGGGGGTCTCACTATGTTGCCCAGGCTGGTCTCAAAATCCTGGGCTCAGGTGATCCTCTCACCTCAGCCTCCTGTATAGTTAGGACCATAGGCACATGACACTATGCCTAGCTTATTTCATTTTATTTATTTATTTATTTTGAGACAGAGTCTTGCTCTGTGAGTGGCACCGTCTCACTGCAACCTCCGCCTCCCGAGTTCAAGCGATTTCCTGCCTCAGCCTCCTGAGTAGCTGGGATTACAGGCACCCACCACCACGCCCAGCTAATTTTTATATTTTTAATAGAGAGGGGGTTTCGCCACATTAGCCAAGCTGGTCTGGAACTTCTGACCTCAAGTGATCCTCCTGTCTCGGCATCCCCAAATGTTTGGATTACAGGCGTCAGCCACCGTGCCTGGCCTGCTAATTTTATTTTGTGTAGAGACAGGGCTCCAGAAGCACAGATAGGGGAAATTCCGGACCAGGGAACAAAAGGGACAGCCAAGTTTTGATGTGACCCGCCTGGCCTCCCGAGCAACACACCGTCTCGCCAGCGCAATGGAAAAGTCAGCAAACAGGCCAGAGAAGGCCTCTTGTCACTCAAGTGCCTGGACAAGAGACAGAAATGTCAGGTCAACAGGGCCTTCTCTGCGGCCGGCCGGGGTGGGGAGTAGTGGCTGTTACCCAATGGGCAGGATGGGCCCTGGACCTCTGCCTCCTGTTGGAGCAGCCAAAGGTTAGCAGGCCTCTCCCATCAGGGCAGAGCTGGGGAGATCATGATGCTGGTGGTTCCCCCAGCAGCCGGGGGGTCTGAAGTGTCCCCACTAGAGGCCCTGTTTCATCAGGACCTTCTGGTAGTTCCCACTCCTCCCTGTGCCACTCATCAGGCTCTGACCACACTGGCCAGACTCCAAGGTTTTCAGAAACTTCCAGGCCCCTTCCTGGCTCAGGGCCTGTGCTCCTGCTGATTCCCCAGCCAGGAGTGCCCTTCTCCTCCTGGTTTTCTCAGGGCTAAAAATACGAGGTCTCCCCTCAAGGGGCCTTCGCTGAAGCCCAGCTCATGTCCCACCCAGTTTCTCAGTCCCTCTTGAGGGTCTGGGATGTAGACTGTGGCCCGACATGTTTGTTTCCTTTCTAGCACTTTCTACAATCTCTAATACTCTCGCTTTCTTATTAGTTTGGTGAGATTACCCTCCCCATGCCTCCACTAGGGTACTGTCTCCATAAGGGCAGGCGCTTCTTCTGTTCATAGAGCGTGGGGCCAGGTGCACGGCTGGCGCTCCACAAGCCGTCAGTGAGTGGGTGAACAAAGGGATGAGCGACTCAGGACACGCGCCTGGCAGCCAATCTCCACAGAGTCCCCTCATGAGGACTTTACAATTCAGGGGACACAGAGGCCTGGATTATGGCCTCCCAAGGAGGGTCTGGCCTCAATCTAGTTCTCTCTCTCTCTCTCTCTCTCTCTCACACACACACACACACATACACACACGCACACACACCACCTTTCAGCACAGGCCCACCTGCCCCCATCCCCTCCCGAAATGCCCTGCCACATGTGTCAACGTGGAGGACGCATTTAAGACATGAGGCCGGGAGCCCAAAGTAGCCGCTGTAGCATGGAGGCAGGTCTGCGAGCCAGCAGGCAGGCTGCCATCATTTACGGGAAATGCGCTGCTGAGGAGAAAGGGTGGTAGGTTGTTTAGCCCACTCCTGGCCGCTGTCCAGACTGGGTCAGGAAGCTTTGCTCTGTGCCAGCATCACCCACGCAGGCTCAGTTCCTCCCCATACAGCTTGTCCAGAGATCCACAAGGCAAGCCGGGAAGTCACTGCCCATCTCTCTGCTTCCTATGTATCCAAAGCAACAACAACAAAAACCAAAATAGCAGTTTGTGGACTCAGATGCTTTGCAGTCAGCATGCTTTGAAGCTCAGCTCTGCCTCTTCTCAGTCGGGAGATAAATAGCTTGGACAAGTCACTAAACCTCTCTGAACCTCAGTTTTCTCCAGTATGAAATGAGAATCATGACTTGCTTTTAAGGGCTGTTGGATGGAATGCAGGAGCTATTTTGTTTGTTTTTTGAGATGGGGGTCTCACTGTCACCCAGGCTGGAGTGCAGTACTGCAATCATAGCTCTGTACAGCCTCCAATTCCTGGGCTCAGGCAATCCTCCTGCCTTAGCCCCCCTAGTAGCTGGGACTACAGGTGTACACCCCACTCCCAGGTAATTTTTTATTTCTCGTAGAGACAAGGTCTTGCTATGTTGCGCAGGGTGGTCTGGAACAGACTCAAGTGATCCTCCTGCCTCAGCCTCCCAAAGTGCTAGGAGTACAGGCATGAGCCACTGTGCCTGGCTAGGAGTTAATGTTTTATCACATACTCAGCATACTGCATGCACATAGTAACTGTTTGCTAAATAAATTATGTCAATCCACCTTTATTTCCACTCCAGGAGGTAGGTGAAGTGCATGACATGATACCCATTTTACAGATCAGGTGATTGAGGCTCAGAGAGGTTTTGAAGCAGGTGTAAACAGCAAACCAGTGGTAGACCCATGAGTAGATATCAGGTCTCCACCTGCTCCCTGCTCATAGCTTTTCCCATCACACAAAACTGGGGTGCACGGTCCCTGCCAAACCTTTAACCCAAGGTTGCAAAGTGCCTGCCCAAGGGTCAACTCTGGGTTCCAGACATGTTTGGGTTGGACCTGCATAGTTTAAAAAAAAAAAAAAAAAAAAAAAAGGCAGAGTTCATGGAGTTAATGGCCAGGATTGGAAAATTGGGACCAGGTGTGGTAGCTCACGCCAGTAATTTCAGCACTTTGGGAGGCCAAGGCAGGAGGATCTCTTGAAGCCAGTTCAAGACCAGCCTGGGAAACAAAGCGAGACCTCATATCTATAAAATAAAAAATAAAAATACTAACCAGGCGGGGCATGGTGGCCTGTGTCTGCAGTCCCTGATACTTGGGAGGCTGCAGTGGGATCGCTTGAGCCCTGGAGTTCAAGCCTGCAGTGAGCTGTGATAACATCACTGCTCTCCAGCCTGGGTGATAGAGTGAGACCCCGTCTCTTTAAAAAAAGGAAAGAAAAGAAAAGAGAAATCAGATGTCACTTTTTTTTTGAAGTCTGTATTTCTGTTTTTTCTTAAGGAAGCTCAGGTGACATGGAGCCTGAATTCCCTGTGGTGGGAGCTGAGCGGTGCTATTCCCCCTTAGATGGGGTTGCAGAGTCAAGCTCACCACCCCCAGAGACCGGTGTGCTCACTTCATTCTCTGTCTGCTGCTGGTGAGTTTGCCATTGCTCCTTAAAACCTACTGTTGTAGCCTGGGCATGGTGGCTCATGGCTATAATCCCAGCACTTTGGGAGGCCAAGACAGACAGATTACCTGAGGTCAGAAGTTTGAGACCAGCCTGGCCAACATAGTGAAACCCTGTCTCTACTAAAAATATAAAAATTAGCTGGTTGTGGTGGCACACGCCTGTAATCCCAGCTACTGGGGAGGCTGAGGCAGAAGAATGACTTGAACTTGGGAGGCAGAGGTTGCAGTGAGCTGAGATGGTGCCATTGCACTCCAGCCTGGGCGACAAGAGTGAAACTCTGTCTCAAAAAACAACAATAGCAACGACAACAACAACAAAAACCCGCTGTTAGATAGGATTCCCCAGAAGCACACCATACCCTGTATAAGGGTGCACGAATGCCTTAGGGATTGGGCAGTGCCCTGGGAAGGGAGGCGGAGATGGGCTGAGAGGCAGGGAGGCCACACAGGAGTGTGATAGCAGACAAAGGCACTCAAAGGTGTATCAAAAAGTACAAAAAACTGAGTGGCTTAAAAATCGGAAATTCATTGTCTCACAGTTCTGGAGGCTAAAAGTCCGAGACTGATGTGTCTACAGAGCCCTGCTCCCTCTGCAAGCACTAGGGAAGGATCTGCCCCCAGCATCTCTCCTAGTTTCTGGTATTTTCTAGGCTGTGGCTGCGTAATCCAATCTTCACATGATGTTCTCTCTGTATGCGTGTCTGTGTCCAAATTTCCCCTTTTTATAAGGACACCAGTCATATTGGATTAGGGATCCACCCTACTCCAGTGTGACCTCATCTTTCTAATGATGTCTGCAATAACTCTATCCCCAAGTAAGGTCACATTTTAAGGTACAGGAGGTTAGGACTTCAATGTAGGAATTTGGAGATGAAGGACACAGTCAACCCTTAACAGAAGGTAACTGTGGCTCACCCTACAGGGGGTTCTCAGAGTCTCCAGTGGGAGGAGGGAGCTGGGGTATTTATACTCCCCTGCCCATCTCGCCCTTGCCCCATTGGCTCTAGGAACACACACAGTGAAAGCGGGTTCCAACATCATGAGGGGTGTCTCTAGCTAAGACGTGCAGGGGCTGCTGTTGGAAGCAAAAGCTCACCAGGACCTGGTGGGAATGAAGATGGTGACAGGATCCAAGGGACTGTAGGCTCCTGCCAACCACCATCATGGAGACACAGAGGACAGAGTCTTTACTCCACCTCTGCCATCCACTACCTTGGTGGGAACTGAACAGCAGGATGGCCCTAAATGAGTCACTGGCCTCTCTGCATTACTTTCTCCATATACAGGCCACACCAGCTGGGACTGGAGCTGCTAGGAAAAGGAGTGGATGATGCCCACTCACCCCCATCCCAGCTGGTGCCTGGGAAGTGTCAGCAGATGGAGGTGGTAGAGCCCTCATACCTGTCACCGTCAACTCACTTACAGAGGGACCGAGGAGCCCCTGGGAGAAACAGGACCCCCAAATCAGATAGCCCTCCCCATGAGTGAGCTCAGGATATTCAAACACAGCTCTTGAAATGTGGCATCTGGGCCAGGTGCGGTGGTTCATTTCTGTAATCCCAGCACTTTGGGAGGCCAAGGTGAGTGGATCTCTTGAGGTCAGGAGTTCAAGATCAGCCTGGCCAACATGGTGAAACCCCATCTCTACTAAAATTACAAAAATTAGCCGGACATGGTGGCACACACCTCTAATCCCAGCTACTCGGGAAGCTGAGGCAGGAGAATCGCTTGAACCTGGGAGGTGGAGGTTGCAGTGACCCAAGTTCGTGCCATTGCACTCCAGCCTGGGCAACAGAACGAGATTTTGTTTCACACACCCCCCCCCCAAAAAAAAAAAAGAAAGAAAAAAGAAATGTAGCTTCTCTGTGCAGCAATGGGTGCCAGAAATGAGGCCACCTAGGAGGGGAAGAGGGTCCTAGTCTGGTAGGTTATACTCAGCTCCGAAGCCTGAGACCAGGAAGGAGTGAGAGCTCCAGGCTTGGCATTCAACGGTGCTAACACCAGTCCCCGCTCCAGCTGCCTGGCACTTCAGTGCTGTGTGCAGTGAGCCTGGGAACTCAGGCAGCCCTGCTGGGGGGCCCTGCTAGTGGCATCACACAAACAGGGAGGTGGCAAGGCTGTCCAGGAGAGCATGCAGACTTCTTCCCTAGGAGAGGGAACCAGTGACCTGGAGATGATGACAGTCTCATCCTGCAAGAGCATCAGGCCTGAGCTAGAAGTCCCAGCTTGGCCAGCAACAACAGCAGGGCCATCTGTGCCCTGTCTAGAAGCATACCTGGTGACATCAGTGGGACGCCCCGGGCTGCACTCTTTGCAGCAGCAACGGTGGCTCTGAACCCTTCACAATAGACCCACCAGCAGTTTAGGGAGGCTGAGGCCAGCAGAAGTTGGGGAGTGGGCTGGGCACAGTGGCTTATGCCTGTAATCCCAGCACTTCGGAAGGCCAAGGTGGGCAGATCACCTGAGGTCAGGAGTTAGAGACCAGCCTGGCCAACATGGTGAAACCCTCCCTGTAATAAAAATACAAAATTAACTGGTCATGGTGGCACATACCTGTAGTCCAGCTACTCGGGAGGCTGAGGCAGAAGAATCACTTGAATCTGGGAGGTGGAGGTTGCAGTGAGCCAAGATCATGCCAGTACCCTCCAGCCTGGGCGATAGAGCAAGACTCTGTCTCAAAAACAGAAGAAGTGGGGGAAGCGGACATGCTGGGGGCATCGGTGCTTGTGGAACAGAGGTCTCAGGTGGCACTCATGCTTCCAGGCCTGCTGCAAGAGAGAACCCCCAGGCCATACACACAGCACCCCAAAGTTGAGACTCCCGGAGCCCAACAAACTGGGTTTACGTCCTGGCTCTGCCTCAACTCTGGGCATCATGAATTAGCCTAGGCTACGCCCTGCTGCAAACACACCTTGCCTTTTCAAACATAATGGAAACTTGTTTATTGCAACAGTTCTAGGTTGGTGTTCCAGGTGGCAGGGCAGTTGTTCTCCACTTGGAAGAGCCCGGCTTTTTCTAGCTTGGGGATCCACTCTACCCCAGGACCCGCTGACCTCCATATCCAGAAGGTAGAAGAGAAAAGACTATGGAAGAGGTAGGTCACTCACTTAAAGGACCCAAGAGAGGCACAGATGCCACTGGAGAGAAAGTAGTCACCTGCCCACACCCAATGCAAGGGTTGCTGGGAAATGTAGTCCGATTATGTGCTTGACTACAATCCTTTTTTTTTTTTTTTTCCTAGAGACAGGGTCTCTCTCTGTCACCCAAGTTGGAGTATAGTGACACCGTCATAGCTTACTGAAGCCTTGATCTCCTGAGCTCAAGTGATCCTCCCGCCTCAGCCTCCCAAGTAGCTAGGACTACAGGTGTACACCACCACACCCAGATAATTAAAAAAAATTTTTTTTGTAGAGACAGGGTCTCACTTTGTTGTTCAGACTGGTCTCCAACTCCTGGCCTCAAGCAATCCTCCCACCTTGGCCTCCCAAAGTGCTGGGAGCCCAGCCCTTATTTTTATTTTTATTTTTTAGAGACAGGATCTCACTCTGTCACCCAGGCTGGAGTGCAGTGGCGCAATCATAGCTTACTGCAGCCTCAAACTCTTGGACTCAAGCAATCCTCCCACCTTAGTCTCCTAAGTAGCTGGGATTACGGACAAGCACCACCATGCCCTGAATTCTATTTTTACAGAGGATGGAGAAAATCGATTTCAATGGCTACCTACTAGTGGCTCCCACGAGGTGAATTCATGTTGCTGGATTTCCATCGCCTCGACTCTAAAATGGGAATGGTACCAGTCCTTGCTCATATTAAGTGCTTAGCACAGTACCTGGTAGGCAGGGAACCTATGATAAATGGATATTCAGTGTTAGTAAATCTCCGTAGCCACCGTTGAGGTTCTAGAATATATTTGCGGAGGAGAACTATGAATGGGTCTGAGTTTCCTGGCAGCCAAATAGAAAAGATCTGAATACACTAAGATTTGGGACCTTCACTGAGATGTGATCACTCTTGGATTCTGTCTGGAGAAATCCAAGCGTCTGCAGCTCTGCCCTTCTCTCAGAGTTCAGTCCAGCTTTCTTCGTGTTCAACGTGAATATGGAGTTGGTGCTATGCTGCTAGGAATTGTCAACCACACTTACTGCGTCCCAGAGTTCAGAGTGAGATGACCAGCCAGCCCCAGGGCTGCTTGGCCAAGATACCTTGAGGACTGGATTTTCTTTTTTTTTTTTTTTTTTTTGAGACGGAGTCTCGTCCTGTAGCCCAGGTTGGAGTGCAGTGGCCGGATCTCAGCTCACTGCAAGCTCCGCCTCCCGGGTTCACGCCATTCTGCTGCCTCAGCCTCCCGAGTAGCTGGGACTACAGGCGCCCGCCAGCTCGCCCAGCTACTTTTTTTGTACTTTTTAGTAGAGACGGGGTTTCACCGTGTTCACCAGGATGGTCTCGATCTCCTGACCTCGGGATCCGCCCGTCTCGGCCTCCCAAAGTGCTGGGATTACAGGCTTGAGCCACCGCGCCCGGCCAGGACTGGATTTTCATTTCTCAGCCTCACTTGGCCCTTATACCTCCGAGACACTGCGTTCACCATTCATAATTTTAGCTCAGTTCACTTGGAAAAACCCAACCACAAAGCAGAGAACTTGAGAAAGGCCCCACTCTGAATTTGGAGGGTCCAGGCTTGGCCACTTCTACCCAAAGGGTGGTGTCAAGCCCCCTCCGTGTGTTCTGCCACAGCCAGGAGACTTTCATCCAGCTGTAGCCAGGGGACTTCCACTCATGGGAGTCACCAAACACCGTTCTTTTATTTTTTATTTTTGTAGAGACAGAGTCTCACTCTGTTATCCAGGCTGGAGTGCAGTGGCACAATCACAGCTCACTGTAGCCTCGACCTCCTGGGCTCGAGTGATCCTCCTGCTTCAGCCTCCCAAATAGCTGGGACTATACAGGTGCATGCCACCAAGACCAGCTAATTAAAAAAAAAAAAAATTTTTTTTTGTAGAACCAGGGTCTTGCTATGCTGCCCAGCTAGCCTCAAACTCCTGGGCTCAAGTGATCCTCCCACCTTGGCCTCCCAAAATGCTAAGACTCTAGGCATGAGCTACTGCACACAGCTGAAATGCCCCTCTGAAGCACATGGGGCCTGGCTTGTTGGCCTTATTTTCCAGATAAGTGACTGAATCTCAGAGAAGAAAAGGGACTGGCCAAGGCCACCCAGGAGGGTGAGACCATCTCTCCTCTTTCCTCTTGTGCCCTTTCCTACAATCCCTTCTCCAGACCACATGCGAAGTGAGCTTGTTGTCTAGCAGTAAGTGGATCCCGTAGATGCCTGCTGAAAAACTTCTAGAGGCTTCCCTGCCCACACAGTTGAATCTCAGCTCCGCATGGCCTGGCCCTGGAGACTTCTTCCCCACTCTCAGCCCCTGCCACTCTCTCTTCCTCGCCCAGGCCACACTGCCCACCGTCCTTTGTGGCTGTTCTTGGAATGCACCAAACTTGACTTGGGGACTATGCCCTCGCCGTCTCCCTTGCCTGATATGCCCTCCACACACCTTGGGGACTATGCCCTTACCATCCTCCTTGCCTGGCATGCCCTCCACATGCCCTGGCGTGTTCGTCACCTGTCCAGCTCTTCCATGTCCTTCAGGTGGCAGCTCAGAGGTCACTTTCTGGAGGAGCTGTGGTCGGTGCCACACTAGGATCTTATGACACTCACTCTCTGGCAAACACCTGGGACGTTGCCTGGGGGCTGTCTCTGTCTTTCACAAGCCTGAAGACCCAGCAGTTGAGGCCAAAGGTCTGGAGTGGTGAAGCCCCCAGATGCTGCACCCAACCAATGGCTTTCAGGAGCTGATGTAGCCCCATTCATCCAACACATCACTCCATCAAGCTCCTTCCCATCTTCATCTGGAAGTATCCAGATGACTTGCTTGTTGACTGTGTGTTTCCCGACTCGAATGTGAGCTTCTTGAAAACAAGTTCATGATCACCCTCTTCCCCCAGTCCATGTCCCCAGCCCCAGGACAGCTGCTGACCCATAGCAGGTCCCCATAGCAGGTCCTCTGTACATAACTGATGAATAAGTGAATGAGTGGGTGAATGAACGAATGAGTGGGTGAAGGAATGAGTCAATGAACCCCAACCCAGCGTTCCTTCTCCACTCCTCCTGAGCTCCCACTGGAGCTAGAAAACAAAAATCTACCTTCTACCATCTCCTGGCTCGGCTTCATCCCCAAGGAGGGGCTCACATCCTGGCTCCACCTTGAATCCCCTGGGAGTTTTTGTTTTTTTAATTTTTGTTTTTGTTTTTACAAGATCCACACCCAGCCTCAACCCTGAACTCTGGATGAACTCGTCTGGCAGGGGGACCCAGGCAGCAGCATTCTTAAAAACCTGCCCAGGAGATGCTAATGTGCAGCCAGGGTGGAGAAGCACTGGTTTCGAAGTTGGGAGGTAGGGGAGGACCCAGATACAATCCAAGGTTCTAGGGTGGCCAACTCTGCTAGTTTCCCCAGACCAAGGGGGTTCTCAGGAGGCAGGCTCTGCAGTGCTAAAACTGGGATAGTTCAAGCAAACCAGGATGAGTGGGTCACTCTACATGTTCCCCATGCCACCTGGATAGCAGATCCAACCAGCCACACCCCTTCCCTGGTGACTTCTAGAGGTCCAAGTCCCTTGAAATCCCCGCTGCCTTGAGGAGAGGACCATGAATCCTGCTCTAGACCTGGAACATCAGAGGAGGGGAAAGGGCCACAGATGGACAGCATAGGGGTGAGATTGGAACCAGGGCTCAGGAACTGATGCTGCTGAAGATCAGGCCATCCCTCCTCCTTTCCTCACCCCCACCCCATCCCAGGCAGGTGTGATTCGAACAGAGAGAGCCGGGCATTCCCATGTGGCTTGTGGGCAGTGCCTATTCATTGTGAGAGTCTTTTGGGATCAGGCTGGATTTGTTTCCGCTTCATTATCCCCTACCCAGGCCTGGCACATATTAGGTGCTCAGTAAACAGAGGCACAATACTAAAGGCATGCAAAAAATTGATCACCATGTCAGCTGGGAACAACCAAGCTTTTTCACCCACTTCCCTCGCTGCATACACTCAGTGTCCACTCTAGTGTCAGACACAGTGGAGATGCTCAATGCCTGTTTGTTGATTGAACAAAAGAAAACATTGACAGCTTTTCCAAACAGGCTTCTGTCTCACTCCAGCCTCTTGCCCATTACTCTGTTGGGGATTTAGGGATCTTTTCCTCACACCCCTTGGTCTCAGTATTCATCCAACCACATGAATAAAATTAAACTTCTATCTTGTTCTGTTATGTAGGGCAAAACTACCAGCTGACTCTAATATCTTCTCACATCAGATGAGGATTTTTGGCTGGCTTATGGTCCTATCAGCTAAAGATCACCTTTCTTGGCCTCCCCTGCAGTGAGT
Organism: Macaca thibetana thibetana; assembly: GCF_024542745.1. NCBI lineage: Eukaryota > Metazoa > Chordata > Mammalia > Primates > Cercopithecidae > Macaca > Macaca thibetana. The sequence continues at coordinate 64,932,744 of NC_065597.1, read as the reverse complement.
CATGTAAAGTAAAGCTAATAAAGTAAGTTGTGCCACTTTGGGGTTATACTTTTCCCTCTGATAGAATGCAGTTGTGATGGTAGGAGCTGGAGCAGCCATGTTGAATCATGAGGTGGGAGCCATGAATAAAGATGGGGAAACCATGAAAGAGAGAGAAGCTGAAACCCTGCACTACAGAGCCTCCTTATCTGTTCTGAATGGCTGATATTTGGACTGTTACCCAAGAAAGAAATACACTTGTCTGTCATTGGCCTTTGTCACAGCAGCCATACCTATATCTTACCTTATTTTGAATCACGCAAAAAATGGGTAGATGGATATTTGTCCACTATGGATGTTGTGTTTGAGACTATTTGGCTTAAGACATTGGCTCCACGACTCATGCATGGGGAAGCCCCTTAAAGAGATAAAGCACTCATCCAGGGTACAGAGGAGCAGAAACTAGGCATGAAGAGAGGCTCTCAGGACTGCCAGGTGGGAAAAGGGTGCTATGGCTTGGATCTTTGTTCCCTACAAACCTCATGTTGAAATTTGATCCCCAATGTGGGAGGTGGGGACAAATGGGAGGTGTTTAGGGCATGGGGCATGCGGATGGATCTCTCCCTCCCATGGAGTGAGTTCTTGTTCTATTAGTTCCCAAGAGAGCTGGTTGTTAAAAAGAGCCTGGCACCTGCCCCCACTCTTGCTTCTTTTCTGTCCATGTGATCTCTGCACACACGGGGCTCCTCTGCACCTCCCACCACAAGTGGAAGCAGCCTGAGGCCCTCACTGGATGCCCAGTCTTGAACTTCCAGCCAGCAGAATCACGAGCCAAATAAACCTCTTTTCTTTGTAAATTACCCAGCCTCAGGTATTCCTTTATAGCAACATGAAGTGGACTGAGACAAAAGGACTTCAGTATTAAGATACTAAGTATAAAAAATGGCAGTTTCCATAGGTGCCCCAGTCTAAGAGTTACATGGGCAGACATCCCAAAACACAAGTGCTACTTTGCACTGTGCTGCTTCTCCCAGGGCCCAGAGAGGTTAAGCAACTTGACCAAGGTCCCACTGGTAAGTGGCAGAGCTAGGACTTAAGTCCGGCTGTGATATGATTTGGATCTATGTCTCACCCAAATCTCATGTTGAATTGTAATCTCCAATGTTGGAAGTGGGGCTTGGTGGGAGGTGATTGGATCGGGGGGCAGTTTCTCATGAATGGGTGCTTATGAACAGCATCCCCTGGGTGCTGTTCTGATAGTGAGTGAGTGAGTGAGTGAGTGAGTGAGTGAGTGAGTGAGTTTTTGTGAGATCTGGCTGTTTAAAAGTGTGTGGCACCTCCCCCCTTTGGAGCAACAGGAACTGTCATTCATTGTTGGTGGGGATGCAATAATGGTGAAGTCACTCTGGAAGACAGCTTGGCAGTTTGTAACAAAATAAACATACTCCTACCATACAACCCAGGAATCAGGCCCGTTGGCATTTACCCAAATGAGCTAAAAACTCATGTCCACACAAAAGCCTACACATGGATGTTTATAGCAGCTTTATGCATGATTGCCAGAACTTTGGAAGCAGCCAAGATGTCCTTCAGCAGGGGAACAGATAAAAACTGAGTACATCCAGACAATGGAATATTATTCAGTGCTAAAAAGAAATGAGCTATCAAGCCGTGAAAATACGTGGAGGAAACTTACGTGCATGTTAGTAAGTGAAAGAAGCCAACCTGAAAAGGCTATACTCTCTGTGATTCCAACTCTATGACATTCTGGAAAAACTATGGAGACAGCAAAAAGATCAGTGGTAGCCAGGGGTTGAGGGGAGACAGGAATAAACAGGTGGAGCACAGGGGATTTTTAGAGCAGTGCAACCTCTGTATGGCACAGTAATGGTAGATTCATGTCATTACCCTTCGGCCCAGTCTCACAGAATGTACCTCGGGTACATTCATCCACCCTAATGTAAACCATGGGCTTGGGGTGATGAAGTGTCGATATAGATTCATCATCTGTAACAAATGTTCCACTCTGGAGAGGGATGTTGAGAGTGGGACAAGCTGCGTATGTTTTGGGGGAGGGCGTACAAGGGAAGCCTCTATCTTCTGTTCAATTTTGCTGTGAACCTAAAACTACTCTAAAAAGTGAAATCTATTTTGTAAAAATCTGAGGGCTTGGGTTGAGGAGTGAGGACTTATAGGGCTGTCTCCAGGCCTTTAGGATGGTCCCGGCTTCTGCTCCCACAGCTCGTGAGGGATATCCCACTGTTGTACAGGAGAGCCAGGAGAGGCTCACAGCAGATTTGGAGTCAGGGAGCCTGGGCTCGTCTGCTTCTGAGGGGCCGCCTGGAGCGCTCAGGGGTACAGGAGCAGTGGTCCCTGACTGGCATGAGGTTGGCATAAGCCTTCTCTGGGATATACTCAGAGCTTGGCATGTTCAAGTTGAAAATCATTCGTAGAATTTCTCAGCCGGGCGCGGTAACTCACACCTGTAATGCCAGCACTTTGGGAGGCTGAGGTGGGTGGATCCTAGCTCCGGCTTCTCAGCTGAGGCACTGCTGACATTTTGGGTTACATAACTCTATGTTGTGAAATTCTGTCATGTGCACTGTAGGATTCAGCATCTCTGGTCTCTACCCACTAGATGCCAGACACACCTTCCCTCCCTGTTGTGACAGCCCAGAATATCTCCAGATATGGCCAAATGCCCCATTGAGAACACTGCTCTCATCACCTTCATTTTGTACTTTTCAGATAGGGGAAACTGAGGCCTGCAGGGGCCAGGGCTTACCCACGGTTTCACAGCACCTGAGAGCTGCCCAGGCAAGGTGGAGTTGGGGCTGCCCTGCCCATACTCCTTGGCACTCAAAAATCCAGCACACGTCCAGGCAAGCTGTGACTCTGCACCTGTGGGCTCCATCCACCCAAGCCAGGGTGAGAAGAAGGCAGTGAATGCCCCAGGAGCACTCCCCCCTGCACAGTGATGGTCAGGGTGGAGGATAAATGCTCCCTCTCCCTCACCCCGAAATGGGATTGAGCCTCAGTTGTTCATCACGTATTCTAACTTCCTTCCCTTCCTGGAACCCTCCCCAAATAAACTATTCCCACCCACATCCTTATCTCAGGATCTGTTTCTAGGGAGCCCAAGGATTGCGTTGGATCTTGCCTGTACTTCCCACCTTCAGGATTCTCTGCACTAGATTATGATCTGGAGTCTTTCTGAGCCTGGGAAGCCAACAGACTGTGTATGTTTGTCCGGTGGCTGGAGGCCACTGGTAGGCACCGGTGCAGCCCTGTGGGTGGGGCCATCTGTCCAGCATTCATTCAGATTGGTCTGGTATTCTTTCTAATGCTAATGCCCTGCTGAATTTCTTTCTTTCTTTCTTTTTTCTTTTTTTTTTCACCAAAATGATTTTTATTTCCAGTATTTAACTGGATATGGACACAGGCATGACACAGGTTTGGATTCATTAAGTCCTCATGCAGAATTATATTCTTCTTGATAAAGAAGCCAGTTCCATCCAGGATCCACTATCTACACACCTATGTTACAACGTTTATATCAAATCTGGTATCTGGAGAAAAGATACACATTTAATACATTCATTTAAGTTACGTATTTTACAGAAAGATTAAAAATTCAAGTCACACAAAACCCAAAAACTGTATTAAAAGTTGGAATATAAAACTCAGATCCACCTGGAATGACTAAAGAATGGAAGTTCTGTATCCACCTGTGTTAAAACTGGTAAATGTAATGAAATTTGTTACCGATAAAACACATTCATTTATTCAATGTAAGTTATCTAATTTTAACAATATGGCACCCTAAAAACCACATGTATTTTTATGATGAGGCACTTTTGTTTGTGATGAAGCCAAAAGAACAAACTTGTTGCACACTAATGCCAGTGATTTTCTTCAGTGACTTGGGGTATATGCTATGTAGTAAGCTGCAACAAATGCTTTGCTCACTTGTATACAACTATCCGATATATTTTTAAATACATTTATTTATTATGTATGTATATATGTATGTATATATAAAATATGATATATTTTAAATACATATATACATATATAATATGTATAACATATGTATATATAATACATATATATATGTTCTTCTGGCTGTAGTAATCCACTGTAAAGCTATTTCACAGTGCAAAATGATGAAACCAGCCCAAATGAAGGCTGCATAGTAACAATTCTGGTACAAGAAAATATTGACAGTTCCTGGAATGTGTAGCAGTAGCTTTTTACTTGCTAGAGTGGACATACCCCCAGTTTAAAGACAGGGATGAAATTGTGATTTATTGCCTGGGGTTTCAGACAGTTTATGAGGTTGGGCATTCGCTGCGGAATTAGCATTTTTGCTCACGTTCTGGAAGCTTTCTCCGTTCATTTGGTCAGGTGACTGCAGTGGTATGGAAAGAAGGGGCCTGTTTGTTGAAGCCAAGGTGCTGGAAGAACCGCCTGTGTCGCACTGAAAGGCCAAAGGTGTGTGGGTCGTGGCTGTTTCTAAGGTGCTTGGGTTCTCCGCCTGGGGAGCTCCACTTTATCCTCTGCTAAGGTCAGAGGTACTAGTGTGTAGGCGTTTCCCGGCCAGCCAGTCTGAGATGGAAAGGTCCTGGGCTGAGCATTTTGGTTTTAACCGGTTCACAGCTGAAAGTTCCGATTCTGCCCGCTCTGCTCGTGCACTTTCCAAAAATTCAAAACGCTGATTTCAGTAGCATCTCTGTGCCCTCCTAGAGTACGTCTGCGTGGGATGCTTTTCCTTTCAGCAGTCTCAGCATTCGCTTTGTGATTCCCTCCTCCAAACATGTCATCCGCAGGGGCTCTGGGTCCCAGTTTTAACCGATCTGCTATTTTCGTTTTCCATGTAGGTTCCTGTTTTCGGATTCGCCTCTGGTGGGTGTCAGAAAGCTCCCACTTGGCTTTCCTTTTTTTCATAACATCAAACGCTTTAGTTAATGAAGGTGTTTCTTTCTCGTTCTTGGCATCTCCTAGACTTCCACTGTCTGACCTGAACCTAGCTGATTTTTTCCTGGAGAGAGTATCACAGTCGATGAGTTTATGGGAACTGAAGAGCTGTCTCCGGCTATCTAAACTTGGTGTTAAACTTCCCTCTGTGCAACTCACTTCACTTCCTTCAGAATTTCTCCGGCTGCTCTTAGTCACTTTTCGCAGTTTTCCTCAGAAAAGCCTCTCTGAAGTCAAAGCTGTGGGGAAAACGGGAAACTCGCTCTCACTGTCGGTTTCCACAGGCCGCCCCTCGCTGATGAGTTCGCTTCTCTCGGCGTCTGCCTGGTCCCCGTTGCTCTCTGCCAGGGACTGCATCTCAGGGCTCAGTCAACTGGAGTCCCGGCTAGTCAAGTACGTAGCAGACGATGTGGTGGAAAAATCTGAGGTGATGGTGCTGACATTGGCCAAAAACTCACTGTTTCATTTCTGTGCACTGATGAATTTCTTTTTTTCTTTTCTTTTTTTTTTTGAGATGGTGTCTTGCTCAGTCGCCCAGGCTGGAGTGCAGTGGCTCCATCTCCGCTCACTTGCAAGCACCACCTCCCGGGTTCACGCCATTCTCCTGCCTCAGCCTCCCAAGCAGCTGGGACTACAGGCCCCTGCCACCAAGGTATTTTTAGTAGAGACGGGGTTTCACCGTGGTCTCGATCTCCTGACCTCGTGATCCGCCCGCCTTGGCCTCCCAAAGTGTTGAGATTACAGGCGTGAGCCACCGCGCCCGGCGTGAATTTCTTATAACGGTTTTATTGAGGTGCAATTCCCATACCATACAACTCATCCATTAAAAGTGTACAATTCAATGGCTTTTTTCTTTCTTTGGAGACAGAGTCTCACTCTATCACCCAGGCTGGAGTGCAGTGGTGCAATCTCAGCTCACTGCAACCTCTGCCTCCTGAGTTCAAGCGATTCTCCCACCTTGCCTCCGAGTAACTGGACCACTATGTCTGCTAACTTTTAGAATTTGTTTGTAGTGATGAGGTCTCCCTTTGTTGTCCAGACTGGTCTCGAACTCTTGGACTCAAGTGATCATTTCACCTCAGCCTCCCAAAGTGCTGGGATTACAGATATGAGCCACTGTGGCCAGCCATTGGCTTTTAGTATATAAACGAAGTTGTCCATGCTTCACCACAGTCAATTTTAGAGCATCTTTCTTTTTTCTTTTTCTTTTTAGAGAGAGAGGGTCTCACTTTGTTGCCCAGGCTATAGTGCAGTGGTGTGATCACAGCTCACTGCAGCCTCCAACTCCTGGGCTCCTGCCTCAGCCTCCTGAGTAGCTGGGACTGCAGGAGTGCACCACCATGACCAGTTACTTTTATATTTGTAGAGATGGGGGTCTCACTTTGTTGCCCAGGCTTATCTCCAACTCCTGGTCTCAAGTGATCCTCCTGCCTCGGCCTCCCATAGCACTGGCATTAGAAGTCACCATGCCCGGCTCCATTTGTACCTTTTGAGAAACTGGCAGTCTATTTTCCAAAGTTTCACTCTGTCAAAAAAAAAAAAACATTTTTAAACAATAGCATAACATACATAAAGTGTAAAATCATAAATGTACAACTTAATACCTTTTCACAAACTGAACACTCCCGGAGATCCAGCATCCAGACCAAGTAACAGGATGTTTGCAACCCTCAGAAGCCCCTGTGGGGGTCAGTCCCTTCCAGCCACCCCCCACCCCCCACCAGAGGAACCATTGTCCTGCTTCCTAATAGCACAGTTTCTGTTTCCTTCCTGGATTTTAAATCTTCTCCAGGTCAGGCACAGTGTCTTACATCTGTAATCCCAGCACGTTGGGAGGCCAAAGTGGGAAGATTGCTCGAGCCCATGAGTTTGAAACCAGCCTGGGCAATAGAGTGAGACCTCATCTCTACGAAAAAATTGAAAAATTAGCTGGCTTTAGTGGTGCATGTCTATAGTCCCAGCTACTTGGGAGGCTGAGAAAGGAGGCTCACTTGAGCCCAGGAGTTCGAGGCTATAGTGAGCTATGATTATGCCACTACACTAACAGCCTAGGTGACTAAGTGAGATGCTATCTATAAAAATAAATAACATAATAAATATATAAATATAATAAACGAGTAAATGAGTATTCTCCATTCCTGGTGAGGGGTGGAGTCTGGCAGGAGGGCCAGGCTGAGGAATGTCAAAAGAGAAAGCTTACTCCCAGATCCTAGAAGGAGGGAGGCACCCCAGCGAAGTGTGGGGGCTGGGGCCTGTGGGGCTTCAGCCTGTGGGGCTTCCTCCTCACAGCCCCTTGTGCCTTCCCACCTGCTGGGAGTTTTAGGGGGTTTCCGGAGGTTGCAGAACCAGGAAAACATTTTCTAGAGTCCTTGACTTTGGTGTGACCACAGGCAGCCTGAAACCGAAAGCCAGGCCTTTGGACTGGGCGGCCGCTTCCCTTGGCTGGGATTCAGGCACAGGCCAGACACAAAAGAGGCCTTCAGAGTCATCCTGCCGGCCATGTGACCCAACACGCAGGGTCACGCATGACTTTGTCTGACATCAGAACCCACCTGGAGAGCCCCTGTGTCTTAGGTGTGTCCTGAGACCTAAGCTGGAAGTTCAGAGTACATTGCCCAGAAGAAGTGAGACTTTTTCAGAATGTTTTTTATCTGGAAACAGGGTCTTGCTCTGTCACCCAGGCTGGAGTGCAGTGGTGCAATCTTGGCTCACTGCAGCCTTGACCTCCTGGGCTCGAGCAATCCTTCCACTTCTCAGTCCCACGAGTAGCTGGGACTACGGGTGTGCACCACCACATGCGGCTAATTTTTGTATTTTTTGTAGAGATGGGGTTTTGCCGAGTTTCCCAGGGTGGTCTCAAACTCCATAGAAGTCACCATGCCCGGCTCCATTTGTACCTTTTGAGAAACAAAAGGTTTCTCAAGTGATCTGGGCTCAAGTGATCTGCCCACCTCAGCCTCCTGAAGTGCTGGATTATAGGCATGAGCCATCACACCTGGCCTTGGAATGTTTTAAGGTACAGTCATGACAAGACTCTTGCTGATGCCACGAGAAGCCCCCAGGAAGCAGGGTGTGCTGGCTAGCTTCTGTTACCTCCAGAGTGGTTCCCCTCCCTTCTCTTCCCTTCCACACCTGCTGCCTGCACAGGTGCTGACCATAAGAGCCCCAATCAACAGGCAGCTGCAGCGCCCACCACCCACAGGCTCCCATTGGCCAGTGCGGGCCCAGACAGGAGATTGGAAGGGAGGAGAATGAGCACGCTGTTTTTATACCTCTGGCTCTGTCCATCAAAGACAAACAGAGCCCACCACTAGCTAATGCACTGAAGAAGGTTTCATTCCGTAAAAGCATTGCAACAGGGAAGAGATACCAGCATGAACCGAACCCATTTCCCCGAAATAAAATGCTGGAGACTGGTTATTTTTTTGGAACAGGGTCTCTCTGTCGCCCATGTTGAAGTGTAGTGGCACAATCATAGCTCACTGTAGCCTCGACCTCTCTGGCTCAAGCGATCCTCAGCCACCAGAATAGCTGGAACTACAGACACACACCTCCCTCCATGTCTAGTAGTTTTTAGAATTTTTTTTATAGAGACGAGGTCTCTCTGAATTGCCCAGGCTGGTCTTGAACTCCTGGACTCAAGCCATCCTCTCACCTCGGCCTCCCAAAGTGCTGGGGCTACAGGTATCAGCCACCACCCCTGGACGTCCCTGCCTCCATCTTCACGTGGCCTTCTCCTCTCTCCCATGTGTCTCAAATCTCCCTCTACTTTCCTTATAGGGATATGAGTCATTGGATTTTGACCCATGTCAAACCTAAATCAAGGATGACCTCATCTTGAGATCCTTAATGAAATCTGCAAAGATCCTATTTCGAATTAAGTTTGCTCATATATGGAGAGTTAGGACTTGAACATATCTTTTTTTTTTTTTGTAGAAGTGAGGGCTCTTTATGTTGCCCAGGTGGGTCTTGAACTACTGGGCTCAAGCCACCTTCCCACCTCCGCCTTTCAAAGTTCTGGAATTACAGGTGTGAGCCACTGTACCTGGCCACGGACATATCTTTTTTAGGGACACAATTTAACTCACTGCATTCTACCTGCCTCCATTTTTTCCCATCATTCTGCTTTCTATATAGGGCAACAGAAGCCTAGGTAGGTACGCAAGACTAGTGGGGCCTCTATGAATGAGTATCCAGACAACTGACTAAAAGAGTTTAGGGATTCTCTAAAAAGAGAAGCGAGAAGACAGAAGGGAAGAAGGCATCAAAGAAATAAAGCCAGAAATTTTCCTGGAACGGAAGAATACAGAGCAGTAGATGAATGGTGGTTCTTTCAATATCTTCTTCCGATGAGTGGATGGGAAGCCACCCTGATGATAACGGGTTTGGCAGTCATGTGGGATGGAAGATCGAAAGTGGTTCTTAGCCTTTCCACAAGTAACCTCTTAGTAAGTATGAACTCATACACCATCAGGAGAAGTGAGGCAATGTCGATGAGTAAAGCAGGCATGTGCAAGGCAATAAGGAGGAGTGGAAATTGTGTCCAACAATGGACACAGTCCGTGATGCAAAAGGACATTCCCTTTGCATGAGTCTGCTCAGCCTACCGTATTAAAGTACCATGGACTGGGTGGCTTCGGCAATAAAAATGCTATTTTCTGGCTGGGTGCGGTGGCTCATGCCTGTAATCCAGCACTTTGGAAGACTGAAGCAGGAGGATCACTTGAGGCCAGGAGTTCAAGACTAGCCTGGGCAACATAGCACATCCTCCATCTCTATTTTATTTTTTTTTTGAGACAGAGTCTTACTCTATCGCCCAGCCTGGAGTGCAGTAGTGCGATCTCACCTCACTGCAACCCCTACCTTCTGGGTTCAAGAGATTTTCCTGCCTCAGCCTCCCGAGTAGCTGACACTACAGGCACCTGCTACCAAGCCCGGCTATTTTTTGTATTTTTAGTAGAGACAGGGTTTCACCATGTGGCCACGATGGACTCTGTCTCTTGACCTCATGATCTGCCCGCCTTGTCCTCCCAAAGTGCTGGGATTACAGGCATGAGCCACTGTGCCCGGCCCCTAATGACCTCATTTTAATCCAAAGTCTTCATTGAAGAGTTGGTCTCCAAATACAGTCACATTCTGAGGTGCTAGGTTTTAGGACTTCGTATGAATAGGGATGGGGGACTCAATTCAGCCTCTAACACCCTCTGTGAAGACATTTCCCTTCACATTAAGAATAATTCATGTTGAGCCTGGGCAACATAGCAAGATCCCATCTCTACAAAAAATATTTTAAAAATTAGCTGGGTGTGGTGGTACACACCTGTAGTCCCAGCTACTCAGGAAGCGGCAGGACGGTTTGAGCCCAGGAGTTCGAGACTGCAGTGAGCTATAATCATGCCACTGCACTCCAGCCTAGATGATGGAGTGAGACCTTGTCCCTAATAAATAAATAAATAAAAATACTTCATTTTGCATGCCAACCACACTTGTCTACTCCCCCACCCCACCACCTACACACACACACACACACACACACACACACACACACACACACACACACACACACAGAATGGCAGTTTGTAGGCTCCTAGCAACACGTTCGTTGAATGATGGGCAATGGATGAGGCTGGTTCCCGGATGGGTGGAATCTGGCTTTGCAAGAGTTTGGGGAATCTCTGTCCCCTGCACAGTTCAAATTTGGAGAAGCAGATTAATATATTTACTTGGAAAAGAGAACTTACCCCTGTGGTTTCTCCATCTTGGGAGGAAGTTTCATGAATAAACAACCAACTTGCTTTTGAAATACTTTCTACCCAAATACTTTGAATACTTAGAATGACCCCCTAGATGATGCCTGAGTTGGGGACAGAATTTCCAGAGCTGGGTCGGCCTAAGGCAGCCACTCACCCCACTCGCCTTTCTTGGGTCTTCTTTGGGGTCTGAAGATGATCATGGTGCACATTGTTACCCTCTCTGGAGGGGGAGGCTCCCTATAAGCATTCATTGAGGGTCTGCTGAATGCAGGATCTTTTGGTGGTAGGAGAGAGGGGGAAAGAGAAGGCATGTGAGTTTGTGGTAGGCTGGAAGGTGAACCCTGGCTTAGCCCTTGAATTTTTTTTTTTTTTTTTTTTTTTTTTTTGAGATGAAGTCTCACTCTGTTGCCCAGGCTGGAGCGCAGGGGCCCGATCTCGGCTCACTGCAAGTTCCACCTCCCAGGTTCACGCCATTCTCCTGCCTCAGCTTCCTGAGTAGCTGGGACTACAGAGACCCGCCACCATGCCCGGCTAATTTTTTTGTAATTTTTAGTAGAGATGGGGTTTCGTTGTGTTAGCCAGGATGGTCTCGATCTCTTTACTTCATGATCTGCCCGCCTCAGCCTCCCAACGTGCTGGGATTACAGGCGTGAGCCACAGCGCCCGGCCAGCCCTTGAATTCTAACAATGGTTTTTGCCATTTTGTGCTGTGAAATCATGAACAAGTGACTTTGCCACTCTGAGTCTCAGGTTTCCTGTCTGCAAAATGAGGATGTGCCTGCCCACATTGTGGGATGTACCTTACCCATACTGCAGAATTGCTGGGCAATTCAAGTGTGAAATCCTACATGAACATGCTTGCAAAAGTCACAAAGGCCTGGGAAGCAGAGCATCGTCATTGTTATTGGGTGTAACCAGAAATCGGAGAATGATTTAAAATTCACATGTGAGATGAATGCCGTTGGATATAAAGTGGAATGTTAGAAATGGAATCTCTGAAGGATGTGGGGAAGTAGAACAGAAAGGCAGGAAATGTGGCTTGATTTCCTGCTGGCTGCTGTGAGTTGTACAAATTGCTCTAGTCTGTGTGCTTTGGGTTCCTCATAATGGAGATCAAAACATCTAACTTGCCAGGTCATTTCCAGATAATAATAGTAATAAATTGGCCAGGTGCAGTGGCTTGCGCCTATAATCTCAGCATTTTGGGATTGAGCTTGAGCCCAGGGGCTTGAGACCAGACCAGACAACATAGTAAGACCTCATCTGTACCAAAAATGCAAAAATTATTCAGGCATGGTGGCGTGTGCCTATAGTCCCAGCTACTTGGGAGGCTGAGGTGGGAGGATCACCTAAGCCCAGGAGGTGGAGGCTACAGTAAGGGGAGATCACACTACTGTATTCCAGCCTGGGCAACAGAGTGAGACTCTGCCTCAAAAAAAATAGTAATAAATACTAATATGTAGTGGATACTTACTGTGTGCTAAGCACTGGTGTTTCGTAGACCACGTCTCCTTTAGGTGCCACAGAAACCCTAAGAAGTGGGAGTTTATTTCTACTTCCATTTCGCAGATAGGGGCTCACAGAAGTCAACTAACTTGCCCAAAGTCACGCAGTTTTTGAGAGGCTCCCCAATATGTGCTATTTGATCTGCGAAAACTGTTTGCAAGATGTCAAGTTTCCAGTGAAGCTTCAACATTGCCAGCAACTGCAAATGCTGGGGACAAGGAGAATACAGAACTGGTGAGCAGTGGGTGGATTAATCTGAGAAGCCTTCCTGGAAGAAGCAGATGTAAAGTCAGGTTCTGAAGCGGATTAGGATTATTGAGTTCCTGGAGGAGGTCTGGAATGGTGACTGACGTGTGTAAGTCAAGGGCATACAGATGGGATTTAAAGATATGGGGCTGGATGGATTGTCCAAGGGACGAATGTGGCTAGAAAAGAAAAGAGGAGGCTGGGTGTGGTGGCTCACACCTGTAATCTCAGCATTTTGGGAGGCTGAGGTGAGAGGATCGCTTGAGCCCAGAAGTTCGAGACCAGCCTGGCCAACATGGTGAAAACCCATCTCTACTAAAGATACAAAAATTAGCCAGACGTGGTGGCAGATGCCTGTAATCCCAGCTACTCAGGAGGCTGACACAGAAGAATCGCTTGAACCTGGGAGGCAGAGTTTGCTCGAAATACTCATTTGCTTGAAATTGGGCCACTGCAGACCAGCCTAACCAACATGGAGAAACCTCGTCTCTACTAAAAATACAAAATTAGCCAGGCGTGGTGGTACATGCCTGTAATCCCAGCTACTTGGGAGGCTAAGGCAAGAGAATCGCTTGTACCCAGGAGGCGGAGGTTGCAGTGAGCCGAGATCGCACCATTGCTCTCCAGCCTGGGCAACAAAAGCAAAACTCCAGCTCAAAAGAAAACAAAAAAAGAGAAGAGTCTGAGAAAAGAGCTTTGGGGTGCTCTAATTTGAGAGTGGAGGTGATGAGGGGGAAATACAGGAGGAGAAGCAACCCCAAGTGGGAAAAACATTTCAAGGAGTGAGTGGTAGACCATGGCAAATGCTGATGGTTTTTCGTGTTAGATGTGGCAACAGCAACCTTGATGAGAGCTATTTGGGAGGGAGGTAGGAGTAAAAGCCTGATTGGAGGAGGTTTAACAGAGAATGGGTCCAAGCCCAGTGGCTCATGCCTATAATCCCAGCATGCTGAGAGGCTGAGGCAGAAGAATCACTTCAGTCTAGGAGTTTAAGATCAGCCTGAGCAACATAGGGAGACCTTATCTCTAAAAAATAAAAATAAATTAGCCAGGCAAGATATTACTCTAAATAGGGAGACCTAAATAAATAGATACGTGCCACCACGCCGGGATAATTTATTATTTATTTATTTATTTATTTATTTATTTATTTATTTATTTATTTTTTGAGACGGAGTCTTGCTCTGTCGCCCAGGCTGGAGTGCAGTGGCTGGATCTCAGCTCACTGCAAGCTCTGCCTCCTGGGTTTACACCATTCTCCTGCCTCAGCCTCCCGAGTAGCTGGGACTACAGGCACCCGCCACCTCGCCCAGCTAGCTTTTTGTATTTTTTAGTAGAGACAGGGTTTCACCGTGTTAGTCAGGATGATCTCGATCTCCTGACCTCGTGATCCGCCTGTCTTGGCCTCCCAAAGTGCTGGGATTACAGGCTTGAGCCACTGTGCCCGGCCTATTTTTTATTTTTCAGAGATAAGGTCTGCCTATTTATTTAGGTCTCCAGTGAGACCTTATCACTAAAAAATAAAAATGAATTAGCCAAGCACATTGGCACATACCTGTGGTGCCAGTTATGTGGGAGACTGAAGTAAGACTGCTTGAATGTGGGAGGTCAAGGTTGCAGTGAGCATGATTGTGCCATTGTACTCCAGCCTGGGCAACAGAGCAAGACACGGTCTCAGAAAAAAAAAAAAAAAAAAGAAGGAAGGAAAGGAAAAAAAAGAGAGAGAGCAAAGAGAAGAATCCGAGACAGAGGAGTATAGTTAATGCTTTCAAAGAGTTTGGCTCTAAAGGGAGCAAAAAACTGGACTTGGGCTGGAGGAGGATGTGCAGGAACCTAATCCCCCAGAGAGATGTCTTCTCCTGTTGGCCATCTCTAGCACCTTGGCTCACCCTCTACATGGTATCCTGTATGGGCTTGACACCAAATGTTTGTAAAATGAGTAATTATTATAGCAGCCACACCACTCATCAGTCTCCTCATCCCTGCAAGGTTGCTAAGAGGCTGAAAGTAAAACAAAAAATAGCTAAGAAAACTCCCTATAAAGTGGGGTTCATTCTTCCTTTGTATGCTAAGCATCATCTTCATTGCTAATGCAATTTCTTTTTTGTTTCAAGAGGCTTGGCTTCATGGTCCCATGCTATAGCTGGGAGTGTGAAAGCAGGTACAATCTTTTGGGTGGATGTGTTAGCCCATTTTGTGCTACTCTAACAGAATACCTGAGATTGGGAAATTTACAAAGAAAAGAAGTTTTTTTAGCTTGTGGTTCTGCAGGCTGGGAAGTTCAAGGGCACGACACTAGCTTCTGGTGAGGGCTTTTTTGCTGTGTCATATCATGGCAGAGAAGGTCAAATGGGAAACAGACACATGCAAAGAGGCAAAACCAAAGGTGTCCTGGCTTTAAAACAACCCACTTTCAAAGGAACTAATCCATTCCATTGAGAATTAAATCCAGAATACCTGAGACTGGGTAATTTACAAAGAAAAAAACTTTATTTAGCTTGTGGTTCTGCAGGCTGGGAAGTTCAAGGGCACGACACCAGCTTCTGGTGAGGGCTTCCATGCTGCATCATATCATGGCAGAGAAGGTCAAACGGGAAACAGACACGAAGAGGCAAAACCCAAAGGTGTCCCAGCTTTATAACAACCCACTCTCAAAGGAACTGATTCATTCACATGAGAATTAATCCAGCCTCACAGAGCCCACTCATTACTGCAACACTAGCACCAAGCCATTCGTGGGGGATCCATCCCCATGACCCAAACACCTCCCACTAGGCCCCACCTCCCAACACCACCACATTGGAGGTCAAATTTCAACATGAGTTCTGGTGAAGACAAACACACCATGTCCAAACCATAACAGTGGGCAAGCTGGCAATAGATGTCAACAGCTAGGAAGTCAAATGTACATGACCATTGCAACATTGTTTGTAACAAATCAGATCAATGTCAATGTCCATCATTAAATAAACAATGATATATTCATTCTGTGCAATATTGCAGAGCCATTAAAAGGAATGAAGCAAGTAAATACACAAAACAAACAAAGGAATGAAGCAGATTTTCATGCACTGACATAGAAAGGGGTCCAAAATACGTTACATGAAACATTTGAGAGTCAAGTTGCATAACAGTATTATTACAGAATGATATTTAAAGATTTCCCTAGATTGCTTCTAGAAAGAGAGACTATGTATGGACAGCTGGATTTATTTCTTTTAAGTTTCAGGGAGAAGAAAGGAGGCAAGGACAGTGTAGGGAATAATATTCTCACTTTGAAGATGGAGTTGTTATTTTCCAGGGGAACAAAGCCATCTCTGAAACCCCGTCCTAGAATCTGAGGCTGAGCAGCATGGGGAAGAGTTTATTCTTTTTTTTTTTTTTTTTTTCTGAGACAGTCTCACTCTGTTGCCCAGGCTGGAGTGCAATGGCATGATCTCGGCTCACTGCAATTTCTGCCTCCCCGGTTCAAGCAATTCTCCTACCTCAGCATCCCAAGTAGCTGGGATTACAGGTGTGCACCACCACGCCCAGCTAATTTTTTGTATTTTGTGTAGAGATAGGGTTTCACCATGTTGGCCAGCCTGGTCTCAAACTCCTGACCTCAGGTGATCTACCTCAGCCTTCCAAAGTGCTGGGATTACAGGCAGGAGCCACCGCATCCAGCCTCTACAGGAAGAATCGATTCTTATCTACAGGTCACTTTCCAGGTGCCCATGGAGGTGACTTCACCCAAAACTGGGTTTTCCCAAACATACCACCCCTGAAATTCCCCAAGTCCTCCTCGCTGATTCAGGGGGTAGGACAGGTAGGTGAACAAACACCGTCTGCTAAGAGAGGGCAGAATCATAGCAGGTAAATCCTTCCAGCCGGGTTCCCATAACCTGTAGCAACTATTGTTACCATGAAAACCCAAACCATAGCCACTATTAGAGGAGAAGCCATAGATACTGTTCTTCCCAGGGCTTAACTGTGCCAAGATGAAATTAGAGGCTTCATCCATTCATTTATTCATTACCAGGGGTTTAAATCTAACACCAGCCCCTATGATGGGCATTGGGAACATGAAGGTCAATAAGACCCATTCCCACCCATTAAGGAACTCACAGTCCCAAGGAACGAAGGTAGCCAGTTAAATAAGTAATTATAATTCCATGAAAGGACTTAGTGAAAGCCCAAGTATTCATTATCTGGCCCCCACCCTTCATCCATAATAAAATTTTAATAATGTTTTAATAAAGTATCTGGTCATCGGTAAGTTTAATTTTCAAGTTTAGGTCTCATGAATTTCATTTCCACGTTTCCTTAGGCCCTTCTTGCCTGTGAGTTATTTCTATAATATTTTTAACTTTTTGTTTTGAAATAGCTATAGACTCAATTGACCTTGCCAAGAGAGTGTCAAGTGGTATTGTGTACCTTTCACCCAGCTCTTCCCAACTGGAACCTCTCCCATAAGTATAGTGCATTACTAGCACCAGGAAACAGTCCAACAGACTTAACTAGACTCTGGATCAGCAGAGCCATCCTTTTCGAACCCTAGTCTAGCTCTGTCCCTCATATCAACACCCTCTTTCAGTCTGTCTGTCTCTGAGTGTATGTGATCATTTGCAAAGTGAAACTGCCATCCTTGCCAAGTTACAGAATTTCCTGAAGTCAATGTAAATGGCGCTGGAGAGCTATTCAAAGCACCCACAAAGATATCAACAAATGAGCATGTGGAAGACATAGGCTAAGAAACAACTGAGAAAGAGGAAATTGACAAGAAGTCTGGACAGGTGCTTAAAACAGATAATTTCATTATGAAAAGACAGAGAAAGACCCGTTGGTCAACTGGTAGTACTTTCAAACGTTTTTGTAAAAATGACTTCCTTTCTGTGAGATCATGGCATGAAACTTGCAGAAAACGATGTTATATCATGTGTTCCAAAAAATTTTTTATCAGAAAATTATGCCTAAAAGAAAAAATATACATCAGTCCTGGCTTCATACTCTGTTCATTCTAAAAATTAGTACAGTATTGCAATTATAATTTCATTAGCTAAAGACAGAATAGTGTCTACAAATTTTAGTTTCATTTAGTTTCATTTTTAAGGTAGAGTCTCAATCAAATAATTAAATCCTTTTCCCCCTCAATATTTACTATGAAATTTTAGTCCCATTCTGACTAGATTTGCTTTTACCTGACTTTCTCTGGCACTAATGATCCTCGAAGATAAAAAAATCTTCTGCCAAGGTATTATAGGGCAAAGGACACAACAACCAGTTCTGCAGGAAGGTGAGTGAAACCTTCCACTAAGTAACATTTGGGCTGGGTATTGAAGGATGTGTAGGAGTTCATCAAGGGAAAATGAAGGGGGAATCTGTGCAGTTAGAGTATGGTGTGTCAGAGTCTGAGAAGGAGGGGAGAACATGGCTTCCTTTCTGATGCCATGTGTGGGCTGCAGTGAGGTTGCAAGCGGAGTGAATGGAATGCAGTAAGAACAATTTCCGGTGATAGGGGATGAGGCTGTGCAGGTGAAAAGAGCCTTCCTGAAGAGCTGACGCTTCATCCAAGGCAGTGGAAGCGTTGCTGGAGGGCTTTGCGATAAGGAGGGACGTGACCAGTGGTGCAGTTTAGAAAGATCCCTGTAGCTGCCACGGAGGATGATGGTGAAGGCAGGAAAACAAACATTATTATTATTATTATTACTATTATTATTATTTGAGATAGAGTCTTGCTCTGTCACCCAGGCTGAAGTGCAGTGGTGTGATCTTGGCTCACTACAACCTCTACCTCCCAAGTTCAAGCAATTCTTGTACCTCAGCCTCCTGAGTTGCTGGGACTACAGGCACACCCCACCACACCCGGCTAATTTTTGTATTTTCAGTAGAGACAGGGTTTCGCCAAGTTGGTCAGGTTGGTCTCAAACGCCTGACCTCAAGTGATCCGCTCACCTTGGCCGCCCAAAGTGCTTGGATTACAGGTGTGAGCCACCACGCCCAGCCAAACTTTAAAGAGTGGTGATTAAGATGAGACCACTCTAGATGAGACCACTGTGTGGAATCAGGCTCCACCACTGACTAGCCTGGGACCCTCACTTAAGCTTGATGAGCCTCAGCTTCTTCATCTGTAAAATGGGAATGATGATTGTACCTACCACACAGGATTGCTGGGAGGACCAACTGTGAAGTCATGTGCTTAGACCATGTAGGGAGTCAGGTTCAGATGAAAAGTGATGAAGAAGATTTAGATGATAGGCTGGGTGCGGTGGCTCACACCTGAAATCCCAGCACTTTGGGAGGCCAAAGCAGGCTGATCACTTGAGACCAAAAGTTTGAGACCAGCCAGGCCAACATAGCAAAAACCCGCCTCTGCTAAAAATACAAAAAAATTAGCTGGGTGTGGTGACACATGCTTGTAGTACCAGCTACTCAGGAGGCTAGGGCAGGAGAACTGCTTGAACCGGGGAGTTGGAGGTTGCCATGAGCTGAGATTGTGCCATTGCACTCAAGCGTGGGCAACACAGCAAGACTCTGTCTCAAAAATATATATATAAATAAATAGATAAAAACAAAACACATTGCTGGTCTGGCACAAAGATAAGGCTCCTTAGATCCCACAAATGGCATGAAGTCAAGAATGCCGGTGAGCACTCACTAAAGGTTTTTTCTTCTTGAAGGTTCCTATCAAACTCTAGAGAACCCAAGCTTCCTCGTTTGAAAGCTGTAGAGCATACTGGGAAACCTCAGGTGAGAATGTTTGTTTTGCTTTTGTTTTTTTGAGACAGGGTCTCACTCCATCACCCAGGCCGGAGTGCAGTGATGCATTCACGTCCACTGCAGCCTCACCCTGCTGGGCTCAAGCGATCCTCCTACCTCAGCCTCCCAAGTAGCTGGGACTACAGGCATCATCAAGCCTGGCTAATTTTTTTTGTATTTTTTGTAGAGACAGGGTTTCGCCATGTTACCCAGGCTGGTCTTGATCTCCTGGGCTCAAGCAATCTGCCCGCCTCGGTGTCCCAAAGTGCTGGGATTACAGGCATGAGCCACTGCACCTGGCCACAGGTGATAATTCAATGGTAGATTTCTGCATACAGCAGAACCCTAATGGAGTACACTGTCACTTTACTAAAGTAAAGAGCTAAACTCTGCCAGAGAAACAGCTTTGAAACTTGCCTGTCCTAATCTTAGGGTTGAATGTAGGAGAAGAAAAATATCTTACCTGAGAACTTGTCATTACAAAGGGGTCCTTACTCAGGTTTGTGACCTGAATTCATGCTATCTAGTAATAATCATCATCATCATCATCATCTAAAGATGTTATAAATTAGAAGTAGGGTGCTTAAAGATTAGCAGGGGTGGAGTCAGTAATTCCTCTCTAATGGAATTTAACTATATTCCAGGGTTCAAAGGTCACCTACAGTAAAGTTCTAAGGAAATGAATAGCTCACATCAAAAAAAAAAAAAAAAAAAAAATCACACACACAGCCAAAGAAGCACAGCATCTTGAGTGGAAGTAAATAGAAACAATAGACAGTAAAAACAGAGGCCAGGCTCAGTGGCTCCCTCCCGCTTTGGGAGGTCAAGGTGGGAGGATCACTTTAGGCCAGCAGTTCAAGACCAGCCTGGGCAACATAGTGAGGCCCTATCTTTACAAAAAAGTTAAAAAATTAGCTGAGCGTGATAGCATGCGCTATAATCCTAGCTACTTTGGAGGCTGAGGCAGGAGGATTACTTGAGCTCAGGAATTCAAGGATTGGAATTGAGGAATTCATTGAGCAGTGATCACACCACTGCACTCCAGCCTCGGCAGCAGAGTCTCTAAAAGATGAATAAACAAACAAATCCAGAGGCTTCAGATACCAGAATATAGATACAAATGTGTAAAATCAGAGGTGTGCTTAAGCCAGCTGGTGTAGATCAGGAGAGCTGTTTGTGGGTATCCCTTCCCAACTCCATGTTCATCAATATCACATTGGTAGCCTGAAATCGTCCATGGTGGGAATATTTACACCATGGAGGTGGGTAAACACTAAATTAGGGCTTCTTTTTTTTTTTTTTTTAAAGAGACAGTGATACAGTTGTTTAATATTTACTAGAAGACTGCTGAATATATTTTATTTATTTACTTCTTTATTTTCAAAAACCAACTCAAACCAGATGGTGAATTTATTTAAAGATTAACGGAGAAGCTTAAAAAAAATCAGGGAACAGGGACTATAAAGAACAACTGGGCAGTAAACATTGATTCACGCCTGTAATTCTAGCACTCTGGGAGGCCACCCAAGAGTTTGAGACCAGCCTGGGCAGCATAGGGAGGCCACCCAAGAGTTTGAGACCAGCCTGGGCAACATAGGGAGACCCCATGTTTACAGAAAAATTTTAAAAATTAGCCAGACATGGTGGTGCATGCCTGTAGTCCCAGCTACTTGGGAGGCTGAGGTGGGAGAATTGCTTGAGCCCAGGAAGTTGAGGCTGTAGTGAGCTATGATTTCACCACTGCACTCCAGCCTGGGCAACAGCACAAGACTCTGTCAAAAAAAAAAAAAAAAAAAAAAACAAAAAACGGAGCAAATTTTACAAAGAACAAAATAAAACTTCTAGAAATGAAAAATATAACTAAAAATGAAAACTTAGTAGACAAATTAAATGGTAAATTAGTAGATTTTCTGATTCACTAATTCTGAAGAAGAAAGATATGAGAGATATGTTAAAAGACATAGATGACAGGTCTAACATAAAACAAAGAGTTTCAGAAGTAAATAATAGAGAAAATGGGAAAGGTAATAGTTAAAAATAGGTGTATATCTTTGTATATATGCATATCTATTCAAGAGAAGATTTATCTTGAATGTGCTCTTGATAAGACTTCAAAGGTAAGAATAAAATGCACTCTGACCTGGAAACTTTGATCTTAGCTTACTAACTGCAATTTGCCTGCATTGAGTATTTAGTCTATGTCTTTTAAAACTTCAGAGCAAGCCAGGCGTGGTGGCTCACGCCTGTAATCCCAGGATTTTGAAAGGCGGATCACTGAGATGTTAGGATTACATATGTGACACACCACACCTGGCCCAGATTTACCTTTAACTAATAAGACTGTAAGCTGCATAAGACCAGCAATTTTCTTTTTTTTTTTTTGTTCATGATTGTTTTCTCTGTTTCTGTTAGTGCCCCACTGAGGTTGATTCATTTATTCAATAAATGAATGAGTTTGTTAGATGGCTACTACATGCCAGGCCCAGTCTAACACATGATGAACATCATTTCCCAGATGAGGAAACTAAGACATAGCACTATAAGAGGGCATGTTCAAGCTTATATGTAATAAAGCAGGGATTCAAATCCACTTATACTAACCACATGGCCAGGTGCGGTGGCTGACACCTGTAATCGCAGCACTTTGGGAGGTCGAGGTGGGTGGATCACATGAGGCCAGGAGTTTGAGACCAGCCTGGCCAACATGGTGAAACCCTGTCTCTACTAAAAATACAAAAATTAGCCAAGTGTGATGGTGCATGCCTATAATCCCAGCTACTCAGGAGGCTGAGGCAGGAGAATCACTTGAACCTGGAGGCAGAGGTTGTAGTGAGCTGAGATCATGCCACTGCACTCCAGCCTGGGTGACAGATTAAGACTCTGTCTCAGAAAAAAAAAGAATAATGATAGAGGTGGCAGGAACGGTAGTGGTGATGATGGTGGTGGTGATGACAGAGGTGGTGATGACGGTGGTGGTGATGATGGTGGTGGTGATGACGAAGGTGGTGATGATGGTGTTGATGATGCTGGTGGTGGTGATGGTGGTGATGATGATGGTGGTGCTGATGATGGTGATGGTGATGATGAAGGTGGTGATGATGGTTGTGGTGATGATGGTAGGGATGATGATGGTGGTGGTGATGATGGTGGTGGTGATGACAGAGGTGGTGGTGATGATGGTGGTGTTGATGGAGGTGGTGATGATGGAGGTGGTGGTGATAGTGGTGGTGATGATGGTGGTGGTGATGGTGGTGGTGATGGTGGTGGTGATGACCATCGTGGTGATGATGGTGGTGGTGATGATGATGGTGTTGGTGACAGAGGTGGTGATGACAGTGGTGGTGATGATGGTGATGACAGAGGTGGTGATGATGGTGGTGGTGATGATGGTGGTGGTGATGGCGGAGTGGTAGAGGTGATGGAAGTAATGGTGACTATGGAAGTAGTGGTGGCAATGTGGGAGTGGCAGAGGGGAAAATGGTGCTGGAAATAATGGGGTGGAGGAGGAGATGGTGAAGCCAACTCCAGTACCCAACCAGGCCCAGGTCTCCTGACTCCTACCTCTGGCCCACATGAGCCACAGTGGGTCGTGCTGTCATCCTGTAGACGACACGCCAGTCTCCACCCACTCTCCCCACTGCTTTCAGTCATAAGTCAGGAGTGAACTCCACATGCCTTGCTGGGAAACCCAAGAAGCAAAGGTAGCAGTCCACATCCCTGAGCAGCGGCCAAGGTGACTCAGGCTGAGATGCAACAGCCTGGTCTGTGGGCAGGCATGCAGCAGCCACAGGGGCCAGCCTGGACACGCCCGTGGATCCAGGGAGCTGATCTCCTCTGCCTCTCAGGGGGAAGTAGCCACCCCAGCAGATGCTGTGTTCCCAGCCCTCTTCTCCTTTTTAAAATCTGCAGCCCAGCGTTCCTCCCAGGAACACAGGTTCTGGCCCAGGTTCTGTAACTTACACCTTAGCCGCATCCGTAGAGTAAGATGATTGATGCTTACCTTGAATTATTTTTGGTGATGATGAGACCATATACAGAAAGCATATAACTCCCCAATATTCTCACTCAAGAAATGATATCTGAATTTTAAAAATTATATCATCATTGATTTCTAGCTAGAGGAGCAGGAGGTAGAGAAGCCAATTACCCCTCACCCAACAGGTAGGTGACCTCAAGGACCACCTGAGCCCCAAGCCTTGAACTGGGGAAATAGAGCCTGAGCATTTTACATGTGACCAGCTTCACTGCCCTTCTCAAAAGATCCCTCAGCACCTTCTCTTTCCCCTGCTTTCAGCCTCAGGCCCCAAGCTTCTCATCCCCAGGGCCCCTAGTGTCTTCAGAGTCAAGACCCAGGTCTTGATTGGTAACTAAACTGGTGTTTCCCAAAGTGTGGTTTCTGTGCCACCCTGCTGGCAGGCAGATAACTGAGGGAAAAGGGGTTCACCCATAGGTGTTAAATAACAACCAATCACTTAGTAAGAAAGTCCCCTCTCAATTCATCATCATCTTCATCATTATATTCGGTTACACCACATGAAACAGCAATTTTTATGAATCTAAAACAAACAAATATCAGCAGTTTTATATGACTCAATCGAATAGGATACTTTAGACATATAAAAAGTTATAAAGAATAACGGCCGGATGCAGTGGCTCACACCTGTAATCCCAGTACTTTGGAAGGCTGAGGCGGGCGGATCAGGAGTTTGAGACCAGCATAGCCAAAATGGTGAAACCCTGTCTCTGCTAAAAATACAAAATTAGCTGGGCATGGTGGCACGTGCCTGTAATCCCAGCTACTCCAGAGGCTGAGGCAGGATAATCACTTGAACCCAGGAGGTGGAGGTTGCAGCGAGCCAAGATCGTGCCACTGCACTCCAGCCTGGGCAAAAAGAGCGAAACTCTGTCCCAAAAACAACAACAAAGTTATAAGGAATAATGGCTAGGCTTAGTGCGGTGGCTCTCACCTGTAATCCCAGTGCTTTGGTAGGCCGAGGCAGGAGAATCGCTTGAAGCCAGGAATTCGAGATCAGCCTGGGCAACATTGTGAGACCCTATTTCTACACAAAATTTAAAAATTAGCCAAGCATGGTGGCACACTCCCAGCTACATGGGAAGAGGCTGAGGTGGGAGGATCACTTGAGCTCAGAAGGTTGAGGCTACAATGAACCATGATTGCACCACTGCATTCCAGCCTGGACAACAGAATGAGATCCTGAATCAGAAAGAAAAAAAAAAAAGATGAACAGTATTTTCTTTAAAATGACCAGTTTTTTGTGGAAGAGCAGTCACAAAGAGCCCTGAAGGCAAATAACTTATGATGATTCTGGAAGGAATTACAGGTTGGTAATCATAGATGACCAATGCTACCACTGGTGTGGAGATTATACTAGCAGCTGAGCTCATGAGAAGATTCTAGAATACCTATATCTGAATGCTGTACCTTTAGCAACCTGTGTTAAGGGTCTCTTCTTAGAAATGTAGCAGTCCCAGGTCATAGCTTATGGATTCACTTTTACATGTAACACTATACTATGATGAAACTGAAGGGGAGAAGATGATAAAAGATTCAACTATTAAACCTCTAAAACTCACTCAGTGTCCCAATGTGTAATTTATTTAAATAACTTTATTTTTAACAAACATCAACTTCCTACACTTTGATTAGGTTTATTAAGTTTAATTGGTTAAAGCTGTACGTACTCCAGAATGTTTATAAAAGACATTTCTATCTATTCTTATGGTGATTTTTATTTCTTTTTCTTTTTTTTTCTAGCACAGATAAAGCTGCTTCGTGTGTCATAATGCCCACGTGTAAGAATTTTTCTGGCATAAATACTGAAGAGTGGAAATCCTGAGTATTATCTAATGATTTTATAGGCATTACCAAATTACTACCCTAAGCAATTACACCATTCTACATGCTCTCCAGCAAAGTAGAATTCCCGTTTTTCTACACCCTTAACATTTTTACTTACCTGTTGATGCAAGAGAGCTTTAGCTTGGTGCCACTCTATCTTTAATACCTTTCTAACACTTGCTAACTACCTTTTGTCGCAAAGGGAGATAGGTACCCCGGATCAGAAACTCGAACAAACTGAAATCTAAACTTTCATATTATCATTTTACATTCTGCCTGGGTTGTTTTTTTGTTGTTGTTGTTATAGTTGCCTACTATTCTTGCACAAGGGATGCTGTCTTTCCAATTGTGATAAACATAGGAAATTTCCTTTTAAAAGAAATTAAATCAGTAAGACAGAGTAAAACAAAATATTAGGTAAATAATTAGTACAGATTGCATGTGATTTGGAGGAGAAAAAAAAAATCATGCACGAAGCTCTGAATAAGTAAAGATGGGAGAAGTAATACGCCAGTGATTAATTGCAGGGGAATATTGTTGAGCTCAAGACCAGTGGGTTCTGCAATTAGGTAACACCTCCCTGGAAACTGTAGTATTTCAGAAGTGAAAAATCCTGGGGACCATGTAATCCGACCTATGTGTTTCATGGGTGACGACATTGTGGTCCAGAGAGAGGAAGTGTCTTGCCAGTAATGGCACAGTGAGTCAGTGGCCAAGTGGAGGCTGGCACCCAGGTTTTCTCCACCAAGCACATGACAAGTGGTCACTGGATTGACAGGAACAATCAAAGCAGACTTATTAAGTGATTAGAACAACAGATCCTTATCCCTGGCTCTGTGTACCCACCGTTTGCTGTTTCGTCATCTTGTAATGCAGATCTCCTGCAACCTATCTTTTTAGCTTTCTTTTATCTGAAAATGCCTATTTCTGTCTGCATTCTTGAGGGATATTTGCACTGAATGTCGAACTCAGGATGAACATATTTTAAAATCTTATCTCTTCTAAGATATTCTTCCGCAGTCTTCCAGCCGCCATGGTTTCAAATGAGAAGTCGGTGATCCTCAGGTGTTCTCCTATATGTACTGTATTATTTTGAACTGGCTGCTTTCACGAGTTTCTTTTTAGCTTTGGTTTTCAACAGTTGGGCTATTATGTGCCTAGGTGTGGTTTTCTTGCATTTATCCTACTTAGATTTGCTAAGCTTCTCAAATCTGTATTCCTTAAAAAAAAAAAAAAAAAAAAAAAAAAGGCTTTGGCTATTTTTTTTTTTTTACTTAAAACAGCACTAATTTATTTTGTTAACATTACTGTATAAGTCTTACGTGGGTCTCAATGGGCTAAAATCAAGGTGAATTTGATTCCCTTCCGAAGATTGCAGGACAGAAGCTATTTCCATGGTTTTTCAAGCTTCTAGAAGCTACCCACATACCTTGGCTTGTGACTTCCTTCCTTCATCTCCAAAGCCAGTAACATTGTATCTCTTTGACTAGTCTTCCATAGTCACATCTTTTGTCCCCATTTTCTACTTTTTAAAATTTCAATAGTTTTGGGGGGGAACAGGTGGTTTTTAACTACATGGATAAGTTCCTTAGTGGTGACTTCTGAGATTTTGGTGCACCCACCACCTGAGCAGTGTACACTCTACCCAGTGTGTAGTCTTTTATCCCTCACCCACCTAACCCTTCGCCCTAGACTCCAAAGTCCATTATATCATTCTTATGCCTTTGCGTCCTCATAGTTTATCTCCCATGTATAAGTGAGAACATATGATATTTCGTTTTCAATTCCTGAGTTACTTCATTAGAAGCATCTTTATTGAGAACACATTAGCTATTATTTCTTTAAATACCTTTTCTGTCTCATCCTTTCTCCCCTTTCTGTGACTTTATATATGTATAAGTTGAACCTTTTGAGATTATGCCACAAATACTTGAAGCTCATTTTAAAAATTATTTTCTCTCTCTTCTTCAAATTGAATAACCTCTACTGTACCATTTTAAAATTATTTTTCTTGTTTCATATCTATTTTGCTGTTAATTCTACCCAGTGACTTTTAAAACTTCATGCATTGTATTCTTCACTTTGAAAATTTCCATTTGGTTATTTTTTTAATAGATTCTATTTCTTATGGTTTCTATTTTTATGCTAAAATTTCCTATCTTTTCATTTTGATGAGCGTATTTTCCTTTACATCTTTGATGTCTTTTTCCTCCATGGTTATAATCCTAGCTTTAAAAATCATTGTCTGCTGATTTCAACATCAGCATCATCTTGAGGCGTTTTCATTGATTGTCTTTTTCTCTTGAAAATGTTACTTGTTTCTTGTTTCTTTATATGTCAAGTAATTTTGTTTTTATTTATTTTTTTTTTGAGACAGAGTCTTGCTCTGTCACCCAGGCTGGAGTACAGTGGCTCTCGATATTGGCTCACTGCAACCTCTGCCTCCTGGGTTCAAGCAATTCTCTGCCTCCGCCTCCTGAGCAACTGAGATTACAAGTGCCCGCAACCATCCCCAGCTAATTTCTGTAATTTTAGTAGAGACAGGGTTTCACCATGTTGGCCAGGCTGGTCCTGAACTCCTGACCTTGTGATCCACCTGCATTGGCCTCCCAAAGTGCTGGGATTACAGGCATGAGCCCCTGCACCTGGCCTATGTCAAGTAATACTGTATTGAACACAGGACATTAGGGATATGTCATGAACACCCTGGATTCTGTTATAATCTGAACAGCGTTAATATTTTTGGATTTTATTTCAGTAGGAATATAACTTGGCTGGAATCAAATGCAAAATCTCCTACCCCTACACCCATTGCAGCTCAAAATTTAGCTCAGCCTTAGCTGAGCTGCTTGGAGTCTGACCTATGAATACATATGTGGTCCAGAGGCCAGCCAGATATTTGGGCAGTTATACACAGAATTTGGGGCTACTCTTTTCTCCCTCTCTGTCTGGGATTTCTACTTTCCAGTAGCTATTTTTGCCCCAAATTCTATCCTCTGATTGTAAAGGGCAGTAAACTTTTCCTTTTTTTTTTTTTTTTTTTTTTTGAGATACAGTCTCACTCTGTGGCCCAGGGTAAAACATAGTGGCAGTATCACAGCCCACTGCAACCTCAACCTCTCCAGGCTCAAGCGATCCTCCCACCTCAGACTTACAAGTAGCTGGGACCACAGGCATGAGCCACCACACCCAGCTAACTCTTGTAATTTTAGCAGAGATGGGGTTTCTCCATGTTACCCAGGCTGGTCTCAAACCCCTCGGCTCAAACAATCCTCCCTTCTCGGCCTCCCAAAGTCCTGGGATTATAGCTGTGAGCCACCATGACCAGCCTTTTTTTTTCCCCCCCTTTTTAAAATAAGAGTCTTAACTGCCCTGCACAGCACTGATTGAAATTTGCCTTCAGACTAAACTCATGAACTAGGAAATTCACTGGTGATATTCTCATTATCCGTGTGCTGACTCCCTTCCGGTATCTGCCTGGCCTGTCACTCTCCAGTGCCTTCAGATAGTTGTTTTTTATATTCTCCCCAGAGTTTATAGTTGTTACCTGTGGTAGTGATCATATGGGAGCTGGTCAGCCATATTGGAAATGGAAATCCTTTGTCTCATTTAAGTGAATAATGCAAATGGCCCCATCTGAGAGATGGTAGTCCTGAGTCTGGAAGGAAACAAAGTCACGGCATGTTACAGAATGGGCAGGAGAACACTCGCCTATGGGTTCTTTAAAACTGGGTTGGGGATTTTTAGAATCATAAACCAGACTGGCTTCTATGCAAATCCTCAGTTTTGTGCATTAGTAAGTTGGGGATAGTCTTAACAAATAGTCAGTATTCGTTAAGTGCTTACTAGGTCCACTTAATTTAAGCCCCTTAAATGTATATGAGCTTGGATTGCTTTTAGTGGGAAATTTTGCAGATGAGGAGACTGAGGTTTTGTGAGGTTAAACTCAAGGTGATAGTAGTTTGCATGATTAATCACTAATAATGATAATGATGGTTTGTATTTATTGTATTAACATCATGTTGTAGATAATGCACTAGGAACTCTATTTATGTTATCTCATTTAATCTTCCCAACAACCCTATAACGTAAGTACTGTTAACAGAGACTAAAAATGCTAATTAAGACAGGCTGGTGGCTCACACCCGTAATCCCAGCACTTTGGGAGGCTGAGGCAAGAAGATCACTTGAGCCCAGGAATTCAAGACCACCTTAGGAAACAGAGTGAGACCCTGTCTCTGTTAAAAACAAAAAATAAAAAATTAGCGGGGCATGATGGTGTGAGTCTGTAGTCCCAGCTACTCGGGAAACAGAGATGGGAGGTTCATTTGAGCCTGGGAACTTGAGGCTGCAGTGAGTATGATCACGCCACTGCACACCAGCCTGGGCAACAGAGCAAGACCCTGCCAAAAAAAAAATGCTACTTAACACGCCCAAAGTCACATAATTGTCAAGGAGCAGATCTGAGACTTGAACATAGGCAGATTAGCTCCAAGCCTATTTGCTTAACCTCTATACCACAATGCCTTCTTGCTATGATAAAACATCTGAAAAGACCTATTACCCTATAGGTCCTCTACAGAGGCATGTTGCCTTCCTCTTAGCAATACGAGATTGGCTCCAACAGAAGAATGTGGGCCTCTCTGGCACATGCACCTGGGTAGGACCCAGAGAATACCTGTGGAGTCTGAATCAACCCAAAAGCCAATATCCATCCGTTCTTCAGGAACCCCAGCCTACAACACAAAAGAGGAAATCTTCCTAAGTAGAAATAAACTGCAATAAATTGCAGAGGTTCCCTCGTCCTGGATTTCACTTCATGTTTTGGATGCTGCACGCCGGGTGAGCGGAGATCCCAGGCACTGGCCGGGGCAGCTGCCCTGACTCCAAGGGCTGCCATGAACAACTTCCAGGCCATCCTGACTCAGGTGCGAATACTGCTCTCCAGCCATCAGCCCAGCCAGGTGCAGGCCCTCTTGGACAGCCTGCTGAAGGAGGAGCTCCTCTCCAGGGAATACCACTGCACCCTGCTCCATGAGCCTGATAGTGAGGCTCTGGCCAGGAAGATCTCTTTGACCCTCCTAGAGAAAGGAGACCTGGACTTGGCCCTCCTGGGGTGGGCCCAGAGTGGGCTGCAGTCCCCAGCAGCCGAGAGGGGCCCCGGCCACAGTGACCATGATGGTAAGTTGGCATCACTTTTAATCAAAGAGCAATGACAGACTGTAGGCAGCTCAAGGATTTTCCCTCCTCTCTGAAAGAGAAGTCAACGGGAAGGCAGACTGGTGTCTGGTGAGCTGGCAGGAGCAGTGAAAACTTGGAGCACTGTCGCTGTTGCTGGGTGTGCTGGAGTGTACGCTGCTGCTTCCCACTCTGCTGGAAGGAACCATCCCAGGGGCATGCAGCCAAATGCCTGCTTGGGTTCACTCACTGAGCCCTGATGATACACCAACATTAACGGGGCATGGATGGATAGATCAGCTCCTGCCTTCAAGGGGCCCGCAGTCTAGTGGGGAAGATGGATGCAGGCACAATCATTGTGAATCAAAAAGAGAGAAATGGGGCCAGGCGCAGTGGCTCATGCCTGTAATCCCAGCACTTTGGGAGGCCAAGGCAAGTGGATCACCTGAGATCAGTTCAACATCGGCCTGGCCAACATGGCAAAACCCTGTCTCTACTAAAAAATACAAAAATCAGTCAGACATCCTGGTGGGTGCCTGTAGTCCCAGCTACTCAGGCGGCTGAGGCAGGAGAATTGCTTGAACTCGGAAGGCAGAGGTTGCAATGAGGCAAGATTGTGCTACTGCACTCAGTCTCGGCAACAGAGGGAGACTCCATCTAAAAAAAATAGAGAAATGGGGTGCAGAGAAAGGAGGAGCCAGAGAAAGAGCTGAAAGCAGAGCTCACCTTGTGTGTATGTGTGTGCATGAGCATGTGTGCGTTTGCATGCATTTGCTTATGTGTGCATGTGTGTGTCTGTGTGACACACAGAGACAGAAACCCAGAGACAGAGGGAGAGTGAGAAAGGAAGGGAGAGAAAGACAGACAGAAAGAGACAGACAGACAGGCAGAGACAGGGAGAAAAGGGAGGGAGAGGAAGGAAAGGGGAGGCTGACGGAGGAAGAGAAAAAGGGAGAAGGTAGGGGAAAGAAAGATGAGAAACAGAGAATAAGAACTCGCTTGGAGGGAGAGAGAATGAATGCCTTATTTTTAAGAGCATTGGTGACACAATCATCTTAAACCGGAAAGACAAGCCTGTACTGTACTCTGTCCACTCACATTCTTGGCTCCTCCAACTTTTTATGTCTCCTACCCAGTTACAAAGAAGTCCTCCCTTCATTGCAATGTCACAACTTACTTTCTTTTTTTTGAGACAGAGTCTGTTTGGTTGCCCAGGCTGGAGTGTAGTGGCACGATCACAGCTCACTGCAGCCTCAACTTGCGGTGCTGAAGTAGATCCTCCCACCTCAGCCTCCCAACCAGCTGGGACCACAGGCAGGTACCACTATGCCTGGATACTTTTTTAAAATTACTTTTTGTAGACATGAGGTCTCACTGTGTTGACCAGGCTGCTCGCAAACCCCTGAGCTCAAGTGATCCTCCCACCTTGGCCTCCCAAAGTGCTGGGCTTACAGGCGTGAGCCACCGCATCCGACATGGTCATAACTTTCTAAAGACGATGTTAGCTCTATCTCCTTCTGAAATGCAAGTCTTGAGAGAATAACAGTGATTGACATTTTTTGAGTATTTAGTGTGCCAGAAACTTCCTAACCACAATCTAGAACCCTCTTACTTACTTCTCCCTTGACCTTGAGCCCTTTGATCCTCATCCGTATTTAACACTTAGAGAAGAAAACAGACTCTACCCAGTGGTGACACAACTTGCCCAGGTCCCCCAGGTGGGAAGTGGTGAAGGCTAGATTTGAAGACAGACAAGCTTTGATCTTCAACTTAACCTTCAGGGCATCAAATGCGTTTTGGCGGCCTTATCTTGGGCACCAGATCAATGCTGTTTACCAACTTTCCTGCCAAGACATACATTTCTACGGGGTTGGCTCTTTTTATGGTCAAATTCTCACCCAAGTGGTTTCCATCGTCTCTTGGCCTCATCTTTCATTCTCTTCCTCCTAACAAACAGCTAGGCAAGGGGGCATCTTTACCACCCAAACATTCTCCCTTGGCTTCTCAACAGGGGTTCAGACAGTCAGTGTGGTCTCGATGGCGGCACAGATGCCAACTGGGGGAGAAGCCAGAACCTTCCTCTCTCCCTGGCTGCAGCCCCTCCCGCCCCAGCCACATGTGCCCTCACAGGCTGCTGCCGGACACTCCAGCCCCTCCCACCCCCTCCTTCCGAGAGTGCTGGTTCCTGTTATTTAACTGTGTTTCCTCCCTCGGGAGGTAATATTTTTATTTCTGATCTCATGTGACTCCAGAAAGTGGAACTGCACTCAGGGCCCAGTGTGGTCTTTGGGGAGCTGAGAGGGGTATAGGGCAAATTGCTTTTTTCCTGCTTTCTCTTTCTGCTCTGCAGCCAGCTTCCCTCCAGGGCTGCCAGGCCTGACCCTCTACAGTGGGCAGGTGTGCTGCTGCTGGACAGCTCTCAGAGGGGAGGAAAGAGGACAGGGCAAGAGAATTGCATGGTTTGTAAACAAAGGGCACTGACTCATTTTTATGGGAGTTCAGAAAAGGAAATCATCCATGTGGGGATTTTGTGACCCTCCCTCCGAACCACTCTGTAACGACCTTGGCCCTCTGCTGTGCTAAATGCTCCACTGGCTCCCACGTCACTCAGAGAAAAAGCTAAATCTGGACAACGGCCCACAATCTGGACAATTTCCCACCTCATCACCTCCCTGCTGTTCATCCCCTACTCCTGTCTGCCTCATTCATCTACTCCAGCCACGTTGGCACCCTTGCTGTTCCTCGGACATGCTCAGCACACTGTCTGCCTCAGAACCTTTGCACATGCCATTCCCTCTGTCTAGAGCACTCTTCTCCGAGCATTCTCTTGGTCAACCTCCTAAATTCCTTCTACTCTTTGCAGCTTATCAACGAGGCCTGCCCTGACCAAACCATTTAGAATTGCAGCTCCTCCCTCCACACTCTGAGCCCCCTCCCCAGATTGATTTTTTTCCCCACTTTTTTGTTTGTTTGTCTGTTTATACAGAGTCTCACTCTATTACCCAGGCTGGAGTGCAGTGGTGAGATCTCAGCTTACTGCAACCTCCACCTCCTGGGTTCAGGCAGTTCTCATGCCTTAGCCTCCCAAATAGCTGGGATTACAGGTGTAAGCCACTACACCAGGCTAATTTTTGTATTTTTAGAGACAGTGTTTCACCACGTTGGCCAGGCTGGTCTTGAACTCCTGACCTCAAGCGATCCATCCACCCCACAAAGTACTGGGATTACAGGCGTGAGCCACTGCGCCTGGCTCCCCACCTTCTGTATATCTTACTTTTGTATTGTGTGTTTGCTGTTTATTGTTTGACCCTCCCACTGGAAAATAAACTCCATGTGAACATGGATCTATGTTTTGATCACAATATGTCCCAAATACCTAGCACAGGGCCTGAGCACACGGTAGGTATGCAATATATATTTGTTGAATATTGAGTGGATGGGTAGGTGGATGGGTGGGTGGATGGATGAATGGATAGTTCTTGTAATACCATTATTCCTCCTTTACTAACGAGTAAACTGAGGCACAGAGAAGTTAAGTGATTTGCCTCTGGTCATATTCTGAAGAGGGAGACTATGGGGTCTCATGAGTCCTGGCCAATTGCTGTACTTTCTGCAAAAAAAGTACTGTTTTGGCTTCCTCTCCTAAACAACGCAAGGGGCTACCATAAATCTACCCCAAATAGGTCGGCAATCTTCAAAGTGAAATTGATGATTCAGAAGGCACCTTCAGATATTGCAGTACCTTAGTTGCAATTGTGCAGAAAGCTCAATTCTGGAGATGGGAGCTTAGGGGTTTCGCTCTATGCTACACAGAGCAACCTCTGTGCATCCAGTCCCATGAAAGCTCCAGTGAGTCCCAAGAGTCAAGGTCCTTGCCCTGGAGGAACTCAGGTGCCTCAATAGGAAGTTAAAGCAAACATTCAGGCAGTCCCTGGTCAACAGTGGGTGACAACATCGGGACAACACCTGTCAGAAGCCAAAGAAGGGGGAGCTAGGATGGGTGATGATGGAAAAAGAACCAGGCTGGAGGTTGGACAGCTGGACAGCTGGACAACTCTGGGTCTGAGGCCATCCTCTGTTCTTTATGCACCATGTGACCTTAGCCACATGACTAGACCACTCGGAATCTCAGTTTCTTCATCTCTGAAATGGGAGCAATGACACGAATCTCCCAGGGCTCTAGTGAGGGTTAAATGAGATGGTAGGTAGAAACCTTCCAAGGCAGTGCTTGGCATTAGGTCACACTGTAAAAACATCAGA
The DNA here is from genome assembly GCF_024542745.1 of Macaca thibetana thibetana. NCBI lineage: Eukaryota > Metazoa > Chordata > Mammalia > Primates > Cercopithecidae > Macaca > Macaca thibetana. Next base: position 64,898,247 of record NC_065597.1, on the reverse strand, counting down.
CCACTATAAGGAGGATAACAGCAAGGAGAATTGAACAGGAAGAAGATAAACCAGGGGTTTGAAGCACCGAGAAAAATAATTACTGCAGTCTCACTGGGGGCCCCAAACAATATCTAGACACCTACTCTGTGCAAAACGCAGTGCTGAGTGCTTGGGTACTGTGCATGTTTGAGAACTGAATCAATGTGGCCCCTGTCCTTGGGTTGAGGCATTGAATTAGCACATGGGCCATGTCCTCAGACAGCCTGAGTGCCTGTCCTGCCTTCCCAATTCCAAGAGATATGACTCTGAGCACTTCCTGGGAACCCTGCCTCAGTTTCCCCATCTACAAAGTGGAGATGATAATAGCATTCGGAGTCACTGATCTAAGGGCTCAGGGACATCATTCAGTGTAAGACCCATGCATTTCCTGCAAGAGGAAGCTGGTTCTGACTCAGCCTCGAGGCTGGCGTCTGAGGCAACCACAAGCCCAACGTGAATGGTGGAAAGATGACTCTAAGTGTGGGCAGCCTTAGCTGGCCTTAGGTTTGACCATGGAAGGCACAGCATGAAGGGGCCCATTCTGCACACTTTCTCAGAGGCTGTAGGGCACCCCTGCCAGGGTCTTAGATTTTATTGATTCCTTTGACTCTGCTTTGTTGGTTGTTTTTGTTGTTCTGTTTTCATTGTGTGGTATTTTCGCCCATGAGGTCTCAGTTCTAGGAAGAATAGAACAAAGCCTCCCTCTGGGAAGTTGCCTGATTTATTGGAAAGGTAGGAACACTTCCCAAATCGGTAAGCTCCCTTCCTCCAGCTTCCTTCCCCATCTGATCCTTTGGATGTGAGAAACCAGAGCTGTGACATACCAGAGAGGATAGAGGCTGTGCCCTCCCTCCTTCTGGGCTTCCTTTCCTGAGAACTAGCCCCTGTTCTGATCCTGGGAACCTCCTTTGCCTCAGGAAAGGGGATGTGTTGGTGAGGAACTCATGCTTTTCACCTTGGAGTGCTTCTCTGGCCCTCTACCCCAGGAACCACAGAAGGAGACACACCTGCATCCGGAAGCTGGCATTTCCCCATGGGTTTTCCCAGGCCAGACTGTTCCAAACACAACTTGCCCCTAAGCCTGGCACTTCTCCAACCAGGGACGGTTTCTATTCTCTGTTGCTATGACCTTGAACAGTTCACCTGCGTTCCTTACTGTCTACTCTCCCATCCACCTACCTGCCTGCCCTCCAACTTTCCTGATCTGTCTACTTACCTTCTCATATCTATTTCTTTTTATTATTGTTATTATCATTATTCTCACCCTGTCTTTTTTTAAAATTAATTATTATTACTATTATTTTTTGGCTGGGGAACAGAGTCTTGCTTTGTAGCCCAGGCTGGAGGGCAGTGGCATGATCTCAGCTCATTGTAACCTCTGCCTCCCAGATTCAAGCAATTCTTCTGCCTCAGCCTCCTGAATGACTAGGATCACAGGCACCTGCCACCATGCCCAGCTAATTTTTGTACTTTTAGTAGAGACAGGGTTTCATCATGTTGGCCAGGCCAGTCTGAAACTCCTGACCTCAAGCAATCCACCCATCTCAGTTTCCCAAAATCCTGGGATTACAGGCATGAGCCACCGTGGCCAGCCTCTTGCCCTGTCTTATGGTGGTAATCTACTCCTCAATCTATCTATTTATATCTACTACCTACATACTTATATACTTATTTACTCATGTCTACTTATCAGTTAATCAATTTCTGTACCTACCTAATCACCCATATATTTCCCATATATTTACATGTCAAAATATTTTCCTGCCTTCCTACCAACTAAGCCCCCTATACAACAATCCATCAGTAGGTCCAGGTTCTCATATGCTCTCCCATGTTCCTCCCTAATTTGGATACATAGCAGTTGTATTCTACTCACCTATCTCCCTGTTCACCGATCTCTTTTCCTCCCTTTCTCACCTCCTTTCTTTCCTTCTCCTGAATCATTTATTTAGCACCTGCTAGAAATTATGGTGGACTCCCCATCCAGTGCTCTTTCACCAAAAAGCATGAGATGAAGAAGCACTTTCAATCTAGTAGGGGAGGAATCTTCATCCATTTGGAACTGGAGGCTGCCTTGATCGTTCAAATCTAAAACTCCATTCATTCCTTCAAATGGTCGTGGAATAGTGTGTCTTTTATTTTATTTTATTTTTTTATTTTTATTTTTTCGAGAGGGAGTCTCGCTCTGTTGCCCAGGCTGGAGTGCAGTGGTGTGATCTCAGCTCACTGCAAGCTCCGACTCCCGGGTTCACGCCATTCTCTGGCCTCAGCCTCCCAAAGTAGCTGGGACTACAGGCACCCGCCACCACACCCGGCTAATTTTTTGTATTTTTAGTAGAGACAGGGTTTCACCGTGTTAGCCAGGATGGTCTTGATCTCCTGACCTTGTGATCCACCTGCCTCGGCCTCCCAAAGTGCTGGGATTACAGGCATTAGCCACCGCGCCCAGCCTATTTTATTTTTTTTGAGACAGGGTCTTGCTCTGTCGCCAAGGCTGGAGCACAGTGGTGCAATCACAGCTTACTACAGCCTCAACCTTCTGGGCTCAAGTTGTCCTCCCATCTCAGCGTCCCAAGTAGCTGGGACTACAGGCATGCACCACTCTGCCAGGCTAATTTTTTTATTTGTTGTACAGATGAGGTCTCGCTGTGTTGCACATGGCTGGTCTCAAACTTCTGGGCTCAAGTGACATGCCTGCCTTAGCCTCCCAAAGTGCAGTGTGCACCCAGCCTGATGATGTGTCTTTCAAATGCTCAGTTCTATGTAGGCATTGGGGTGACCGTAGAAAATTAAAGACCTGGCCCTAGACATTAACAGATTTATGATATAATCGGAGGTAGCAGGGATGATGCTTATGAACTTGAAAGTTGAAGTTTTATTGCCAAACAATGTTGCAGCAAGTTTTGTAAAACCTAGCAAAGCAAAAAATTATAGTTAGCTGGTGGCGCAATGAAGTTGGGAACTCGAGCTTTTCAGGATGGCTAAAATATAGGCCAAAAGGGAGAAGGCAGGAGAGCAGCGCCGGGAGGGAGCAAGCTCCCAGCGTTCTCCCCTGGCTTGCAGGGAACCAAGGTGCGAAGGTAGGATTGAGCGAAATCTGTTTTGGGAGACTGCAGCAAGGACCGGCAATTTTTCCAGAACACTGTTCTTTACTTGGAAGACCAAGTTCCTCCCCATCTCTCCCTGGGACTTGTCAGGGGACCCCAGTATGGGTGCTAGTGGTTGCTGCCATGCTAGATTCTGGCTCAAGACAAATAAATTCAGATCGTTAGGGCAAGACTGGCTTCAGCAGCACCTCTCCTGACAGGGGTCCCCTCTCAGGAGAGAACTGACTTTGTCCCAAGCAGACCTGGGCTCGGGGAATCCTCATCACCTCTGCAAGAGTTTGTTGTTGTTGTTGTTGTTGTTGTTGTTGTTGTTGTTGTTGATGTTGTTTGAGATGGAGTCTCACTCTGTTGCCCAGGCTGGAGTGCAATGGTATGATCTCAGCTCACTGCAACCTCCACCTCCTGGGTTCAAGCAATTCTCCTGCCTCAGCCTCCCGAGCAGCTGGGATTACAGGCATGAACCACCACTCCTGGATAATTTTTCTATTTTTAGTAGAGACAGGGTTTCACCATGTTGACCAGGCTGGTTTCGAATTCCTGACCTCAAGTGATCCATCCACCTCAGTCTCCTAAAGTGCTGAGATTACAGGTGTGAGTCGCCGCATCCACCCTGCAGGAGTCTTTAAGAGGCAGAAGCAACGAGGCAGGTGTTTCAACAGATAAGAAGCCTGCGGTGGGCTTCACTCCTCCTCCTGCTCTTTACCCCCATTCACTCAGTGCCAGAGGTTGTCATTCTGCCTCTGAGCCTTCCTGCCCGCTCCCTTTCCATCCCTGAACCTTCACCTGCCTCTGCTGAAATTCAGCTCAGCTCCTGGCTGGGTACCACTGCCACTCATCTCTAGCCTCTCTACCCTGGTGCCTCCGGGTGCCAAAGTGCATCCTCTGCCATCAGCCAAACACACGGGTTGACGGGTGTCCCTTGCTCTGCTCAGAGACCTACACTGACACAGGCACCGTCAGGTTCAGGTCTTGTGGAAAAGACCCGGGTCTGGAGGAGTCAAGGAAGATGTAGATGAGGAAGGTGGTACTGAAATGAACCTCTGGTACAGGGAAGATATACCAGGCAGCTGCAGTCATCCAGGTGAGAGTTGGTAGTCGTGGCTGGCCCATTCTAAGTTCCAAAGCTGCCTTGGCCATCGGTCTGAGGGCGGGATGGGGGGACATCAGAGCCAGCTATCTCTGAGAACAGAAAGGGACCCCCATATGGGACCTCAAGATGGCTGAGCAGTCAGAGGTGCCTCTCCCATGACACTAGGTCGTAGGATAATTAGACTTCTTAGAATTTCTTTCTTTCTCTCTCTCTCTCTTTCTTTTCCTCCCTCCCTCCCCCCCTCCCTCCCCCCCTCCCTCCCTCCCTCCTTTCTTTCTTTCTTTCTTTCTTTCTTTCTTTCTTTCTTTCTTTCTTTCTTTCTTTTTTTCTTTCTTTCTTTTTTGAAACTGAGTCTGTCTCTGTCACCCAGGCTTGAGTGCAGTGGCACAATCTAAGCTCACTGCAACCTCCGCCTCCTGGGTTCATGTGATTCTCGTCCTTCAGCCTCCCGAGTAGCACACACACCATCACGGCCAGGCTAATTTTTGTACTTTTAGTAGAGACAGGGTTTTGCCATGTTGGCCAGGCTGGTCTTGAACCCCTGACCTCAAATGATCTGCCTGCCTCAGCCTCCCAAAGTGGATTACAGGCATGAGCCACCCCGCCTGGCCCTTCTTAGAATTTCTGACATTCACCATGTCCGTTTGTTAGCCCCACCAAGCAAGGCTGTTTCAAATTGACTCTTAGCACTTCTTATTTGTCCAGCAATTTCCACCCCCCTCCTCACCCCAGGACTTCTGAAAACAGTGAAGCCTTCAAAGTAATCACCTTTCAAAGAAGGGCATCATTCTCATTTCACACCTGGGGAAACTGAGGACCACAGAGAGGAAGTAAAGAGGCCAAGGTCGCACACCTGCTAGTAAGTTCCCTGTCCAGTGCTCTTTCAGCAAAAATGCATAAGGCACGCAAGTCATTGCTTCCAAACCTTCATTTCAGTACCACCTTCCTCATTTTTGTGTTTTCTGCGTATCACCTTACTATTATTTATGACAGGGTATTTTTTTAACCACTCACCTTTTTTATTCACCTTTCTTTTCTTTTCTTTAAGAGAGACAGGATCTCACTCTGTTGCCCAGGCTGGAGTGTGTGGCATGATCATAGCTCACTGCAGCCTCGAACTCCTGGGCACGCTCGATCCTCCCACCTCAGCCTCCAGAGTAGCTGGGACTACAGGTGTGCACCATCATACCTGGCTAATTTTTAAAAAAATATTTGTAGAAAAGTTAGCCGGATGTAGTGGCGAGTGCCTGTAATCCCAGCTAATCAGGAGGTTGAGGCAGGAGAATCACTTGAACCCGGGAGGCGGAGGTTGCAGTGAGCCAAGATCGTCCCATTGGACTCTAGCCTGGCAACAAGAGTGAAACTCTGTCTAAAAAATAATAATAATGATGATAATTTGTAGACACAGGGTCTCACTATGTTGCCCAGGCTGGCCTCCAACTCCTGGCTTCAAGCAATCCTCCTGCTTTGGCCTCCTAAAATGTTGGAATCACAGGTACAAGCCACCTGGCCCAGACATCTACTTTATTTTCACATAAAACTTTACATTCCAATATAAAGGAAAAAAAATGGCAAAAACAGGAGGTAACCATTAAACAAGAAAGCAGAGTGATGTTCGATTCTAGCAAGATACTGTTGACTATAGAAGGCTCTGAGGCTAGAGAGCTGCTTTCTATAAAATGAAGTGATCATACATTAGAAGAGGTGTTAAAGACATGTTAGCACCAAACTGAGACTTCGTCCTTGATGCCATTGGGAGGATGCGCAGATCCTGGAAAAGACACTACCTTTCTCCCTGTGGGAGTCAGTATTATTTAGCATCACATCGGTGGGTCATCCCAAACCATCTGGCTACAAGGGTACTATATTTGGGTCAACACTCTTTTAGGCATAACTTGTGTTTTAGTCCAATATCTAGGGATGAAAATGACAGGTGGGCCACTTATGATGTCCAGGGAAATTCAGGGCAATTTCGTGTGGGGGTGGGCATGGTAGAGGGGAACGGCATCTAAGAAGTCCCCAAAAGAGGCTCTCAGCTTGTCTTGAGGCATTTGGGGCGGCTATGATACTGGCCCCATCGTGCAGAGGATGGCACATGTTGGCAGCTGGCACCAGCGCGGTTCCATTGTGATCATCATTTATGAATGTCAGAGTGTTGAAGGTTCCCCCAACAGACTTTCTGTGTAACTTTCTGTCTTCACCAAATGCAATCCACAACAAGGAATTGAAATTCAGACGCGTGGGGAGGGCTTAAGGGAGCGTGGGAAAATTAGAGGGTGTTCAGAAACAGAAATCTGACGGCTTGGGGCCACCTTGCAGGGAGAGTTTTTTGACAGTCCCTCACTTGTTTCTTTGCATGTTGGCTTAGCTTGGCGGGCTCCCAACCGGTGACTGGCTAGTGATGAGGCTAGTGATGAGGCTGTGTGCCTCTGAGCTGGGCATCCGAAGGCATCCTTGGGGAAGCTGAGGGCACGAGGAGGGGCTGCCAGACTCCAGGAGCTGCTGCCTGGCTGGAATTCCTACACCATGCGTTGCCTGGCTCCACACCCGGCTGGGTCCTACCTGTCAGAGCCCCAAGGTAAAAGGGCCGGGAAAGCATCTTAATTTAGAGTGCGGTCACAGCTGGTCTTGCCATTCTAGATAAACAGAGAAACTATTCTGAATTGGGGGCGGGGATGAGGATGAGAACATGAGTCTGTGTCCTGCTGGGGCAGGCCATTGGAAGATGTGAAAGAGTTGTCTATTTCCTTCCACCGGAGGGAACCTTCAGGTCAGCCAGGTGTCTGGACTGTGAATCCTGTATCAGCACCGAAAGGTTCTAGAAGTCAGACTTTCGGGCAGTGTGTCATTAACTCTCAGCATGCTGGCCTGGCTCCGCCCACAGCAAGATCCTTTCTCATCCCTTTGGGTAAATACTGAGCACTGCTTCTGCAAAACGGGACCTCTGCCAGACTCTACTCCATCCCCAGAGAAGCAGGGAAACCAAAACTGGAGTCAGCCTTGAGGTGTAGCTGTTGAGCCCTTGGCAGCTGGTGAGAGCTGGCGGATGCTGCCATTCCCCCAGTTTTAAAATGGTGTTGTTAGAAAAGGGGCAGGGGACAAGGGGACAGATGGTGGGAAGAGCACAGCGCAGACACCTAGCACTGGCTCTGAAGGCAGCATGGCAGCTCCACCGTTGGCTGCGAAGGGTGTGCCCCTGAAGAAGTTGTTTATATTCTCTGAGTCACTTTTCCTGGAGTGTAAAATGGACCTGTGGGAAAGCCCATATGATAGGGTAATGACGAGGGACCTAGCACACTGCCCAGTAGTTTGTAGGAACTGAATATCATCATAGGAGCTCAATTTTATTGGCATTGCTGTTGTCGGATGGTTAAAGGATTTAAGGGAGTGTGGGAAAATTAGAGGGTGTTCAGAAACAGAAATCTGACGGCTTGGGGCCACCTTGCAGGGAGAGTTTTTTGACAGTCCCTCACTTGTTTCTTTGCATGTTGGCTTAGCTTGGCGGGCTCCCAACCGGTGACTGGCTAGTGATGAGGCTAGTGATGAGGCTGTGTGCTTCTGAGCTGGGCATCCGAAGGCATCTTTGGGGAAGCTGAGGGCACGAGGAGGGGCTGCCAGACTCCAGGAGCTTCTGCCTGGCTGGAATTCCTACACCATGCGTTGCCTGGCTCCACACCCGGCTGGGTCCTACCTGTCAGAGCCCCAAGGTAAAAGGGCCGGGAAAGCATCTTAATTTAGAGTGCGGTCTCAGCTGGTCCTGCCATTCCAGAGAAACAGAGAAAAGGTACCCCTTTTCTCAGACTCCCCTGAAATGTATGGTTTGCTCTGAACCCAGAGAGAGATGACAGGTCTGCGGGTGTTGCTGGGTGCCGCTGTAAGTTGCTAGGGGAAAGGGTTTGATGGGGAAAAGTCAGAGGTGACTTTGCCCCCTCCCTCAATTCCAGATGAGGAAATACAGGCCCGAAAAGGGAAAGTCACCACCTCAAGGTCTCATGCCCTGGAAGACCCAGCAGGAATCCAAGACCTCTGAAAAGGAAGGGCGGGACTCTTGCCACCACTGGGGGTGTGGTCATGGGGACACAGGTTTTCCATCCATGGAAGGCCCTGAGAGATTTTGTCTTCCTCCGTAGGGCCAGCATCAGAGGACTGAATAGCTCAGTTCACTCCTCCATGTGCCCTGGGAGGTGGTTTGCCACTTTCACGGTTGGACTGAGTTGGAGAGAAACAGAGAGCCACCCAGGGGAGGGGACGAGCTCTCTGCAAGTCAGGGCTTGCTGATCACTTGCCCAAGTGGCTCCCTAGCTCCTGGCTCCGGCTCTGGGCCTGGGACTTTCCTCGAAGTGGAGCTGGCCACTGTGAGGAGCCGACTGGTGGTAGGGACCTCTTGAAGGGCCCAGGCAGTTGGGATGCCACTTCTGATAAAGCACGTGGTGGCCACAGCAGGTGCCTGGTTGCTCCACAGCCTGGCCAGCGTCTAGTGATGCAGAAAGAAAGTGAAAGGGAAAAGATCTGCGGGGAGGCGGGGAGGTAAGATGATAAGGGGACGAGCTGCCACAGACTCGCCGCGGCCCCAGAGCTGGCGGGAGGGAGAGGCCACCAGCAGCGCGTGCGGGAGCCCGGGGAACAGCGGTAGGTGACCAAAGTCTTCTCTGCAGCCCCTAAGGTCGGGCTGAGAATCGAGGCTCCGAGACTGTTAGTTACTAGCTCAAGGTTACACAGTAAGTCTGGGAGGAGGGCGGATGGAATATGCAGAATGTAGACCCGGGAAACACCTCGTTTCCTGCATCCCTGGAGCGACTCTGCATGGGAACGGGGAGCTGGGAACCCGGGGCTTGGCTTGCTGTGCCCAGAGCTCCAGGGCCGTGGGCGGGTGGCAAGAAAGCCTGGCGGCAGCTTCTACAGAGAAGCTGGAGCGCAGACGGGGAGCGCGCAGCAGACGCACGCCCCAGGCCACCCTTGGCGGACTCTGTGTGCCCGGGATCCTTCAGAGGCGCGCACCTGAGCGCGGAGGAAAACACACGCCCTTCTTGTACTCCAGACCTTGGACCAGGGCCGCCCTTCTCTGAGCTTCACTTTCTCTGTTGGGTCATATTCCTCCTCTAACTCTGGAATCTTGGATATTGGGCTTTCCAGGCGGGGGCCCCTGTGCAGGGAGGCAGCAGGGAGCCAAACCTTTAACCGGAGGATGAGAGTAGTCCTCAACTCTCGTTGAACATCTTGGCGAAGGTGTGTGTTGTTGGGAGGGGTGGGGGAGGGGTCTCCCGGACTGAACCGATCTCTTGATCTCTCACTTCTGTATCTCGCTTTGGGGTCCTGAGTCACACCCTCTAAGGAGAGAGGCTAAAGGGCCTCGGAAAGCCAGCATACGAATGCCGGGGTGGGAGTGAGAAATTGGGTCTTCTTAGGGTCCAGGAAAGCAGGAATCAGAGCCACCATGCTTAGCTTTGTCTGTAACTCTTAAAAGCCGTGGTCCTCCTGAGTCCCACAACCCCTCTCCACCCTAGGTGGCACAGGAGAAGCGGCAAAAGCCTAGAAGTTCAAGGCATGGCTCCCTCCCCAGTCACAGCCTGAAGTTTCTAACTTTGGCAGGAAGTCTTCAGTCTCTGCTCCCCACTCCAAAGAAAAAATAAATAAATACTTCTCCGGAGTGAGGTCAAGGAAACTGGTACTTCTTCCTCTTGGAGAAAGAGGAACCAGAGGAACTTGACTCCAACAAATGATCACCTTGCAAACCCCCGGCTGCCTTAGGTAATGACCTGGTCTCCAACAACCTCAGAACGTTTGGAGGCAGGGTCTTCGGAGATGACTGAGCTGGGAATCCCAGGCTTCCCACACATGAACATCACCTAGGATGATCAACCTGTTTAGGATGCAGGTTCCTTGGCTCACCCCCAGGCTCCGTTGGCTAGGCCTGGGGTGAGGCTGAGACCGTGCAGGTTAAACCATCTATCCCAGGTGACTCCAATGTTCGCTTGTGGTGCAAAAGTCCCCAGGGCAGAGACACTGGGAGGCGCTAATGTGGTCTCATCTCTTTACTCTCTCCCTGTTACAAACCCTCTATCAGAAAAGAAGTCCCAGGAGGTGTTTTGTTTTGTTTTGCTTGTTTTGCTTAACGCCACACAGCAAGCAGTTTACAGAAGCAGGATTTGAACCCTGGTCTACCGAGAGCCCAGTCCAGTGCAGCAAGCAGATGTGAACCTCCACAAATGCAGGGCAGGTCCCACGCAGTCAGAGAGAAACCTGTTGATACCCAGTCTGTCTGATGGCTGGGGCTTGGTTTCATGTCCTAAGACCCAACTTCAGATACCTTGAGAAGAGCAGAATCAGAAAATTAACCCAAGGACACTCTGGGTCAGTTCCAGGCAATCAGGGAAGTGGCTGGAGGGAGGTAGGAAGCTTCTGGACTTAGCCTTGATTCGCCTTGAGTCACCCTGACAAGTGACTTCCCCTCTCTGAGGTTCATCTGTAAAATGGATAAAACATGAGAGCTTGCTTGATGATGTCTGATGTGCACAGAAAAAGCACTTTGGAAAACCACCAAAGAATATTCATGCATTGGGAATAACTGTTATAGATCCTAAAGGGATTGTTTAGAAAGATCAGAGAGGGGCTGGGCGCAGTGGCTCACACCTGTAATCCCAGAACTTTGGGAGGCCGAGGCGGGTGGATTGCTTGAGGCCAGGAGTTAAAGACCAGCGTGGGCAACATAGAGAAACCCCATCTCTACTAAAACGCCTTTTTGTGTTTTAGCCGGGCATGGTGGTGCACGCCTGTAATCTCAACTACTTGGGAGGCTGAGGCATGAGAATCGCTTGAACCCGAGAGGCAGAGGTTACCTGAGAGGTGGAGGTTACCTGAAAGCGGAGACTGTACTACTGCACTTCAGCCTGGGCAACAGAGCAAGACTGTCTCAGAAAAAAAAAAAAAAAAAAAAAAATTCAGAGAGGAAAGCATAGGCAGATGGGAGGTTTCCAAAGACCAAGACACACACAGTCAAAAGACAGTTCAGAAAGAGGCATTAGTTACCACCGATTCTCATAGGAAGGACATAGATACTTTTCAGATTCCTTCAATCCTTCTTGCATCAAGGACAAAGTCTCTTGATTTTCCCTGATCTTTGACAGTGCCCTAATGCTTGCTAAGATTTCTTTTTAACAAAGTGGTAGACAAGTTGACATTATTTTAGTAACATTGTTTCTTTTTCAACCACAAGTGATACTGTTGGTTTGGTTTTGCTTCTCCATTTATACGTGGGGAAAAAAGTTTTCTTTTTGTAAAATCATGGCAAAATACATATAAAATTTACCATTTTAACCACTTTGAAATGTACAATTCAGTGGCATTAAATATTTCAAATTCTTGTGCAACCCCCACTACCATCCTTCTCCAGAACTTTTTCATCCTCCCAAACTGAAACTCTACCCAATAAGCAATAACTCCCCACTGCTCCTTCCACCCAGTTCGTGGTAACTCCAACTTCCTGTCTCTATGTTTTGGGCCACCTCCTATAAATAGAATTACACAATATTTGTCTTTTTGTGCCTGGCTTCTTTCACTTGGCATAATGTCTTCCAGGTTCATCCATGTCATGGCGCGTGTAATTCCTTTCTATGGCGGAATAGTATTCTAATATGTGGATATCCCATATTTTGTTCATCCATTCATTTGTTGATTGATAGACAGGTGGGTTGTTCCTACCTCTTGACTATTGTGAATAATGTTGCTAGGTACACGGGTGGACAAATATCTGTCTGACTCCCTGCTTTCAACTCTAGAAAGCTGTCTTTTAAAATCGGTCTATTTAAGTTTCTTTAAAAAATTAATTTAAGGAAAATCCTGAGGTAAATTATACAACAGGTGATATGTCAATATGACCCCAAAAAATTGTAAAGATGGAAGACGAATGCCTGCAGTTTGGGAAACCGCAAGAGAGGAACGACCTGGAAGATATTGTAAAATCTAGGCTGAGGGTCTGGTGACTATTAGACCAAGGGCATGGCAGCAGAGGGCAGCTGAGAAACTTCAGGAAGGAAAGATGTAAGAATTAAGAAAGGGGCGCAGTGCAGTGGCTCATGCCTGTAATTCCAGCACCTTGGGAGGCCAAGGCAGGATGACGGCTTGAGACCAGGAGTTCGAGATCAGCCTGGGCAACAGAGCAACATCTTTTCTTAGAAAAAAATATACATAAAGTTGGCCGGGCGCGGTGGCTCAAGCCTGTAATCCCAGCACTTTGGGAGGCCGAGGCGGGTGGATCACGAGGTCAGGAGATCGAGACTATCCTGGCTAACATGGTGAAACCCCATCTCTACTAAAAATACAAAAAAAAACTAGCCGAGCGTGGTGGCGGGCGCCTGTAGTCTCAGCTACTTGGGAGGCTGAGGCGGGAGAATGGCGTGAACCCGGGAGGTGGAGCTTGCAGTGAGCCGAGATCACGCCACTGCACTCCAGCCTGGGAGACACAGCGAGACTCCGTCTCAAAAAAAAAAAAAAAAAAAAAAAAAATATATATATATATATATATACACACATAAATTAATAAAAATAAATCTTTTTGTTGTTGTTGTTGTTGAGACTGCGTCTCGCTCTGTCTCCCAGGCTGGAGTGCAGTGCAGTGGCCGAATCTCAGCTCACTGCAAGCTCCGCCTCCCGGGTTTACGCCATTCTCCTGCCTCAGCCTCCCAAGTAGCTGGGACTACAGGCGCCCGCCACCTCGCCCGGCTAGTTTTTTGTATTTTTTTTAGTAGAGACGGGGTTTCACTGTGTTAGCCAGGATGGTCTCGATCTCCTGACCTCGTGATCTGCCCATCTCGGCCTCCCAAAGTGCTGGGATTACAGGCTTGAGCCACCGCGCCCGGCCAAAAATAAATCTTTGAAAATACAGATTCCAGGCCGGGCATGGTGGCTCACACCTGTAATCCCAGCAGTTTGGGAGGCTGAGGCCAGCGGATCACCTGAGGTCAGGAGTTCGAGACCAGCCTGGGCAACATGGCGAAACCCCATCTCTCCTAAAAATACAAAATTAGCCGGGTGTGGTGGCGCATGCCTATAATCCCAGCTACTCAGGAGGCTGGGGCAGGAGAATCACCTGAACCTGGGAAGTGGAGATTGTGGTGAGCCGAGATCACGCCATTGCACTCCAGCCTGGGCAACGAGAGTGAAACTCTGTCTCAAAAAAAATGAAAGAAAATACAGATTCCTGGGCCCGGCTGCAGACTCCCTGAATAGAGCCACTGGGGGTGAGGCCCAGGACGCTGTGTTTTTGACACCTTTCCCAGGTAATTCTCATTCACAGCCAAGCCTGCCAATGGTTGGACTCCATAGTCAGATCCCAGCAAGCAAGACTGGCTCATGGTTCATCCTGGGGTCTGCAGCACCCAGCAGAGTGCTGAGGGGACTGTGCTAAGTAGAGCTGGATAGGTCAAGACTGGAGTGTGGGGCCTGGCTTTTCTAACTGCAGTCACAAGATCCTCATCACTCCACCCCCTACCCCAGCACCAGGGTCAGGTTCCTTTCCAGGAAAAACTTGTTGGACTCCTTTCCAGGTCATTGACTGCAGCTAGGAGTGGCAAGCAGAAGGGAGGCCATCTGGAGCTGGGACAGACCAGGCAAGTGGGGAAGGGAACTCTTATCCCAACCCTGCATTCTGGACAGGGACGGAAGGTCTCCTGGCTGCAGCTCATACAGCTCATCTTCATTCTTATCCTGGGACCACCAAGTCCCTCACCCGCAATAACTTTACCCTTCACTGGCAAACGCACAAGCTGGAGATGATGGCTCATTTGAGTTTTAAGATTTTCCAAGTTGCTATGAGGTCAAGGTCCTCAATCGGGACCCAGAGAAGATAGGTGGCTTGCCTGAACTTTCAGAGGGGGCATCTGTGGTGTCTTTTGTGGGGTTCTGTAGGATTTCCAGGCCCCTCTTGGAGGAAAAGTAGAAGTAAGTTGTCTCAGGTCAGATTGCCTGGAAAGCCAAGTAGGAGATGGAGATTTGCATACAGGAGGTTTACTGCGGACAGTCACAGGAGGGAACACCCAAAGGAAAAGGGAAGAAAGCAGGGTTGGGAAGCAGCAGGAGTTGAGGTGCAATGCAGTCACAACAGAGGTCTTAGCCAATCCCATAGGGAGCACTCAAGCTGGGACAGCAAGGAAGCTAGAGCTTCACACCCCTCATCTACCCCCTGTGCCCCCATACAGGTATAGCCTCCCCTATGATGAACATTCAGCACTAGACTGATACATTTGTTATAATCAATGAACCCACATTGATGCATCATTATTACTCAAGGTCCATGGTTTGTTTATACGAGGGTTTACTCTTGGTGTTGTAGATTCTGTGGGTTTGGACAGATATATGATGTCATGTATTTGACATTATAGTATCACACAGACTTGTTTCACTGCCCTACAAATCCCATGCTTTGTCTATTTATCCCTCCCTCTCTCCCCCATAACCCTGGGCAACCCCCGACCTTTTTATCTCCATTGTTTTGCCTTTTTCAGATAAATAGCTGGAGTCATACGGTATGTAGCCTCTTCAGATTGGCTTCTTTCACTTGGTGGAGTTGTGTTTTTATTTTTTTAACTTAGTTTCATGTATTTATTTATTTTTGAGACAGGGTCTTACTCTGTCTCCCAGGCTGGAGTGCAGTGGCACAATCACGGCTCACTGCAGCCTCAACGACTTCCCCAGGCTCAAGTGATCCTCCCACCTCAGCCTTCTGAGTAGCTGGGACTACAGATGCACACCACCGTGCCCAGATAATTTTTGTATTTTTTGTAGAGACGGGGTTTTGCCATGATGACCATGCTGCTCTCGAACTCCTGGGCTCAAGTGATCTGATCCACCCACCTCAGCTTCCCAAAGTCCTAGGATTACAGGCATGAGCCACCACGCCCAGGCTGAGTTGTGTTTTTAAACTGTACTCTCTACAGCTTATTTTAGGCAAGAGAGGTTTCAAGGACAGAATTGAATCCTGCCTCTCCATGCCCCAATCACCCATCCCTTCCAAGTCATCATCTTCCCAGAAGTCAGAGCTAGAAGGGACCTGAAAAGGGCCTCTGAGCCACAGGTGTCAAACCCAAGAACCAAAAAGGCCATAATGATGTGAAATGTGTCCCAGCAGAAGGCAATAGGGAGTAGTGGAGCCTCTGGCGATCCTATTTAACCACAGCGTGCTCTCTTCACCTGTTCAGGAATTTAGGATCCATGTAAAATTTCATCTGAAAACCGCTACTCTTGTGTGACCCTTTTATTTAACAGATGAGGGCCCTGGGGACTAGAGAGGGGAACGGGCTTGCCCAAAGTCACACAGCCTATCAGAAGCAGAGCAGTGCCCGTATCTCAGGTCTCATGACTCCCTGGGTCAATTCCATCCCACCAGGCTATTGTAAACACTGCTGTTTCCATGACCGAGTGGGTCCTTCTTTCTTTAAACTGCCTCCAACTGCTGAGAAGCCCTTTGACTAGGGATTGGAGCCAGTTTTGCTTTGTTTTCAGCTTTCCTGCTCTGAAGTTACTTTGTTTGCCAGAGGCTGGTTGGTTCAAACCCAAAGGGCAGGGAGCTGCAATGGAAATCCATCCAAGGGCACTGGAATTGTGATGGCAAAAAGGAGCAGCAGGCAGGTGTCAGCGGGGAGTAGCTCTTTGCATCCCGCAGTTCCCAGAGAGCTTACCATTCATTCATTCATTCATCCATCCATTCATTTATGAGACAAGGTCTCACTCTCTTGCTCAGGTTGGAGTGCAGTGGTACAATCATTGCTCACTGCAGCCTCAAGCTCCTGAGCTCAAGCCATCCTCCTGCCTCAGCCTCCCAAGTAGCCGAGACTACAAGGGCACTCCACCACATCAGCTAATTTTTGTATCTTTTATGTCTGAAGAGGTGGGGTTTCACTATGTTGCCCAGGCTGGTCTCAAACTCCTGGCCTCAAGTCTTCTTCCCTCCTCTGCCTCCCAAAGTGCTGGAATTACAGGTGTGATCTCAGACAGCTTATCTCTTAATCACCTTTCCATCTGAGCTGGCAGCAGAGCTGGGAAAGTGCACCCAACACCCCAGATGCTGCAACTTTAGTGCTTCCTGCTTCTTCTCTGTGTGGAACTGGCCTGTTTGGGTACCCAGGGCCAGTCGCCTCCAAGACCCTCTGTAGAAAAAGACCTACTGTGCACCTCAATTCCATTGCAGGACAGGAAAGAATTGAACCCTGCTTCTCCCTGCCCCCGTCACCCATCCCTCTCAACCCATTATCTTTCCAGCAGGTCAGAGCTAGAAGGGACCTGCCAAGGGTGGCAAATCCAAATGCCAAAGGGGTCATAATGATGTGAAATGTGTACAGGCAGAAGGCAATAGGGAGTAGTGGGGCCTCTGGTAACAATTGTGTGTACTCTATATAGAGACATTGTGATGGTAATACACACACACACACACACACACACAGACAGTTATTTTGGCTTGGGAAATGAAACAAGTAGGCCTATCAACCGGATTCAACTTTTGATTTTGCAGCCAAGCCCCTGTTGCACAGTTGAGGAGCCTGCAGGTCAGAGAGGGGATTTAGAGCCAACCGATAGCAATATTTCCAGACGTCTCCTGAGATGAAGCTCATCTTACTTCCTGCCCCCATTACACACATATACATGCACGCACATGCACACACGTCTTCCACTCTCCCTGCCTTGAGGACAAATGATCAGAACCTGCAACTGTTTCCAGGCCCATAAGCCCCTGAGTGTTGCAGTGTTGCTACATGCCTTAGTTTCCTCTCCACCTGTTGTGACCTCTTCGTGCCACTCCAAGAAGTGAAAGTCTTGAGTGAGACCAGTCATTTCTCTTAAGTCCTCTCTCTGTCTCATTCTCCTGGGATACCTACACTTGGTTTGCAAACAGCAGGCAGGAGAGCGAGGGGCTTCTTCCTCTACCTCCAGCTCCTCCCCCATCCTGCTCCAAGTCCAGCATGTTCTTATCTCTTCCCCAGGACCCTGGGCTATCAGGTACAAATCAAGCCATCCCCAGACAGCCTATGGGGTGGCAAGAGCAGAGGTTTCTTTCTTTGTGAGCATCTATAGGTACCAGGCTCTGTACAGGCCCTATTGTTGGTGAGCCACACAGGTATCGACCCCACCCCATGAAGCCTCTTTCTTTTCTTTTTTTTTCTTTTTTTTTTCTTTTTTTTTTTTTGAGACGGAGTCTCTCTTTGTTGCCCAGGCTGGAGTGCAGTGGCTCGATCTCGGTTCACTGCAACCTCCGCCTCCCAGGTTCAAGTGATTCTCCTGCCTCAGCCTCCCCAGTAGCTGGGACTACAGGCGCCCGCCACCACACCGGGCTAATTTGTGTATTTTTAGTAGCGACGGGGTTTCGCCATGTTGGACAGGCTGGTCTCGAACTCCTGACCTCAGGTGATCCACCTGCCTCAGCCTCCCAAAGTGCTGGGATTACAGGTGTGAACCACCGCGCCCAACCAGAAGCCTCCTTCTTTTCAACACTTGGACCTTTAAACCTTCAATTAACTACCCAGCCCAGCCCAGGTCATAGTACACTAAGATCCTTGGTTCACATGAGGGATTTCTCTTCATTAATGTCCCTATTTCCCATACCGGGTGTCCATTCTAATGCATTTCAGGTGTATCCTTCTGTTTATATGTGCTCTTATAAAACGTGTTTTGCCTTTTTTTTTTTTTTTTAGATGGAGTCTCACTCTGTCACCCAGGCTGATTTTTCTATTTTTAGTAGAGATGGTTTTTTACCGTGTTGGCTAGGCTGCTCTCAAACTTCTGACCTCAAGTGATCCACCTGCCTCAGCCTCCCAAAGTGCTGGAATTACAGGTGTGAGCCACCGCGCCCGGCCACAGTGTCTTACTTTTGCATTCCATACTATGTTATTAAGATCTACTTGCCTTGCTTCTGATGCATTTGGTCTTTGCTTCTAATCATGGACCTTGTTCTCTATGGAGTTCAGTGGTTACTTTTCACCTGTCCACACCCCCAGTGATGGACACCTAGGTGACCTCTAACCCTCTGTCAACACAAATAACACAGCAGTAACCATCCTCAGATAAGTTCTCCTGGGGAGTTATGGGAGAATTTCTTCGGAATGTATAGACCCAAGAGCTGAATTGCCAGGTTGTAGGATCTACATATCCTTAGATATTCTACATGATGCCAGGTCATTCTCCAGAGCAGCTCCATCCATCTACATTCCCACAAACCCTGTGTAACTAACACTTGGCATTTCCCAGATTTCTAACTTTTGCCAGTTGTACAGTATCAAAGGACACCTTGCTGTTTTATTTTTGGAGTTTACATCTTAGTACCACTTACTGGCTAAGTCACTTTAGGCAAGTCACAACAACCCAGTGAAGTAAGCACTGTGCCAATAAAATGCAGTTGATTCTGTGACTCAGAGAGGCTGAGTAACGTTTGCAAGGTCACACAGCTAGTGTGGAACTGAGATTTGAACCCAGAGCCTGCACCCTTAACCACTATGCTATTAAGATGTTTTGTCTCTCTCCTAAAATATCATCTGGGTCTACATTGCAAGCCTCTTTGGCAGGGACTGCGTGGCAAACCTCTTTGGGGCCCGTAAGGAACTGAGCTCGGCGACTTTCTTATGGGGTGCTCAGTAAATCATTGTTTTACAGCTTTAGAGGGGAAAAGTGAGAGATGTTTAAGTCTTAGTGTTTATCTGGGAGTACTACAGGGTGCTCGAGCAAAAGGAGAACTCATTTGAGCTATTATGCCCACAAAGAAGCTGTTTGGGGTCTGGTCGTGGTAGATAGGCATTCCTAGGCCCCTGACTTCTCAACATCATCTGGCCCCCGGAAGCAGCTTGTCATGAGGTTGGGGAGCAACTTGGTGTTGAGGTGGGGGGCCTTGGGTGAAAGGAAAAGGAGAAGACTGCCAGGCAATGAGTAATCAGAATCTCAAAAAGACTCAATTGAAGGGGTTCCCACACTCATTGAAACGGAAGCTCGGAGGGCTAAGGTAATGTACTGAGGATTAAAGGCAGAGCAGAAACTCAAAACTAGGCACACAGTTCAGAGGTCTTCCCATTATTCCTCAGGAGGAGAAGTTCACGGGCAAGTGTAGGGAAGTATTCCTTCTCGTGTTCTTTTTTTTTTTTTTTTTTTTTTTTTCCTCTGAGACAGAGTCTTGCTCGTCGCCCAGGCTGGAGTGCAGTGGCGCAATCTCGGCTCACTGCAACCTCCGCCTCCTGGGTTCAAGCAATTTTCCTGCCTCAGCCTCCGGAGTAGCTGGGATTACAGGCACCCATCACCAAGCTCAGCTAATTTTTGTATTTTTGTAGAGATAGGGTTTCACCATGTTGGTCAGGCCGGTCTTGAACTCCTGACCTCAAGTAATCCGCCAGCCTCGGCCTCCCAAAGTGCTGGGATTACAGGCATGAGCCACCACCACTGGCTTCCTTCTCATGCTCTTTAATCACAGTTCAGAGCAGTGCTGGAGGCTTTTAGGGATAGCAAAAGAGTCTTCTTCTCCCTTGCAGTGCCTCCTTAGACCCTCAAAGATAGACTCTCCTCCTCCGGAAAGAAAATAATCTAATGAACTGGACATGATCTCAGCCCCTGCATCTGTAAAATGGGTATAATAACACAAATCTCCCAGAGTTGCCATTAACAGTTGAAACAGAATAGTAAATGCAAGGCATCTAGCACAGGTCCAGACACAAAGAAATCTTCCCTGGTCACTGTCACAGAGGTAAGAAGCAAATAATAAAAACGGCCATCACACATATTGTACTCACCATGCAGAAGCTGTGCCGCCTTAAGCTACTGTTCATTCAGCACTTACTGGTCGCCAGTCCCCTTTCTAAGGGCTCCATGCAACTTAACTCCCCTAACCCTATGAGTTGCCAATTATTATTATTCTCCACTTTACAGATAAGGAAACTGAGGCTCCAAGTGGTTTAAAAAATGAACTTGCCCATATTGTAGTGTGTTGGTAGGTAGGGATAATCTCAAAGTTGGGAAATTTCACCCCAAAGCTCACCATCTGAGCTCCCATTCATCTCCCACCAGCTGAGATGGAACATTATGTTATGCACAGAAGAGCTGCATGCACTGATCTCCAGCTTGTTTGGGTCTGAGTTAGAACATTCCGGCAACACTTGATTTCCCTCCGGGGAGAGAGAAATGAATTGTTATTTCAGACATCCGTTTAGTGTCTATACTTAGTCTTTCAAATCCTTCAGCAGTGTGAAGTGGGGATGAAAATGAACCCTAAAAAGGACTTTTGACGGCAAAAAGATCAGGAATATTTTCTCGAGTTGGATGTGGAAGGTGGTGGCCCAGGGGGAAGCACAGTTTCAAAGAGGACCTTCTAAAAATACTGCCCATTTACCAGAAAGACACAGACCACACCTCTGCCCTGCCCCCAGATGGCTCCTCAAAAGGAGAAATTGTCTTGCCACCCACGCCTTTCCTCGCCGGGTTGGTGGGGGGCCAAGAGCCATTCAAAAAGGCTGTAGAGTGGGCTGAGGCTTTGGAGATGGGTAGTTGGGTTCAAATCTCAGCTCACTAATCTCTCTGAGCCTGTCTCTTCATCTGAGAAACAGGAATACAAATAGCTGATGTGTAAGTTAGACCAAATGGGATAACACCTACGAGTCATGTCATTTGGTACCTGGCACTTGCTGGGCACTGTGAATTCTAGTTCTGCATCTTTGCCATGGATGAAGAGAGGCTGCCATGTGCAGAAACATGCTGAGAGCTGGGAGGAGGTGAGCTTGAGCGATGCGATCCCTGCCCTCAGGGATTGCTGAAGGGCTCTCTCTGCCATGGGATGATCAGGGCCATCTTTTCCCTCCACCCTGCTCTGGCATTGTGGGTTGGAGAAACAATCCAACGAAGGGGCCTTTGAAGCACTTTCTAAGCGTCTATAGACATTGGAAACTTGGGTCCGGGGATAGAGGACAGTCCCATGCCAAGATTCAAGTAGATGTTGGTGTGACTGGGAGGCAGCTGTGGCGTTGTGGTGAAACCTAGAGTCTTGGGCCTGAGTTTCAGCTTTGACACCCCCTAATGTAATGGGTTTCCTTTGACTGTGGGCTTCCCATGTAGCTGGCACCCCACACAGAACCCCCCTTGGCCTTCTGATGATCCTGTAGGACAATCTTTTTTGTTGTTGTTGTTGAGATGGTGTCTCATTTTGTCGCCCAGCCTGCAGTGCAGTGGCGCGATCTTGGCTTACTGCAGCCTCTGCTTCCCAGGTTCAAGTAATTCTCCTGCCTCAGCCTCCCAAGCAGCTGGGATTACAGGAGCGCACCACCATGCCTGGCTAATTTTGTATTTTTAGTAGAGACAGGATTTCACCATGTTGCCCAGGCTGGTCTCAAACTCCTGACCTCAAGTGATCCGCCTGCCTCGGCCTCCCAAAGTGCTGGGCTGCAAGGCGATCTTCATTGTCCAGATCTAATGTTGGGAAAACTGATGCTCAGAGAGGTCAAGTGACTTGGCTAAGGCATCGCAGCCAGAATTCAGAAGCAAGCTCCCAAACCACGTGACCTTGGACAAGCCACTTCACTGAGGCGTGTGAACCTCCTCCAAGCTCACATGGGCATAACACTCTACCCTGCCTTCTCCCCAGAGCTTTTTGGGAACTCAGCTATGGGGGATGGAGGCAGAAGTCCATTGTGAGCTGCAAATCCACACCCAAAAGGAAGTGCTTAAGGTGCAGGCTTCGGTCTTAGGGAAGCAGGAAGTGGGGGGGGTTGAAATGTGTATTGGGGGTTTCTGGGAGTGGATTTCTTCTTGTCCAGGTTGAGCCAGTGACACAGATCTTAGGACCTCTGGTGACTTTTTTGCCCAGGCAACTTCTCAGTGGTGGTGATAGGGGGCATGGTCAGACCATCCAAGCTGCCCTGCTGGCTGTGGGGGCCTTTTTTTTTTTTTTTTTTTTTTTTTTTTTTTTTTTTTTTTGAGACACAGTCTGGCTCTATCACCCAGGCTGGAGTTCAGTGGTGCAATCTCAGTTCACTGCAGCCTCAACCTCCCCAGGCTCAGGCGATCTTCCCACCTCAGCCTCCTGAGTAGCTGGGACTACAGACACACACCACCACACCCAGCTAAGTTTTGTGTTATTTGTAGAGAGAGGGTTTCGCCATGTTGTCCAGGCTGTCTCAAATTCCTGGAATTTCTACAGATGTGAGCCACCATTCCTGGCCTGTGGGGGCTTTCTTGTTCCTATTAAGTCTGCAGGGTCCCCTTATGGAAAAGAGCAGAAAGCTCAGCTTCACAAAGTTTGACCTCGGAAGAAATGGAAGGGAAAGTGTCCCTTTGTCACTCTCACAGAGGTAAGAAGCAATCTAATAATAATGATGGCCATCACACATATTGTACTCACCATGTAGAAGTTGTGCTGCCTTAAAACTTCTGTTCATTCAGCACTTACTGATTGCCAGTCCCCTTTCTAAGGGCTCCATGCAACTTAACTCCCCTCACCCTTGTGAGTTGCCAATTATTATTATCCCCATTTTATGGATAAGGAAACTGAGGCTCTAAGTGGTTTAAAAAATGAACTTGCCTAGGTGGCAGTGTGTTAGTAGGCAGAGGTAGTCTCAAAGTTGGTAAATTTTACCCCAAAGCTCACAATACTTGCCTTCTTTCCCTTCTCAATGTATTTATCTGACTGTGTGCTTAACCACATGGCAATGTCATCCAGAGTTTGAAGTGGAGCTCATCAATAAGTGGGGTGGGCTAAATGTCTCCAGGCTCCTCCCTGCGGTCCCTCTCACTATCCCCCGTCTGTGATACGACCTGTGTCTCTATGCTTGGGCCTAGATAGGACAAGGGTGATCATTTGATTGGGAACATTTTGATTGGGAGGAAAGAGCACCAGCCTGGGGGTCTTGGCGGGGGGAGGGGGGAGTGGGGGAGCAGGTGCAGGGGCAGCCACCGGCAGTCTACGGGGTCTTGTGCAAGTCATGTCCTTCCCAGGGTCTCAGTCTTGTCATCTGCAGAGTGAAGGAAAGAGGTCAAGCTTGAAGGTCCCTGGCAGACCCGATGCTGTGAGAAAACTGAATCTGGGTAACTTGCCCAAAGTCCAAAGTCACACAACTCATTCATGGAGTTGCTAGGGTCCATCTGGAGCTCTTGTCACGAGATCACACTGCCTCAAAGAGGAGGCAGCGTGCTGCAATGTAGGTTCTCAATAAAGAGCATGGGTGGAATGGGAGGCGGGCAGCAGGCAGGAGTTGGGGCAAAGGAGTCTTCTCTTACTGCTCTGAGAGAATAGATTTCGTGCCTGTGTCCCTGACCAAGGGGCTGGGAGAGGTGGAGCGTCCCACCCCCCAACCACCTCCCAGCTTTGGCCTCGCTCCAGGAAAAGGGTTGTGGCCCCATCTTTCAGTTCTGCTTCCTCTAGTCACGGCTGGCTGGGACCTCGCTGCAAGCCGGTTGTGTTTGGATTCCTGCAGCCCCCACTCAACCGTCATGAACAAGCGGCCTCAGCCAGTGCCCCAGCTTGGACTGGAAAGATCATTCTCTGTGACATCCAGAGTCTATGCTGAGCCTCTCCACAGGCAGTGAAAGCTGTGGATGAGTGAAAGAAAATGGGTCTCTGGGCTGGGTATGGTGGCTCACACCTGTAATCCCAGCACTTTGGGAGGCCAAAGTGGGCGGATCACCTGAGGTCAGGAGTTCGAGACCAGCCTGACCAACATGGCAAAACCCTGTCTCTACTAAAAATAAAAAAATTAGCCGGGCATGGTGCCAGGCGCCTGTAGTGCCAGCTACTTGGGAGGTTGAGTCAGGAGAATTGCTTGAACCCGGGAGGCAGAGGTTGCAGTGAGCCAAGATTGCGTCACTGCACTCCAGCCTGGGCGACAGAGTGAGAGTCCGTCTCAAAAAAAAAAAGGCCAGGCGCAGTGGCTCATGCCTGTAATCCCACAACTTTGGGAGGCCGAGGTGGGTGGATCACGAGGTCAGGAGATTGAGGCCATCCTGGCTAACATGGTGAAACCCCGTCTCTACTAAAAATACAAAAAAAAAAAAAAAAAAAATTAGCCAGGCGTGATGGTGGATGCCTTAGTCCCAGCTACTCGGGAGGCTGAGGCAGGAGAATGGCATGAACCCGGGAGGCGGAGGTTGCAGTGAGCCGAGATTATGCCAATGCACTCCAGCCTGGGAGACAGAGCGAGAGTCCGTCTCAAAAAAAAAAAAAAAAAAAAAATGAGTCTCTGGAATGGGGTGGCGACTTGCGTGTGTGTTTTCTCATGAGTTTACCCTTCAATTTATTCTCTTCTGGGCCCAGAATAGGACAGTAGGAGGCTCCCTCTGGTCCTCCAGCTTCAGGGCCAGCTCTCCTCTTACCTCCTCCAGGAAGCTCCCTCTGTTTCCTTCCAGCCTTCATCTGCATGTCATGTGTGGTGGGTTGAAACGTGGCCCCCCCAAAATATATGTCCATATCAAATCCCTGGAACCTCTCAGTGTGACTTTATTTGGGAAAAGGGTCTTCGCAGATAGAATTAAGTTAAGGGGCTGGGTGCAGTGGCTCACTCCTGTAATCCCAGCACTTTGGGAGGCTGAGATTGGAGGATCACTTGAGGTCAGGAGTTTAAGACCAGCCTGGTTAACACGGCAAACCCCATTTCTACTAAAAATACAAAAATTAGCTGATCATGGTGGTGAGCACCTGTAATCCCAGCTACTCAGGAGACAGAAGCAGGAGAATCACTTGAACCTTGAGGTGGAGGTTGCAGTGAGCCGAGATAGCACCACTGCACTCTAGCCTGGGAAACAGAGCAAGCCTCTGTCTCAAAAGAAGGGGAAAAAAAAAAAAAAGAATTAAGGATCTTGAAATGACATCATCCTGGATTATCTAGGTGGGTCCTAAATCCAATGACAAGTGTCTTTATAAGAGAAAGAGGAGACTTGAGACATGAGGAATGGGTGATGTGGCCACTAAAGCTGAGTTTAGAGTGATGCAGCCACAAGACCACAAGTCAGGGATCACCAATAGTTCACAGCAGCTAGAGGAGGCAAGGAAGTGTTCTCCCCTAGAGCCTAGAGCCTCTGGAGGGAGCGTGGCCCTGCTGACACCCTGATTTCAACTTCTGGCCTCCAGAACCATGAGAGAATAAGTGTTATTGTTCTGAGTTACCTGGATGCTGGTACCTTGTTTCAGCAGCCCTGGGAAATGAATATACCATGGAAACATGGACCTGAACCAGGGATCAGGGCAGGGGCCTTGGAGTCACACAGATGAGCCTTCAGCTAGGTTTTCCCCAGCAAGAGCTGCATGATCTTGAGGAAGTTGCTTGTCCTCTCTGAGTCTCAAGTTCTTCATCTGCCAATAGAGACAATAATGCTTACTTCCTAGGTTTTAACAGCTTTATTGAGATGTAATTCACATATCATACAATTTGCCCACTTAAAAAGTACAGTTCATGCCTGTAATCCCAGCACTTTGGGAGGCTGAGGAGACAGGCGGATCACTTGAGGTCAGGAGTTTGAGAGCAGCCTGGCCAACATGGTGAAACCCTGTCTCTACTAAATATGCAAAAATTAGCTGGGTGTGGTGGTGGTGGGGTGCCTGTAATCCCAGCTGCTCGGGAGGCTGAGGCAGGAGAATCGCTTGAACCTGGGAGGCAGAGGTTGCAGTGAGCCAAGATTGCACCCCTGCACTCCAGCCTGGGTGACAGAGACTCCGTCTCAAAAAAAAAAAAAAAAAAAAAAAGTACACTTCAATGGTCTTTTGGGAATACTCAGAGAGTTCTGCGACCATCTCCCATCCCCACAGTCAATTTTAGAACATTTCATCACCCCCTAAAGAAACTCCATACCCATCAGCAGTTGTTCCCCATTTTCTTCCAAAATCCCTCTCCACTAAGCCCTAGGCAACCACTAATATTCTTTACTTAAAAACAAAATTAATAGAGATAGGCTTTTGCTATGTTGCCCAGGCTGGTATTGAACACCTGGGCACAAGCAATTCTCCCGTCTCAGCCTCCCAAAGTGCTGGAATTTCAGGCATGAGCCACCATGTCCTGCCTCTTCTACTTTCTGTCTCTATGGATTTGCCTGTTCTGGACATTTCAGATAAGTAGAATCATACAATATGTGACCCTTTGTGTCTAGCTTCTTCACTTAGCATATATTTTTAAGGTTCATCCATGTTCCAGCATGTATCAATGCTTTCTCCCTTTAATGGCAGAATACGTTATTGTATAGATAAGCAACATTTTGTTTATCCATTTATTTTTTGATGGATATTTGGGCTGTTTTAATATTTTGGCTATTATGAATTATCCTTTTACTAACATTCACGTACATGTTTTTATGTGGATGTATCTGGTTTTTCTTGTTTTCTTTTATTTTATTAATACATAATATTATACATATTTATGGGGTACATGTGAGTATTTATTACATGCATAGATTGTATAATGATCATGTCAGGATATTTGAGGTATCCACATCTGGGATTGTTTAAAGATTAAATGAAATAGTGTTAAAAGTATTTAATATGCCCTTCAAACAATGAGGAAATCTTAGAATCTGCTCAGACTCCTTCAGTTTACATATTAGGAAACTGAGGCACAGAAAGGAGCAGAGACTTGCTCAAGTCCACCCAAAGCAGTAGAATATTGCAGTTAAATGCAGGGCCTTCAGTCAGACTGTCTGGGTTCAAATCCTGGTTCCACTCGGACGTGGGTTTCCTTACATAAATCACTTCACCTCTCTGAGCCTCGGTTTTCTCATATGCAAAGTCAGGATAATAATAGTACGTTCCTTACATAGTTGCTAATATGATTATTAAAAGTGACAGCTCATGTCCTTGGCATATAGGAGTTGCTTTATAAATCTTAGCTGTTACCACTCATGGCATTGCCAAATGTGGGACAGGTCTCCTGACTCTCTTGTGTGAGATTGATGGAATCTACACTTCCTAGTGCCCTCTTCTACCTCCTGGGTATCTTCTCATATGTTTGTAAGTTCCTTGGAGGAAGGGAATGTGGCTTCCTCTCTCCACCACGCTGGGCACATAAGAGGTGCTGAATGACCACTTTTATTCACTCCTCGCATCCCCAGCCCTCACCAGCTGGGAGTTGTTGTAGGTGTCAATCCTCTGCCTCTTTCCAACACCCTGTGAGGTGACTGAGCATGTCTTCCCTCCCAGGCAGCTCACAGTGTGCCACCATGGAGTTGGGGCCCCTAGAAGGCAGCTACCTGGAGCTTCTCAACAGCGATGCTGACCCCCTGTGCCTCTACCACATCTATGACCAGATGGACCTGGCTGGAGAAGAAGAGATTGAGCTCTACTCAGGTGGGCCCTCCTCCCTCTGGTCTCTTCCGGTATCACCCACCCCTCAGCTTGCTGTACAGACGGCAATCAAGGGAAGTTCTGGCCCCTGTGCTCCCGTCAGCACCACGGACAGCTCCCACGCCTGTGGGACGCTCTCTGCAGATAGGCATGGTCTCCTAGCCCCGCCCGGCCTCTCCCTCCTTCCCCACCAGCCCTCTTCCCAGAAATTCCCTGCTTCATCCAAGGGACTTTTCCTCCCAGAACCCGACACGGACACCATCAACTGTGACCAGTTCAGCAGGCTGTTGTGTGACATGGAAGGCGATGAAGAGACCAGGGAGGCTTATGCCAATATCGGTGAGGAAGCACCTGAGCCCAGAAAAGAACAATCAAGGGCAAGGGTTCTTTGCTGTCACTTGTCAATATCACCCATTCATCATGAGCCACGTCAGGCCCCTCCCACAGAAATCATTGCAAGGGTGATGCGGAGCAACGGCTGGAAGAACGGAGACTCCAGGGAAGAGCGGGGAGATGGAGTCCAGTGGGAGAAATAGGTTCCTTCAATAATGACCACCAAGAAAACAAAAATCTCATGTTTACATCCTCCACCTCCATGTCTATACCCATTTCCGCTTCTTGTTCTTCTGTCTATCCTTCCTACAAAGCCCATACCATACGCCTCTTTCCCTTTTCCTCCCAGCTCCTTAGCCAAGCTACTCTAGTATTTGTAATAACTAGCATTTACTGGATACTCATAGTATGCTCATTGCTGGCCATATATTATCGTCTGGAATCCTTACAACAACAAAGGAAATACATATTGTTAGTTTCTGTCTTTTACAAATGAGGAAATTGAGGTTTAGAGAGGTGAAACGACCTACCGAAGTTTTCTTTAGAAGTAGTAATGTGCAGATCTGAAATTCTAACCTAGGTCTTTCTCATTTCAAAGTCCCCATTTTTAACCACAAAAAAGAAAGTGTCTGGGGTTGGAAGATTTGCTAAGGCTTAAGCAAAGAAGTCAATTTGCAGCTTTAAGAAGAGCTACAGCTTTTTTTTTTCTTTTGGGGGGGAGGGGGGATGGAGTCTCGCTCTGTCACCCAGACTGGAGTGCAGAGGCGCAATCTCGGCTCACTGCAAGCTCCGCCTCCTGGGTTCACGCCATTCTCCTGCCACAGCCTCCCGAGTAGCTGGGACTACTGGCGCCCGCCAGCACACCCGGCTAATTTTTTGTATTTTTAGTAGAGACGGGGTTTCACCGTGTTAGCCAGGGTGGTCTCGATCTTCTGACCTCGTGATCCTCCCGCCTCGGCCTCCCAAAGTGCTGGGATTACAGGCGTGAGCCACTGCGCCCGGCCCGAGCTACAGCTTTCAGACAAGGGCAGGACTCTTGGGAAGAGGTGGTGGTGGTGTTGCTGCTAGTGGTTTGTTTTTTGGGAGAGATAAGTGGGATAGAGAATTCCCTCCCATCAGCATCACCACCACCTCATACAGAGTCTCTGTTGAAACAGAAAAAAGTGGTCCTATTCTGGAGGATGCAGCCCCTACTAGGAAGTAACTGCTTGGCTAGCAAAGTGCAAACTGGATTCCTACCCCCATTTTCCCTGTTGGCTTGGGGCACCCTTGTGCAGTGAACAACCTGCAAAACTCTTCCTAGTGGTCCTTTTCCTGGCCACCCAGGATCTGCAGCATTCAGCACTTCTGTGCTTGATCCAAATGTGGCCAATATTTCCCCAGAGCACAATTTATTGAAAATCATACAAAGAAGAAAATGGAGGAGACTAGTAATTGTTCATGTTTCAGAAATTACAGAACTGAGACCTTGATGGTTTCCTTCCCTTCCTGGGGATTTACATGGGGGAAGCAGAAGTGATTGGGGCTGAGGACATTCACATTTCCTCACAACTGGAGGCAGTCATTAAGGATTTGGGCATGTCGTAGTATTTGTCTCCCCCCCCCACCCTTAGGGGCATCTCCACAGGCAGTGGAAGCTGTCTCAGCAAGTAGGTGAGGCAGTGTGTTAGTCCATTTTCTGTTGCTTAAAACAACATACCTGACATTGAGTAATTTATAAAGAAAAAAATTATTTCTTAACAGTTATGGAGGCTGAGAAGTCCAACGTTAGGGGCTGCATCTGCTGAGCGCCTTCTTGCTGGTGAGGACTCTCTGCAGAGTCCCGAGGCAGTGTGGGGCATCACGAGGCAAGAGGTTTTGGTGTGATAGTCTCTCTTCCTCTTCTCATAAAACCACTAGTCTTACTCCCATGACAACCCAGTTTATTAAACTGTTTATCCACTAATCCATGAACGAATTGACCCATTCATGAGGGAAGAGCCCCAATCACCTCTTAAGGGCCCCACCTCTCAATACTGCCACATAGGGGATTACATTTATACATGAGTTTTGGAGAAGACAAATATTCAAATCATAACAGGCAGCTTCACCCAAGTCTGCTTCTCAAGTCTGTGGGTTTTCTCTCTGCTTCTGGAAGGTGAAGCCCAGGCCTGGGCAAGTATTCTTTTGCAGCATCCTGAAATATGACCTTAGCTTCCAAATGTGTAAAAGGGAGATAATATTCACACTCACCATCATGGGATGGTTGTAAGACTGAGTAAGTCACAATGTGTAAAGCATTTAGAAAAGGAATTTGCGCAGAGTAAGCATTCAATAGATGTTAGGTACTACCCCACAACCACCATCATCATTATTATCACCATCATTATTATCGTCTTCATTTTCATCACCTTCATTATGGCCATCTTTCCATTCCTCAGCTCAGAAGCCTTCTGTGGCTCTCCATTGCTTATAAAATCAAGTTCTGACTTTCCCCAGCATGAAACTTCTACCACCGTCACCTATCTCTCAGGGTTTCCTAAACATACTCTGAACATCTTTCCAGACTCTGTCACTATGACCCAAAAAGCTATCTTTTCTCCTTCTCCCAGACTCTGCCCCATCTTTCAAGGCCTGGTTCCAGGATCCCTCCCTCCAGGAAGCCTTCCCAGATTGCCCCATCCCACTATACACTTTTTTTCTCGGACCTCGTGTCATGGTGCCTATATTCCAAAGGCTCCAAGCCATGTACCCCTTTATATAGTTACCACTATTTATTGAGTGCCTACTGTATACCAGCTACTGTGTTGGATGCTCTAGATGTAGAACCTCTAATTATCACCATCGATCCCCGGGTAATAGGCATTATTTATTCATCTTACACAGATGAGGAAATGGAAGCCCAGAGTGGTTAAGTAGCTAACACGAGATTGCACAGCTAGTAGGGCTAGTGGAGAGTAGAGGTGGAATTTGAACTCAAATCCTGCAGTAACTCTACCATTCCGCCTTGCTCTTCTTTGCAGCAGTAGATAAGTTTTCATGGATACATACCTCACCTTTTCAATTAGATTAAGAGCCCCTGGAGCGTCAGTGTTCATTCATTTGTTTGATCATTCATTCATTCAACAAACATTTCTTGAGCCCCCACTGTGTGCCAGGCCCAGAGGGTCTCCAGCCCAAGGCCTGGCACACAGTAGGCCTTCAGTGAGACCTTGTTGATTGACTGCACTTTTCCTTGTCTGGGCAGCGGA
This sequence comes from Macaca thibetana thibetana, assembly GCF_024542745.1. NCBI lineage: Eukaryota > Metazoa > Chordata > Mammalia > Primates > Cercopithecidae > Macaca > Macaca thibetana. Next base: position 64,867,194 of record NC_065597.1, on the reverse strand, counting down.
ACTGGACCAGTATGTGTTCCAGGACTCCCAGCTGGAGGGCCTGAGCAAAGACATTTTCAGTAAGTTTGTGGGGGCGGTGGGGGGGCAGGTCTTGGCTCAGCCTGCATTTCCTGACTTCTTCCTTGGGGGGCGCCCTAATACTTGATGACCATTCATTTATGGGCAGTCAGACCCCTCTCCCCAAGGTGGGGACAATAGACACTCACCTTGGGCTTCCACTGATTGTGTGAGTTGGTCTCTGGTTTTTCTCAAAGTAGAGCACATAGGACCAGATGAAGTGATCGGTGACAGTATGGAGATGCCAGCAGAAGTTGGGCAGAAAAGTCAGAAAAGACGTGAGTGAGCCCCTCCCTGATCCAACCTAGAATTGCTTGAGACCTGGCCTTTCCTTGACTCCAAAGCCTGCTGTGGCTCCAGCTTGCTTCCCTCGCTAAGTCCTGCCTGGCTGGGAGGTGCTTTAAAAGCCGACAGGAGCTTTAAAATGTACATCTGATTATTTCATGGCCCTGATAACCCTCCAATGGCTACAAAATACATGCCACAAGGCCTGCATGGCCCTTCCTCCCTCTCCAAATCCACTATGAGCCGCCACACTTCAGCCACCACCAGCTTCTCCACTCCTGTAACCCATGTGCCCTTTCAAGCCTCAGGGCCTTGGCATTTGCTATAGTCTCTACCTGAAATGCTCTTCCCCCAGTTCTTCCCATGGCTGACTCCTTTGAATCTTTCTGGTCTTGGCTAAACTGTCACCTTCTCCTGGAACCCTTCTCTGACCACTCTTCCCTGTAGATTAGCTCAGTTATTCTCACCTTGTGTGTCTTTTTCCTTGCAGTTTAGCGCTCATTACCATCTGGACATATTTTATGCCTTGCTCTGCCACTGTGAGCACAGGGACCTCGTCTTTCTTGCTCATGACTGCTTCCTCAGCATCTAGTGCAGTGCCTGGTATGCAGTAGCGACTCAATAGATAGCTGTTGAATGAAAACACCTGCAAAATGGGTGTAACAGTTAACTGAGTACTTACTATGGGTCTGACTATGGGTAAGCCCTGTATCTATTTATTTATTTTTAAAACGGGTGAATCACACACAGGGTATAAGAATTTTAAAAGTGCAAAGAATATTCAGTGAAGGCTGGGCGCGGTGGCTCACGCCTGTAATCCCAGCAGTTTGGGAGACCAAGGAGGGTGGATCACTTGAGGTCAGGAGTTTGACACCTGCCTGGCCAACATGGTGAAACCGCGTCTCTACCAAAAAGTACAAAAATTAGCCGGGTGTGGTGGTGCATGCCTGTAATCCCAGCTACTCAGGAGGCTGAGGCAGGAGAATCGCTTGAACCTAGGAAGCAGAGGTTGCAGTGAGCCAAGATCACGCCACTGCACTCCAGCCTGGATGACAGAGTGAGACTCTGTCTCAAACAACAACAACAAAAAGAATATTCAGTGAAAAAAAAAAAATCTCCCTCCCACTTCTGTTCTATAGTTCTCTCAGTTTTGCTATCTTAGTCAACCTATGTGACCAGCTTCCTTCTTGCCTTGTCAAAAATAAAACAAGCTCTTGTATTTGCTTTAATTTTCCATGCAAATGGCCACATTTTATTTACACTATTCTGTACTTCGCTTTCTTCATTTACTATGTCTGGGAGGTCACATTCCATATTATTGAGGGAGAGGACATGGTCCTATCTTCAGCAGTTTCTTTATTTTCTTTGTTTTTCTTCTTTATGTTTTCATTTGATAAATATTTCCCCCCAAGATTTTATCATGAAAGTTTTCAGTCAGCCACAGTGGCTCACATCTGTAATCCCAGCACTTTGGGAGGCCAAGGCAGGCAGATCACCTTAGGTCAGGAGTTTGAGACCAGCCTGGCCAGCATAGCGAAACCCCATCTCTACTAAAAATACAAAAATTAGCCAGGCATAGTGGCAAACGCCTGTAATCCCAGCTACTGGAGAGGTGACGGCAAGATAATCACTTGAACCCAAGAGGCAGAGGTTGCAGTGAGCCAAGATTGCACCACTGCACTCCAGCCTGGGCAACAGAGCTAGACTCTGTTTCAAAAAAGAAAAAAATGTTTTCAAGATACAGAAAAGGTGAAAGAATGGTACTATGAAGGTCCATATACCCACCATGTACCACTTTGATTCTACAATTAATGTTGGGTTTTATTCATCTCATCACATCTCTATCCATCTGTCCATCCCTCTATCCATCCACCCACTCATTCTTTATATTTTTGGTACATTTCAATGTACATTTCAAGTGTAAATTGCAGATTTACACTTCCCCTTGTGTACTTCAGCATCCTTTATTTTAAGGCCATGTGGTGTTTTCTTGGGTAGATGAACCATAATTTGTTTAAGCAGACCCTTGCTAAGGGATATATGGGTTTTTAATCTGTTGATGTGAGTGCTTGATACTCACTCACGGATTTCTGGCATACTCCTGCAATGTAGGAACCACCACCCCCATTTCATAGATGTGAGATCAAAGGTTCAGAGAAGCTGCATTGCAAAGGCACACAGCTAGGAAGGGACTCAATAGCAGGTTGCTTTGCTTTGTTCTATTTTGTTTTTTAGTTAAAACCCGTGTTGTGTCCCCATTTGTGGCTAGGTCTCTTCTGCTGCTGCACTGCCTGGGGTGGTTTGAGATGGGATTTGGGTTCAAGCCAAGGAGCTGGGGTTGGAATGGTTAGAGGAAGGGGAGGTAAAGGGACGTACAAGACCACTTCCCAACCTGGAAGTTAAGGCCATATGGCCTGCTGGAGTCCTGAGCCTCTCCTGGCTTGGGACATCCTCTCCCTGGGGCAGCTGACCATATGTTCTCTCTGCAGCCTTCCCAGAGGAGCTTCCGGCAGACCTGAAGCACTGGAAGCCAGGTGAGCAGGGCAGGTGGGCTAGGGTTCGGAGGGGTGGATAACTTGGGGAGAGGATGGAAGAGATTGAACTCCTGGCCCAAGTCAGTTGGGGATGGTGCATGGTACAGCCCCTGCCCTTCTTTGGGCAGAGCCTGAGAGCTTGGGGCCTCTTAGGGTCCCCTGAAGGGCTCACGACTGTTTGTGGAAGGTGGTAGGGCCTTGGAGCTAACAGCCTGTTCATAGGTTCTATTCTGCCCGAGCTCTCCGTGTGGAAGCCCTAGGGTCCTGCTCAGCAAAGCTCTCAGAGCCAAGTTACAGGGAGAGGACTGGGGGGCTGCCTGGCACAGAGCAGTTGCTGATCAACACAGCTGCAGCCAGGGCTGAGAGGATGACAAGCATTTCCTCTGTCAGGAGAGAGATTCACGCCACTCTGGGGCCCTCCCCATCCCAGGAAGGCCCCTCCAAGCATCCAGCCTCTAACACAGCCCCCTTCCTCACAGCTGAGCCCCCAGCTGTGGTGACTGGCAGTTTCCTGGTGGGACCAGTGAGCAACTCCTCCACCCTGCCCTGCCTGCCACTGCCTACTCTGTTCAACCAGGAGCCAGCCTCCGGCCGGATGCGCCTAGAGGAAACCAATCAGATGCCCAGTATGTTAGGGGGCTTGGAGAGGGTGGGCTTTCTCCCTCTTGGGAGGTGGATAAGGAATTGACACCAAGGCAGGGACTGCCAGAAACTGGACCTCCCCTCTCCCCGACCCTATCAGTGTCACTCACCTCTGCCCCAGCCAGTTTCATCCTTGGGGCCCCCATCAGTTCAATCCCTGGCAGAGAACATGCCTCGGAAGAAAACACATCCGTTCAAGGATTAGGAGGGAATCTCCACCAATTAGGGCATTCACCTGCCAGCCTCATTCATTCATCAGTTCTTCATGGAGCTCCTTCTCTGTGCCAGCTGCTCTGCTAGGTGCTAAGAATGCCATCAGGGCAGGACAGAAACAGCTACTGCTCTTAGGGAAATTAGGGCCCTTTAGGGAAGTCAGACATTAATCAAATAAGCAAAAGCAGAATCACAAACACAGGTGCTATGCAAGATCCCACCTCACTGCCTTTGTCTCTTGCAGTGCCTTCCTCCAGTTCCTCGTTGAGCTGCCTGAATCTCCCTGAGGGACCCATCCAGTTTGTCCCCACTGTCTCCACTGTGCCCCAGGGGCTCTGGCAAATCTCTGGGACTGGAACAGGGGTCTCCAGTATATTCATCTACCACGGTGAGTGCAGGGCCTGGCTCTCCGACCACCTCTCCCTCCTACCTGACTACTCCCTGACCTCATCCTTCCCATACTCCACATACTTGGCAGTGGTGCCCTAGCACCTTCTCATGATCCTCCCTCCCCAGCACAACTTTCTCTGTCCCCATTTCCCAAAAATCAAAGCAGAGGGGCAGAGATTTCTGAGGCGGTCTGGGTGCATGACCAAGAGTGATTGTATGGCCTTCTATATGTTGCTTTCCCCTTCTGACCCTTAGTTTTTCCTTATTTTTTATTTAATGTTTTTGTTTTTAAATTGTGACATCAATACATGTGCATTAATAAGCTAATGATAAGTGATGTTTACAAGAATTCACTGTTTCACTCTTTTAGTATGCTGATGTGAATAGTTTGGTGTGCATCCTTGCATAGCTTTCTCTGATTTGTCTTGTTTCCTAATCAGTAAAATGATCCCTACTGACCCACCACACTGAGGGCTTGTGAATTGTCCCAGGGAAGGTGTGTTTGGGCTTTTAGGGATGAGGCCAGGAGGATGCTTCCACTCAAGTCCAGAGCATCCGTTCATGGTTGCATGACAGTTTCAGTATAATGCACTGGTATCTCAGAAGCGGAGAAGCAGTTCCTGATATCTAGGAAAATGAGCACTTACCACACAGCAGGAACAGTGAAATAGTAGTACCTGCCCTAAGCTCCTAATGAGCTAATTGCGCCCATTTCACAGATTGGAAAAGCAAGGTTCCAGGAGCTAGATGTAAATCCAGAGCTCTTTCCTCAGCTCTGTCCTGAAATATCTTCCTTTGGAAGTTCTCCTCTCTTCTCTCCAGACTTCGTGAGCTCCACAGCCCAGTTTGGAGTAGGGGTGACCCAAGTGCGTTTCTGGAATCAATACCTGGTTGTTCTCACACCCCTCTCTACCCCCAATGTAGGTGAGGTGCCCCAGGCCAGCCAAGTACCCCCTCCCAGTGGACTCACTGTCCATGGCCTCCCGACATCTCCAGACCGACCAGGCTCCACCAGCCCCTTCGCTCCATCAGCCACTGACCTGCCCAGCATGCCTGAACCTGCCCTGATCTCCCGAGCAAACGTGACAGGTAAGAACCCTCAGGGCCTGTGAGATGTACTAGAAGCAGGATCAAGGCCCTGGGGAAGGAATTGTCTTGGATAAGATCCATAAGCAAAGCTGCCTGTAGGGACAGCAGGTCATGTTTAGGGGTCAGTCAGGACAGGGAGGGTCTCTGGGGACTGGAGGCATGGTTGTGGGGGAGGGGACAGCCAGAGAATCCACATCCCATCCAAATACAGCCATCAGCCTTCAGCTGCTTGTTACCCAGCAGAAAAGCCAGACAATGTGGCCAGGCCTTTTGAAGCTGAAAACCCTGATTTTTACATAGATATTGTGATTTTTTAATTTTAATTTTATTATTTATTTGTTTGTTGTTGAGATGGAGTCTCGCTCTGTTGCCCAGGCTAGAGTGCAGTGGTGCAATCTCAGCTCACTGCAACCTCCACCCTACAGGTTCAAGCGATTCTCCTGCCTCAGCCTCTGGAGCAGCTGGGATTACAGGTGTGCACCACCACACCTGGCTAATTTTTGTAATTTCAGCAGAGACAAATTTTACCATGTTGGCCAGGCAGGTCTTGAACTCCTGATCTCAAGTGATCCACCTGCCTTGGCCTCCCAAAGTGCTAGGATTACAGGCGTGAGCCACTGCACCCCACCTGATATTGTGATTTTTTTTTTTTTTAAACATAGGTGAAATTTTTTAAAGTACAGTTGGCCAAAGAAAGACACCTTTGAGTTAGATACAGCTTCAGGCCGATAATCTTATAACCTCCAACTTGGGAAACTCAGCCCACGAAGGCTGTAAGGACTAAGTGGCCCAGAGGGAGGGGAGTCCCCAGGGGTAACCCTCACCCTAAATCTGGTACCTGCTTCTCCATCTCCAGAGCACAAGACGTCCCCCACCCAACGCCAGGCAGCTGGAGAGGTCTCCAACAAGCTTCCAAAATGGCCTGGTGAGTGGTGCGGGATCTCTGCCCTGGGTGCTGGAGATGGAAGCCCAAATCTGGCTTCACATCACTCATTCACTTGATGTTTATTCAATCCCTTCTTTGTTGGCTCACACACTCATTTATTTATTTATTTATTCATTCATTCATTCACTTATTTGATGATGCCGTCATTTCACCATTCACTCCACCACTCCCTTAAATAATATTTATTGCCCTCCAATAAGCCTGCACTGGGTGTTAACATCTCATTTTCAGGCTGAGAGAATGAATGAGGGGCAAGTGAATGATGGAGTGAGCGAGTGGATGAAGTGAGAAGTTGATGAGGATGGGAGCAATGGAAAGTGGGAATAAACCAGTGAATAGCAGAATTGCTAAATTACAAAATACTTGCTCTCACATACTGGTCTAAGCATGTTAGGTATATTAAATCATTAAAGTGTCGCACAATCCCAATATCATCCCCATTTTCCAGATGAGGCTACTGAGGCATGGTGGGATGTATAACATGCTCAGAATTGCTCCAAATGGTAGAGCTGGGATTTGAACCCAGACACGTGGACTCCACTGTCTTAACTCCTAACACTCCCTCCCATGACCTCCCCATGGTGAGTTGGTAGTGATCAAGAGAAGAAAAAGTTTAGTGAGTAAATGAAGGAATGAGAAAAGGTGGCCGGGCATCGTGGCTTACACCTGTAATCCCAGCACTTTGGGAGGCCAAGGCAGGTGGATCACCTGAGGTCAGGAGTTCGAGACCAGCCCGGCCAACATAGTGAAACCCCGTCTCTATTAAAAATACAAAAATTAGCTGGACGTGGTGGTGGGTGCCTGTAATCCCAGCTACTTGGGAGGCCGAGGCAGGAGAATTGCTTAAACCCAGGAGGTGGAGGTTGCCGTGAGCTGAGATTGTGCCTCTGCACTCCAGCCTGGGCGATAGAGCAAGATCCATCTCAGAAAAAAAAAAAGAGAGAGAGAAAAGGTCTAAAAGGAGTGGACAGATAAACAAGAGAAAGGATGAGTGAATGAATGGATGTGGAAATGAGTGAACTAATGAATGAGTGGGTGACTGAATGAAGCAGTTGATGAAGACAGTATGGGGGCCAGATGTGGTGGCTCACACCTATAATTCCAGCACCTTGGGAGGCCAAGGCAGAAGGATTGCTTGAGCCCAGGAGTTCAAGACCAGCCTGGGCAAAATAGTAAGAACTTAGCTCTACAAAAAACAAAAAAGAAAAATTAGCCAGGCATGGCAGTGGGCGCCTTTAGTCCCAGCTACTCAGAAGACTGAGGTGGGAAGATTGCTTGAGCCTGCAAGGTTGAGTCTGCGGTGGGCCATGATTGTGCCATTGCACTCCAGCCTGGGCAACATAGTGAGACCCCATCTCTACAAAAAAATTATCTGGACATGATGTCACATGTCTGTGGTCCCAGCTACTTGGGAGGTGCAGTCGGGAGGATCGCTTGAGCCCAGGAGGTTGAGGCTGCAGTGAGCTATGATCACACCACTGCATTCTAGCCTGGGCAACAAAGCCAGACCCTGTCTCAAAGCAAAACAAAACAAACAAACAAAAACTGTGTGGGGAACAGATGCAAATCATGGTGGCAGTGCTGGCCTTGTGGTGGCTGGCCCTGGCCCTGCCTCTCGCATACCCCTACCCTGACATGCCCCTGGCCTTTGCAGAGTCGGTGGAGCAGTTCTACCGCTCACTGCAGGACACGTATCGGGCCGAGCCCACAGGCCCCGATGGCATCCTGATGGAGGTGGATCTGGTGCAGGCCAGGCTGGAGAGAAGCAGCAGCAAGAGCCTGGAGCGGGAACTGGCCACCCCAGACTGGGCAGAACGGCAGCTGGCCCAAGGAGGCCTGGCTGAGGGGCTGCTGGCTGCCAAGGAGCACCGGAGGCCACGTGAGACACAAGTGATTGCTATGCTGGGCAAAGCTGGTCAGGGCAAGAGCTATTGGGCTGGGGCAGTGAGCCGGGCCTGGGCTTGTGGCCGGCTTCCCCAATACGACTTTGTCTTCTCTGTCCCCTGCCACTGCTTGAACCGCCCGGGGGATGTCTACCGCCTGCAGGACCTGCTCTTCTCCCTGGGCCCACGGCCACTCGTGGCAGCCGATGAAGTTTTCAGCCACATCGTGAAGAGACCTGACCGCATTCTGCTCATCCTAGACGCCTTTGAGGAGCTGGAAGCGCAAGACGGCTTCCTGCACAGCACATGCGGCCCGGCACTGGCCGAGCCCTGCTCCCTCCGGGGACTGCTAGCTGGCCTTTTCCAGAAGAAGCTGCTCCGAGGTTGCACCCTCCTCCTCACAGCCCGGCCCCGGGGTCGCCTGGTCCAGAGCCTGAGCAAGGCCGACGCCCTGTTTGAGCTGTCCGGGTTCTCCATGGAGCAGGCCCAGGCCTATGTGATGCGCTACTTTGAGTGCTCAGGGATGACCGAGCACCAAGACAGAGCCCTGGCGCTCCTCCGGGACCGGCCATTTCTTCTCAGTCACAGCCATAGCCCCACTTTGTGCCAGGCAGTGTGCCAGCTCTCAGAGGCCCTACTGGAGCTTGGGGAGGACGCCGAGCTGCCCTCCACACTCACGGGACTCTATGTCGGCCTGCTGGGCCGTGCAGCCCTCAATGGCCCCCCGGGGGCCCTGGCAGAGCTGGCCAAGTTGGCCTGGGAGCTGGGCCGCAGACACCAAAGTACCCTACAGGAGAACCAGTTCCCATCTGCAGACGTGAGGACCTGGGCGATGGCCAAAGGCTTAGTGCAACACCCCCCAGGGGCCACAGAGTCCGAGCTGGCCTTCCCCAGCTTCCTCCTGCAATGCTTCCTGGGGGCCCTGTGGCTGGCTCTGAGTGGTGAAATCAAGGACAAGGAGCTCCCGCAGTATCTAGCATTGACCCCAAGGAAGAAGAGGCCCTATGACAACTGGCTGGAGGGCGTGCCACGCTTTCTGACTGGGCTGATCTTCCAGCCTCGCGCCCGCTGCCTGGGAGCCCTAGTCGGGCCATCGGCGACTGCCTTCACGGACAGGAAGCAGAAGGTGCTAGCAAGGTACTTGAAGCGGCTGCAGCCGGGCACACTGCGGGCGCGGCAGCTGCTGGAGCTGCTGCACTGTGCCCACGAGGCTGAGGAGGCTGGAATTTGGCAGCACGTGGTGCAGGAGCTCCCTGCCCGCCTCTCTTTTCTGGGCACCCGTCTTACACCTCCCGATGCACATGTATTGGGCAAGGCCTTGGAGGCTGCAGGCCAAGACTTCGCCCTGGACCTCCGCAGCACTGGCATTGACCCCTCTGGATTGGGGAGCCTCGTGGGACTCAGCTGTGTCACCCATTTCAGGTGGGGCGAGGGGTCAGGGGAAGAGGCATCCTTGTGTTGGGCATTAACTGTGGTCTTGGTGCCAAGCCCAGTGCTCTGTGGGGTCTCTTTTAGTACTCAGGGCAGCCGGGTGGGGCAGAATGGATTCTCTCCATTTTTAAGATGAGGATGTTGAGGCTCAGAGAGGGGCGACCACTTGCCACACAGCAAGTGAGAGGCAGTGGCATTCTCCCAATCAATATTTGAAGGCCTGCCATGTGCCAGTCACTGGGATATGTCTAGAATCTGAGACTGGCCTGGGCTCAAATTTGTTTTATTCTTTCCACCCCCTGAGCAAGCCACTGTTTTCTTATGCTAAGAGTAAAGCCATAGCCTTCCCTTGGACTCTCTGCCTCCATTCTCTCCTCTTCCGCTCCATTTTATATTCAGCAACCAGACCAATCTTCTCAGAACTTGAATCTGATTGTATCCCATCCCTGCTTACAATCCTTCAGGGACACTCCACCACTGTCACGATGAAGTCTAAATTCCTCAATTTGGTTTCATTAAGTTGGTCTGCAATCTGCTTGAGCATTTCAGCTTAATCTCCAGAGGATTCCTTCCATATTCCCCGCTAAACATACTTTACCCAAGCTGCAAGGTCCTACATAATTGTGCCAATAATTTGGCAGTGAGCTTCCTGGTAGCCGAAGCAAAAAGTGAAAGAAAACCACCGTGCGAGTTGTGAGAAAGTAGGAATCAACAAAGGCTGGAGTGGTCATGGAAGGCTTTCTGGGAAAGGTAGAGGTTGAGCTAAGGAAAGAAAGTATTTTAATAGGTAGGAGGACCCTTCATGGAGCTGCCCTTCCACTAAGGTCTAGCCTGGTCACCGTGCCTGGGTCTGAGGCCCTCCCTCCACAGGGCTGCCTTGAGTGACACGGTGGCGCTGTGGGAGTCCCTGCGGCAGCATGGGGAGACTGAGCTACTTCAGGCAGCAGAGGAGAAGTTCACCATTGAACCTTTCAAAGCCAAGTCCCTGAAGGATGTGGAAGACCTGGGAAAGCTTGTGCAGACTCAGAGGTGAGGGGAGAGGCGGATGGGAGGTGGTTCACACCATGCAGGTTGAGGACATGTAGGACCCATTCTCAAGTTTGTCATGGGCATTTGCAGTGCCCCCTGTCCTCTGGGACACCCCATGCCCTCTTTCTGGGCATTGGCCAGCCAGAGTCTCTCACTGCACTCACTGCCCAGGCGGAGCCTCCAGAATTGAAAATTTTGCTGCATTCAAAACCTGCTATCATGTGTCCAAGTCTTAGGTAAAGCCATGGAGAACCTCTCCCCTTCTAGGAGTTAACAAGGATGCCTTGTGCATCTAGTAACAGAAGTGACACCCACTGCCACCCTTTGAGGTATTTAGGACAACTGTTGTCCCGAATTTATAGATGGCAGAGCTAAGGTCCAGAAGGCAGACAAAACTGGATTACAGAACAAGTAAACTGTCTTTCATTCATTCCTTCGTCACATGTTGTTTGAGCACCTCTTAAGTGCTGTCTGGGATAGGTACTGGTAAGTGCCTAATCTGAGGCTCATTTCCATGAAAGGTACAGTCCTGAGATCTTTTATTTTTATTTTTATTATTTCTTAGAGACAGGGTCTTGCTCTGTGTACCAGACTAGAGTACAGCAGTGCAATCATAGCTTAGTGCACCTTTGGAACTCCTGAGCTCAAGCGATCCTCCTGCCTCAGCCTCCCAAGTAGCTGGGATTATAGGTGCATGTCATCACACCAGATGATTTTTTAAGTTTTTGTAGACACAGGGATCTTGCTATGTTGCCCAGGCTGGTCTTGAACTCTTGGCCTCAAGCGATCCTCCTGGCTCAGCCTCCCAAAGTGCTGGGACTACAGTCATGAGGCATCGCATCCAGACAGATCTTTTTTTTTAAGAGGGGGACAGCAATTGCCCCAAGGAAAGCAATCCCCCTGGGGAATTTGGGGCACTGGGGCAGCCATCATGGACCTATGGGTAAGGGCTCAGCAACAGCAATGCCTGTTCTCCCTAACATTGCCTGTTCTCTCCAGGACAAGAAGTTCCTCGGAAGACACAGCTGGGGAACTCCCTGCTGTTCGGGACCTAAAGAAACTGGAGTTTGCGTAAGCAAAGGGGTGGATTGTCTCGTGGGTCTGCGCAAAGTTTCCCCTGAAGCATTAGCTGGGTTTGTACGATATGAATCGAGATGGATCTCCAGGGTCATTCGCACCCTCTTGCCCACCACTTTGGAAACAGCTTCCAGTAGCTGGAAAGTGGCCAGTCTGGGCAAATGCTGGAGGTTCTTGCATTTGAAGCTAATGGACCCATTTGCTGGTTAACATGGTCATTTCCATCACTCATTCAACAGACATATTGAGCACTTGAATGACTGAGGCTGCTGTCCTCAATGAGCTGACAGTCTAATCAACTCCCCTCTGGAGGAGGTCAGGGGGACTTCCTGGAGGAGGTGATATCTGCACTGAAGCTTCAGTGAGGATAAGGAATGAGCTGAGTGGGGAGAGGGGAGTAAGAAAGGCTTTCCTGGAATTGTAATTTGGCCAGGGATCAGAAAAGGCCCAGTGTGTCCCCAACCTTCCGCAGGAGGATGCCACTGACTATAGAGTTCTTTTCCCTCCTGTGGCCAGGAGCTGCACAATGCCTCTTGTGCCTGAGCTTGTTTACTTCCACAGCCAAGGGATGGCCTCCCTGGGGAGAATCTTTCCCTCAGTTTCAAGGATTCCCAGGAGCTTTTGAAGTGCAGCTAGGATGAAAAAGCAACCCTGCTTGCCTGGGACTATCCTGTTTGGGGAACTGAAAGTCTTGCATCCCAAGAAGTCCCTCAGTCCCAGGCAAACTGGGACAGTTGGTCACTCTATGTGCGGCCAGGGCTGGGGGCCAACATCCTAGACAGTGCTGCTGGGGTGACAGAAATGGAGACCTAGGCAGGGCTCTAGGGAGTCCAGTTGTATCTGGGTCACTGAGGAGGGGCAGTCCACCACACAAGGGCCCCAAGAAAGCACAATAATTATTATATTTCGATCTGTCAGAACATAGCTTCTTTCTTTCTTTCTTTCTTTCTTTCTTTCTTTCTTTCTTTCTTTCTTTCTTTCTTTCTTTCTCTCTCTCTCTTCTCTTTCTTTCTTTCTTTTCCCTTCATTTCCTTTCCTCCCTTCCTTCCTTCCCTCCCTCCTTTCCCCCCTCTTTTTCTTTCTTTCTTCCTTCCTCTTTGTTTCTTTCTTTCTTTCCTTCTTTCTTTCTTTTTCTTTCTTTCTTTCTCTTTCTTTCTTTCTTCCTTCCTTCCTTCCTTTCTTTCTTTTCTTTCCTTTCTTTCCTTTCTCTTTCCTTCCTTCCCTTCCCTTCCCTTTCCTTTCCTTTTCTTTTCTTTTCTTTTCTTTTCTTTTCTTTTCTTTTCTTTTCTTTCTTGAGGCAGAGTCTTACTCTGTCCCTCAGGCTGGAGGGCAGTGGCGCAGTCACAGCTCACCACAGCCTCAACCTCCCTGGGCTCAAGTGATCCTCCCACCTCAGCCTCCCTAGTAACTGGGACTATAGGCATGCCCCACCCTGACTGGCTAATTTTTGTATTTTTTGTAGAGAGAGGGTTTCACCATGTTGCCCAGACTGGTCTCGAACTCCTGGAGTCAAGCAATCCTCCCACCTCAGCCTCCCAAAGTGCTAGGATTACAGGTGTGAGCCCCCGCACCTGGCTAGAACAGGCTTTTAAATTTGCAACTCACCCTCCATCTCAATTATCTCAGGCGACCCTCCTCTAGAGGCATTATCATCATCCCCCATTGTACAAATGGCAACACTGAGAACAAGAGACTTTACACCGTTTATCCAAAGTCATAAAAGTCAGGTCAGCCTGGCCCTAAGTTCCTTCCACAGAAAAAGCTAAATGAATGTTTGTTCCTTGGTAGGGGTCTAGATCATCTAATGATTAGGAAGGAATTGTTAAATGCCTGTGGTATATTCAGTGCATTTTTTTTCCTTTTTTTTGTGGAGATGGGGTCTTGCTCTGTCACCCAGGCTAGAATACAGTGGTGTGATCTCGGCTCACTGCAATCTCCACCTCCTGGTTCAAGCAATTCTCCTGCCTCAGCCTCCTGAGTAGCTGGGATTACAGGTGCACACCACCATGCCTGGCTAATTTTTGTATTTCTAGTAGAGACGGGCTTTCCCCATGTTGGCCAGCCTTCTAAAGTGTTGGGATGACAGGCGTGAACGACCACGCCTGGCCTATAATTCAGTGCATTTTTTATATAGTCTCATTAATCTCACGAGCTACTGTGGGAGACAGATAGTCATCATCTTCCCCATTTTACAGATGAGGAGACTGAGGCCTGGTGAGGTCAAGTGACTTGCCCATGGTCCCCCAGCTGGTCACCCACAAGCTGTCAGCTCTCCCTGATCACTGTTCCCCTGTGCACCAGAAAAAAGCCAGCGTCTCTTGTTTTGAACAGAGACAAGGTGCTACAATTGTCCAGAGGTAAAAACGATGCTGAAAAGGGGAAATGTCTGAAAACAATAACTGAGGGCCCTTTCTGGCTTAAATTATTTTCAACAGAAAAAGCCCCTAGTTCAAGATCAGAACTGCACTCTGGGGAATAGCGGCCATGGGGTGGAACAGCCTAGGGCCCGGTGACCAGCCACCTGGAGCCCGGAATCCCCTGAGGAGGTTCTGAGGAAGGAAGGAAGGAAGGAAGGAAGACTATTTCTGGCATTTTCTCTCACTTCTACTGTGCCTGGCACCCTGTAGACCTCATTTGTCTGTCAAATCAGGGTGCTCAACCACTCAAAACCCTACAGAAACTCCACTTGTACACAAAGTCCTTCCCCAATTCAGTCCCCACTCACATGTTCACCCTTACCTCCTACACTCGCTTGGTGCTCTCTCCATTCCAGCCACAGGGCCTCCTTGCCGGCTGTCACCCTCCTAGGCATGCTTCTGTCTCCAGGTCTTTACACCAGCTGCACCCTCTGCCTGGAACGGTTCTCCCCAGATATTTGCATGGCTCACGCCTTCACCTCCTCTGGTTTTTAGTCAGTGAGGCCGTTTCTTTTCTTTTCTTTTCTTTTCTTTTCTTTTCTTTTCTTTTCTTTTCCTTTCCTTTCCTTTCTTTTCTTTTCTTTTCTTTCCTCCCTCCCTCCCTCCTTCCCTCCTTCCCTCCCTCCCACCCTTCCTTCCTTCCTTCCTTCTCTCTCTCTCCCTTCTTTCCTTCCTTTTCTTCCTTTCCTTCCTTCCCTTCCTTCCCTTCCTTCCTTCCTTCTTTTTTTTTTTTTTTTGATGGAGTCTCACTCTGTCACCCACGCTGGAGTACAGTGGCACAATCTCGACTCACTGCAACCTCCACCTCCCAAGTTCAAGTGATTCTCCTGCCTCAGCCTCCCGAGTAGCTGGGACTACAGGTGCCTGCCACCACGCCCGACTAATTTTTTGTATTTTTGGTAGAAACGGTATTTCACTATGTTGGCCAGGATGATCTCAATCTCCTGACCTTGTGATCCCCCCTGCCTCGGCCTCCCAAAGTGCTGGGATTACACGCATGAGTCACCACGCCCGGCCTCAGTGAGGCCTTTTCTGACCCTCACAGTTAAAAATAAAACTCCGGCCAGGTGCAGTGGCTTATGCCTGTAATCCCAGCACTTTGGGAGGCCGAGATGGGTGGATCACAAGGCCAGAAGTTTGAGACCAGCCTGGCCAACATAGTGAAATACCATCTCTACTAAAAAAAAAAAAAAAAAAAATTAGCTGGGCATGGTGGCAGGCGCCTGTAGTCACAGCTACTTGGGAGGCTGAGGCAAGAGAATCACTTGAAACCGGGAGGCAGAGGTTGCAGTGAGCTGAGATTGTGCCACTGCACTCCAGCCTGGGCGACAGAGTGGGACCCTATCTCAAAAATAAATAAATAAATAAATAAAACTCCATCGCCCTCACGGTTAAAAATAAAACTCCATCCCCCTCAGCACTGTACATTTCTATGTGATTCATTATCTCAGACATCAGCTTGCTTTCCAATGTCTTTGATTACCTGTCTGTCTTCCCCACTGGAATGTCAGCACCCAGAAGGCAGGGATTTTCATCTGTTTGGCCCACAACATCCCCCCCGGTCCTGGCACATAACAGGCAAGCGGTCAATACTTAACAATGAATTCCTTAATCCAAGAACCCCATAAGATTGGGGTGAAATATTTGAGGAGACCGAGACTCAGGGGTGAAGGGATTTGCCAAGACCCTTAGCAGGGAGCCAAATGCCAGATCCTGAAGTCAAACCCTGATCCTGTGGCCTTTTGCTGAGGCCAGTGGTTCTCAGACTTCAGGATTTCAGAGACCGAGAACATTTCAGAACGAATTTGACTGACCGTGTGCGGTTACTGTTTTTAAATTTTTATCAAGGATGCTCATTCAAACAAACGAGTAACAAAATACCCACTGCTGGCACCATAATTTTACCAAAGAACGATCATTTTAATATTGAAAAAGTTCAAAGGACATAATTGCAGAATAAAAGACAGCTTTTTATATGGAATGCATTTAACCATATTTTTAAACTAAACGGCCCTTCATTGTCCTTATTTTTCTCATCTCCTTGAAGTCTGGTCTAAATGTTGATCCAGGCTGTGTGACCCAAAGAGCTATTTGATCTCCCAGTGTCTCAGTTTCCCTATATGTGAAATGGAGGTAAGAAGAGCCTGTAGCTCAGAGTCTTGAGGAGTAAATGAGATCTAGGCCAAGGGAAGGGCCTAGCATGTCCCTGGCTTATAATAAATGCTCAACAAATGGTTCCTTTTGTTATTAAAATGCAAACGTATATTAGTCAACCACCTGGTTTACCATTGGCGGTGGTCCTCAGCTGGCATTTGAGGACTCCTTCCGCAGGCTGGGGAGGGAGAAGGGTATCCGTGGATGTTGGGAAGAGTAAGAACTGGCTCCCTACTTAGAGACAGAAGTTGGGGAGCCCCAAGCTGAGAGTCCAACTTACCTCTTTTTCTTTTTTTTTTTTTTTTTTTTTGAGACAGGGTCTCACTCTTACCCAGGCTGGAATGCAGTGGTGTGATCATGGCTCACTGCTTCCTTCACCTCCTGGGCCCAAGCGATCCTTCTAAGAAGCTGGGACCACAGGACACACCACCACACTCGGCTAATTATTGTATTTTTTGTAGAGACAGAGTCTCGCTATGTTGCCCAAGCTGGTCTCTAACTCCTGGGCTCAAGCGGTCCTCTTACCTTGGCCTCTCAAAATGCTGGGATTACAGACATGAACCACTGTTCCCAGTCTCAGCTGGCCTGTTATGGGGGGGCTGTGAAATCTACCCCAAGCAGAAAAGATTGGGGTCCTATATGGAAGGATTGCAGGGACCTAAGAGGCTGTGGTGGAAGGGAAGAGGAGGGGCCTCAGACAGGACCTGACTTCTGTGCCTTGTCTCTATCCCACCCTGGGGCTGAATGAGGGGCTGTGACTGTGACTGGAGGTCTTACCCTTGCTCTTTGCCTCCTAGGCTGGGCCCCATCTCAGGCCCCCAGGCTTTCCCCAAACTGGTGCGGATCCTCACGGCCTTTTCCTCCCTGCAGCATCTGGAGTGAGTATAGACTCTGGGACCCCTTCCTCTCAACATCTGGATGCAGTGCTGTGATCATAGCTCACTGCAGCCTCGAATTCCTGGGCTCATGTGGTCCTCCTGCCTCAGCCTCCTGAGTAGCTGGGACCACAGGTGCATGCTACAGTGTCCAGCAACCTCTGGGTTTTGACAACCCCAAATCCTGCCCCCAAGGCACATGCAGAGAGGAAAGCCCTCACTTTGTCCCATTTTTTTCTTTCTTCCACCTACTGCATCCTCAACGTGGCTGGCACATGAGTGATGAGATGACTCCACAGCAGATGGGAATCCCCAAAATAAAAAAAGTTGTAGATCATTTTGTGACCTTTGAAACTCTTTTCCTCACAACCTCATTTGCTGCTCTCAGCAATTCAGCTGGGGAGGGGTTGGGGAGCATAGTCCTACTTTACGATGGAGGTTAAGGAAGTTGCAAAGCCTCAGGGGGGTCCTAAGAAGCTAAACAGGGATTCCAGTCCATCACAAGTTACTTTGTCCCCTGGCTGGCTGGTTAGAGCCTCCAGGTGATGAAGTCCTGGTCTGAAAAGCTCAGGAGTATGCTGGCTGCCTATGGTGTATTAGAGCTGGGAGGCGGGAAGGGCAGTTACCAGGGCTGAGGAGGCCCACACTGGGATGGGAAGAGTCAGATGGCCCCCTGGACGCTAGCTGATGGCCCCCATCTGATTCCACCTGCAGCCTGGATGCGCTGAGTGAGAACAAGATCGGGGACGAGGGTGTCTCGCAGCTCTCAGCCACCTTCCCCCAGCTGAAGTCCCTGGAAACTCTCAAGTGAGTGAGCTGGGCCTGCCCTTCCTGCTGAATCTGGCCCCCAAAGTCCAGCTGACTTTTTAAAAATTAATTTAAATTTGTTTTTTTAGACAAGGGCTCGCTCTGTCACCCAGGCTGGAATATAGTGGTATGATCATAGCTCTACAGCCTTGAACTCCTGGCCTCAAGAAATCCTCTCACCTCAGGTTCCCAAAGTGCTGGGATTATAGGTGTGAGCTACCATGCACAGCCCCAGTGGATTCATCCATTAATTCATTCATTCACTCACTCACCTATTCAATCAGCCATTCATCCTTCCATTCAATGATTCATTCACTCACTCACCTATTCAATCAGCCATTCATCCTTCCATTCAATGATTCATTCATTCACTCATTCAGTCATTTCTTTACTCACTCATCCAACCCCTCACTCAATCATTTCTTTATTTAATTACCCAACCATTTATCAATTTACAAATACTTAAGGAGGACCTACTATGTGCAGACACTTTTCTAGGCCCTGCCCTGGAGACCCAGCTTGAAACAGAACAAATGAATCCCCTGACCTCAGGAATCTTAAATTCTAGTGAGGAGACATAATGAACAAGTAAACAAGTCAGTAATTATGAAGTGTACAGCAGTGAAAATAATGTTCGGTGACAGAAAATTATACTGGGGGTGAAATAGGAGAGACAGATTAGGATTTATGAATAAAGCATTATTATCAAAACAGTAAAACTTTTTAAAAACTGTTCTGGGCTCTGGGAAGTTGGAGATGGTAAGATACAGGAGGATCAATGTGATTTTTTCTCTTTTTTTGGACAAGGTCTCGCTCTGTCACCCAAGGTGGAATTCAGTGGTGTAATTATGGCTCACTGCAGTCTCAATCTCCTAGGCTCAAACAAGCCTCCCACCTCAGCCTTCTGAGTAGCTGGGACAGGTGCATAACATCACATCCGGCTAATTTTTGTATTTTTTTGAAGAGACATGGTTTCGCCACGTTGCCCAGGCTGGTCTTGAACTTCTGAGCTCAAGCCATCCTGCCTCTGCCTCCCAAAGTACTGGGATTGCAGGCATGAGTCACTGTGCCTGGGTCAATGTGATTTTTTTTTTTTTTTTTTTTTTTTTTTTTGGTGATGGAGTCTTGCTGTGTAGCCCAGGCTTGAGTGTAGTGGTACGATCTCAGTTTATTGCAAACTTCACTTCCTGGGTTCAAGCAATTCTCCCACCTTAACCTCCCAAGTAGCTGGAATTACAGGCATACACCACCACACCCAACTAACTTTTGTATTTTTAGTAGAGATGAGGTTTCACCAGGTTGGCCAGACTGGTCTTGAACTCCTGACCTCAAGTGATCTGCCTGCTTCAGCCTCCCAAAATGCTGGGATTACAGGCATGAGCCACCATGCCCAGTTCAACATGATTTTTTACTGAACCTAGAGGATATCAAAATCTTCCCACACTCCCCGTCACTATCAAGGTCTTGGGATGGCCAAAGAATTTACCGGAATTTCCTTAGCAATTTCCTTAATTGTAGGACCCTGGGACTTCTCCAGTAATTTCTAGTATCCTAGGTAACACTGTAAGCTAGATTTCTTCTCCTTAGTCCTTCCCTCCCTCCCTTTCTTACCTGCCACCCCACTTAAGTATTTATTGAGCACCTACTATGTGCCTGGCAGTGCTTTAGGCACAGGGATACAGTAATGAGCAAAACAGACACAGCCCTGCTCCATATGAAGCCCACAACCCAGCAGAAAGGATTACACAGCCATTAAACAAATAATGCCAACACTTATTTCATTATAGTGCTGAAAAGTGGCACAGAGTGAAAAGAGGGGATCTTGTAGAATCATAGGACAGGTGGGGGCAGGAGGGTGCGCTCTCCCTCCCATCCACCTCCTCACTCCTGCCCTCCACTTGGCCACAGGACCCAACAGTATCCTCTTATTTACCAAGAGGTAGCTTAAGTCTGTCAACAGCGCCATTCACAGCCTATGACCCACAACTCTCCTTGAGGTCAAAGGGAGGCGTGCAAGTTTGGTTCTGAGCCCTCCCCCTCACTGTGTCCCCGCAGCCTGTCCCAAAACAGCATCACTGATCTGGGTGCCTACAAACTTGCTGAGGGCCTGCCTTCACTCGCTGCATCCCTGCTCAGGCTAAGGTAAGTGGGGTCCCGGCTACCGGTCAGGTGCTGAGCTGGGGGGCTGAGGAGCACAGGGAACTCACGTCATGCTGGCGGCAGGGGACACTGAGACACTAGAAGCAATTACCACAGCCCTGAACAAAAGGATCAGCCGGACCTGGGGAAAGAAGCACTGGGCAAGCCACTTATTCATTCCTAGCCCCCGTTTTCTTACCTGGAAAATGGGAACCATCCTAATGGGCTATGTAGGTACTTGGCACAATGCCAGGTTCTGTCGTGCAGTAAATATTGGTCCTTTTCCCCCGAGAAATGGCCGGACCAGGCTTTTTCTGGAACCTAGGGGTGGTGGCTTCTGGAAGGCTAACCAGCACGAGCAGCTTTTGCCCGCCTTGTCACTCACATGCCGGTCAGTGCTTTCACTGCCACCTTCTGGTAGGCCTTGGCATAGCACCTCTTGCTTTTGAGTGACTTCCAGCCAGGCCCTGGTGTGGTCCCAGAGATAATGAGAGGACTGGGCTTGGACCAGAGCCCCAGTCATCCAACTCAGCATTACCAGCTCTTCTCACTCGCCAGACTGGGAGAAACTTCTCTCCTCTTCACCAGAGCTCTGCACTTACTGAGGACAGAGTCAGATTCCCAGGAAAGATGGCATTTGGTCCCTTATTATTTGTTTAATTTTTAATTTTTATTTATTTATTTATTTTTGAGATGAGTCTTGCTCTGTCACCCAGGCTGGAGTGAAGTGGCATGATCTCAGCTCACTGCAGCCTCTGCCCCCCAGGTTCAAGCGATTCTCCTGCCTCAGTGTTCCTAGTAGCTGGGATTATAGGTGCCCACCACCACGCCCAGCTAGTTTTTATATTTTTAGTAGAGACGGGGTTTCACCATGTTAGCCAGGCTGGTCTCAAACTCCTGATCTCAGGTGATCCACCCGCCTTGGCCTCCCAAAGTGAGTGCTAGGATTACAGGCGTGAGCCATTATGCCCGGCCACTTTATTTATTTATTTATTTATTTATTTATTTATTTACTTACTTACTTACTTATTTGGAGATGGGGTCTCACCCAGGTTAGAGTGCAGTGGTGCAATCATGGCTCACTACAACCTCAACTGCCTAGACTCAAGCGAACCTCCCACCTCAGCCTCCCAAGTAGCTGGGTCCTGTACCCTCCTGAGACTTGTTAGTTTCTTCCCAGCATGAATCACTGTTTTACAATATTTTATTTATGTAGGTGCTTACTTCTTGCTATGCAAAGAAAGTCAAAGGCAGAAATAGAATCTGTCTGGTTCACAGTTGTGCTAAAAACTAGAGATACAAGCATGAACCAGAGATGTGGTTCTTGCTTTTGAGTTTCTTTGCATAGTAAGAATTAAGCACCTACATAAATAAAATATTGTAAAACAGTGATTCATGCTGGGAAGGAAACTAACAAGGCCCAGGAGGGTACAGGACCTCTGGGGAGATGATTCTTCTGTGGGACGCTCTAGGGGAAAAGGACTCTAGGAAGAAAGAACAGCAGGTGCAAAGGCCCTAAGTGGGAAAAGGGGCTGGGTTTTGAGGGTCAGAAGGGCCACTGTGGCTGTGTGTAGTGAATGAGGGATAGAGGCTGGGCAATGGTGGAAGTAGGGGAGGTCAGGGGAATCCAGGTCACACAGGGAGGCCCTTGTGGGTCACAAGAGGCATTTGCAGTTTTTTCAGTGTGAATGGAAAAGCAGGTGGGCCTGTGAAGGTGACACTTGATCTGATTTATACTTTTGTTTCTTTTTTTCTTTTCTTTTTCTTTTTCTTTTTTCTTTCTTTCTTTTTTTTTTTTTTTGAGACCAAGTCTCACTCTATCGCCCAGGCTAAGGTGCAGTGGCATGATCTTGGCTCACTGCCATGATCTCTGCTCACTGCAAGCTCTGCCTCTTGGGTTCAAGTGATTCTCATGCCTCAGCCTCCCGAGTAGCTGGGATTACAGACGCCTGCCACCACATCAGGCTATGTTTGTGTTTTCAGTAGAGACAGGGTTTCACCATGTGGCCCAGACTGGTCTTGAAATCCTGGGCCCAAGCGATCCACCCACCTCAGTCTCCCAAAGTGGTGGGATTACGGGTGTGACCCACCATGCCCGGACTGATTTACACTTTAAGAAACATCATATTTCATGGAATCTGAGAGGCCATCCATTGTAAGACCCCAGCATTAGGCCAAAATGCAAGCTGTGACACGCTATTGGTTATAAGACACATCCTGATCTCAATGACATTCAAATGGTGACATACATGTCTTGGCATCGATGAAATAAGGTCAGATTACTCTCCCTGTGGGGTGGAGGAAGGGTCTCCAGGGTTCAGAGATTGCAAAACCCCCATCTAGTTTCTGCACTGGTAGCGGCCGACCTGTGATATGAGTTGATTTAGCCTGAATCCACTTGGCAGCAGTGTAAATCCGCTGCTTTTTTTTTTTTTTTTTTTTTTTTTCAAGACAGAGTTTCGCTCTTGTTGCCCAGGCTGGAGTGCAATGGCGTGATCTCAGTTCACTGCAACCTCCGCCTCCCGGGTTCAAGCAATTCTCCTGCCTCAGTCTCCTGAGTAGCTGGGATTACAGGCATGTGCCACCACGCTCAGCTAATTTTGTATTTTTATTAAAGATGGGGTTTCGCCATGTTGGTCAGGCTGGTCTCGAACTCCTGACCTTAGGTGATCCACCCACCTCGGCCTCCCAAAGTGCTGGGATTATAGCCGTGAGCCACCGCATCTGCTGCTTTTATATGCGGCCCTGCAAGGCAGCTCTGAGGCTGAATCATGGCAAAGTCATGGCCCTGAAATCATACCCACAGCAGCACCTGGCCTGTTAAAAGGCTGCTTGGTGTTGCGTAAACAGCCGAAGTTGGCATCAATGACACTCATCATGCTATTTTCACTGCTACTAATGCTGGTTGTGAATACGCCACAGAAACTCGAGCTGGCCCTTAACTGGCTTTTTCTCTTCCTGCCCCCAGTGCTGGTCATGCCCTCTATGTTGACTCATGTGACCCTCACCAATGTTCCTGTGAGGTAGTCAGAACCATAGCTAACATTTAGTTTATTCTAGGCACCAAGGCATATTCTAAATGTTATGCCAGCATTGATTCATTTACTCCTCCCCACAATGACTCAATCATGCCCATTTCACAGATGGGCAAACTGAGTCTCAGAAGAGTTGAGTAGCTTGCCCAAGGTCACACAGGCAGTAAGAGGCATAGCTGGGATTTGAACTTGGGAAGTCGTTCTCCGGGGAGTTTCCACACAGTAAGGCAAGAAATGACTTCCTTTTAGTCCTGCTGTTTTCCTGGGCTCACTGTTTGACCACAGAGAAATGGCCTCAACTCTCTGGGCCTTGGTTTGCCTGTCTTTAAAATGGGGCAGTAATCCCAGTAGGCGGTGACTCCCACGGGGCTGACCTCCAGGCTGCAGGGGACACTGAGACCCTAGAAGCAATCACCACAGCCCTGGACAAGAGGACTAGTGGGACCTGGGGAAAGAAACTCTGGGCAAGTCACTTATTCATTCCTAGCCTCTATTTTCATATCTGGAAAATGGGAACCATCCTAATGGTCTATGTAAGTACTTGGCACAATGCCAGGCTCTGTTATGCAATAAATATTAGTCCCTTCCCCCAGGGATGGTGGGACCAGGCTCTTTCTGGAACCTAGGGGTGGTGGCTTCTGGAAGGCTGACCATGTACGGGCCTCCAATCCCTTCCCTTCTGTTTCTGACAGCTTGTACAATAATTGCATCTGCGACATGGGAGCTGAGAGCCTGGCTCGTGTGCTTCCAGACATGGTGTCCCTCCGGGTGATGGAGTGAGTGTGGGAGTCTGGGCGGTGGGTGGCTCAGCCCGGGTGGGGGACACTGAGGGTCTCTCCCTGGGTGTCCTGGAAGGGCTGGGTGTGTGGGTGGCCTTGGTCTGGAGCTGGGGAGTCCTAAGGGTCAGGCCCCAAGTGCGTTTCTCTTGCCAGCGTTCAGTACAACAAGTTCACGGCTGCCGGGGCCCAGCAGCTCGCTGCCAGCCTTCGGAAGTGTCCTCACGTGGAGACGCTGGCGTAAGTCCAGGCAAACCTGGTGGGTGGAGAACAACTCACTCCCCAGGCGTGTGGCCCAGTGTCACCCCAGAGCTCAAATCACACTCTTCCCTTCACCAATCTGCAACCCTAAGTGAGCAGACACTGCCCCCTCTGGCCTCAGCTTCTTCATCTGTAAAGTGGGGATGGTAATAATATCCACCCAAGAGGTTTTGTGAGGCTTAAACTAATCAAGCCCTACAAAGCTCTTATAACAATAGTAGCTGGCACACCAAAATGCTCCATAAATGCTATATTAGGCCGAACCATATGAAATTGCTGACATCCACCCATTTTTGACCTGTAAAATTGGCAATTTCATATGGTTCAAGTTTATCTTTTATTAAGTCACCATGATGTCCAACAGTGGTTACTTTATATTCTTTCAAAGCACTTTTATCTCCATAATCACTCGTATCTTCTAAGACACACAGGGTGGGTCTTACGAGACCCATTTTACAGATGAGGAAAAAAAAGCACAGAGCAGTTAACTAACCTTCTGGGGTCACACAGCAAGTCAGCTGCAGAACCATAAAGGAATCTCGGGCCTCCTAGGCTTCTACTTTTCCCCATGACCCACACCGGTCTGTATCTTGCCAGGGGAAAAGTACCCAAGGTTCTAGGCTGGGTGGAAGGAGGGATTTGGAGGCAGCTGTCATTAGAGCCCCAGACCACCCTCTGTCCTCTAACCTGGCTCTGTGTCCCTTTCCCCCTTGCAGGATGTGGACGCCCACCATCCCATTCAGTGTCCAGGAACACCTGCAACAACAGGATTCACGGATCAGCCTGAGATGATCCCAGCTGTGCTCTGGACAGGGTAACCAGGGTGGGCTGGGGAGGGGAGAGCCACAGGGGGTTGGGGACAGTGTCCTTGTGAACGTGGCATTCATAAAACGCAGGTGGGACACAGGTGGGGCTGGGCCACCACCCTTGGACGATCACATCATCAGAGACATCCCCCCATCTCCACCCTGGGCTCGGTGGAGCTGTCATCCAGGCTTTGCGAGCTTGATCCCTGCAGTCAGGCTTAGAGACCAGGGGACAGGAAAGTTGGCCATCCACATCCCCGAGCCTCAGTGCTTAGAAGAGCTTCCTTTGGGGACTCCAAGCCTTCCCAGCTGCTGTTTTGGCTTGGTGGCTGCCCTGATGCTCCGGGTTTGTCTTCAGATGAACTTGCTTGACAAGTTTCCTGCCCCTCACTATGAAGATTGCTGTCCCCCATCGCTGTGCTCCCCGCACTGGGCTGCACATACGCCTCCATTCCCACTGCCCCTCCCATTCCCCATCTTGATAGCACCCTTCCCAGGTGTCAAGCTGCCCCTCCTAGAGTGTCCAACCCCCTCTCCTGTCTCCTCCCCCTACAGCACGTTCTCTGAGAACACCGATCACGCTGGACCTTGAACTGGGTACTTGTGGACACAGCTCTTCTCCAGGCTATATCCCATGAGCCTCAGCATCCTGGCACCCGGCCCCTGCTGGTTCAGGGTTGGCCTCTGCCCGGCTGCGGAATGAACCACGTCTTGCTCTGCTGACAGACACAGACCCGGCTCCAGGCTTCTTTAGCGTCCAGTTGGATGGATGCCTGGTGGCAGCTGCAGTCCACCCAGGAGCCCTGAGGCCTTCCCTGCAGGACATTGCGGACGGCCACGGCCAGGCCAGAGAGAGTGACGGAGGCAGCCCTATTCTGCTTGCCTAGGCCCCTGCCACCTTGGGGAGAAAGTACTTCTTTATTTTATTTTTAGACAGAGTCTCACTGTTGCCCAGGCTGGAGTGCAGTGGTACGATCTGGGCTCACTGAAACCTCCGCCTCCTGGGTTCAAGCAATTCTCCTGCTTCAGCCTCCGGAGTAGCTGGGACTACAGGCACCTACCATCACGTCCGGTTATTTTTTTTTATTTTTAGTAGAGACAGGGTTTTGCCATGTTGGTCAGGCTGGTCTCAAACTCTTGACCTCAGGTGATCCACCCACTTCAGCATCCCAAAGTGGTGGGATTACAGGCATGAACCACAGCACCCAGCCACAGAGAAAGTACTTCTCCACCCTGCTCTCCGACCAGACACCTTGATAGGGCACACCGGGCACTCAGAAGACATTGATGGGCAACTTCCAGCCTACTAATTCCCCAGATTGCAACAGGCTGGGCTTCTGTGGCAGCTGCTTTTGTCTCTGGGACTCAATGCACTGACTTTGTTGGCCAAGGCCAAAGCTAGGCCTGGCCAGATGCACCAGCCCTTAGCAGGGAAACAGCTAATGGGACACTAATGGGGTGGTGAGAGGGGAACAGACTGGAAGCACAGCTTCATTTCCTGTGTCTTTTTTCACTACATTATAAATGTCTCTTTAATGTCACAGGCAGGTCCAGGGTTTGAGTTCATACCCTGTTACCATTTTGGGGTACCCACTGCTCTGGTTATCTAATACATAACAAGCCACTCCAAAACATAGTGGCTTAAAACAACACACACATTTATTCTGCTCACACATCTGTCATTTGAGCAGGGCTCAGCGGGAACAGCTCCTTCTCTTCTACTCTGTGTCAGGTGGGACAGCTTGAGGGCTGGGCTGGGGTCACCTGAAGACTCATTCTCCTGTATGTCTAGCAGGCAATGCTGGCTGTTGGCTGGGGCCTCGGTTCCACTAAGGCCTCAAGTGATTCTCCTGCCTCAGCCTCCCAAAGTGCTGGGATTATAGACGTGAACCACCACACCCAGCCCACTTCTGCCATATTTTGTTGGCCAGTGTGACAAGGGTTGCTACTCTGCTACCCACCCTCCTTTCACCACATGTCGCATGCACATGTGTGCACGTACACACACACACACACACACACACACACACTCACACCAGAGCCCACCTTGACTCAAGTCCTCTTTTCTGAGAGGATTTTTCTTTGTGGCTTCCTAAAATTCAGTGGAAAATTCATTGCTTGGGGATGAGAAAGGTTGAAGCACCGAAAGCTGTACCAAGGGGAATGTTTGCCTCTGCCTCTGATACTGTCCTCTGCCTCTGTCCTGGGAGCGAGCTGGTTTTTAGCAGAGATGGAGTCCCACCTTGGCTGCAGTGAGCTCGAAAGGGACTTGGCAGCTCCGCTTTCTACCCAGCGAGCTGCCAGCACGACTGTTGCTTTCCACTCGGGCATAGTCTGCCCGAAAGCCCCAATTCAAGACAGCTTAGCTTACTCCTGGTGGCAATGGGAGCTGCCTGTTCAGCTCCAGCTCACCAGCCCCAGTGCCCACAGGATCAGCCTGGTTCCCAAGCTCTGCTCCTCTCCCCAGCAAGTGAGACGTGGGTGTCAAGAGAGTCTGAGGGATCCAGACCCGGCTGCATGGATCTTAACTTTGCTTTATTCATTCTACAAATACATACTGAGTGCACAGTCATGAATAAGATGTTCCTGCCCTGGTGAGTCTTATATTTTAGCAAATTAAAAAAAATCTTTGGAAAGGGCTGCCAGGTGAGGTTGGCCAGTCTGTACACTGCACAAAGGCACCTGGTCAAGGGGGAACATGGGGGTTGCAAACCAGTCTGGGTTCTGCTTGCCAAGTTGGCAGTGCTGGTGTGGAGCCTTTTAACCCAGAGGGGCATGTTTTTGTAGTTAACACACAGTCATCATAAGTGTGGATAAATCACTGTCTCCATGTCACAGATCTAAGTGATACTTACAGTCACACTCGTATAAGGGAATGGACTCCTGACTTCTTTGGAGGACCTCTCTGCAGGCACAGGCACAGTGTGCTGGAAGTGCCCCGAACCCCATTTGTCAGGTGGTAGGGCAGTGCTCAGAGGAATCGGGGCATGATGATGCAATTCCACGTCCAGTGGATTGTAAGTCCGCGCACCTTCCAAATGGTCACTTTTCCTCTCGGGCCTCTCTCTGCATGCAAATGTCTCCCTCTTCAAGCTCACCTTTTTCCTTGGGCCTCTCAAATGTCTTCTTTCCAGATTTCGTAGCTTTTCTTTCTTTAGCATCGCATGAGGGCAAGTGGTGCTACAACTGTCTTTCCCCAGAGTTCTGCCGCCTCTACTCTCCCACACCTCAGTCTCCTCACCTGTAGAAGGGGGTTAATCATTTGTACCCTGCTTCACTCGGTGTGTATGTGAAGGTGCTTTGAAGTCAAGTGCTCTGCAAACTGGAGAGAATTACTGCTAGTATTCCGTGAAACTGCAAGTTGACCCAATTCCACTCATTCATTTAATCCTTCCAATTTTTTTTTTTTTTTTTTTTTTTTTGAGACAGAGTCTTGCTCTGTTGCCCAGGCTGGAGTGCAGTGGCACAATCTCAGCTCACTGCAACCTCTGCCTCCCTGGGTTCAAGCAATTCTCCTGCCTCAGCCTCCCGAGTAGTTGGGAACTATAGGTGTGTGCCACTACACCTGGCTAATTTTTTGTATTTTTAGTAGAGGTGGGGTTTCACCACGTTGGCCAGGCTGGTCTTGAACTCCTGACCTCAAGTGATCTGCTCGCATTGGCCTCCCAAAGTGCTGGGATTACAGGTATGAGCCACCATGCCAAGGCCTTCCCCCATATCTTTAATGAAGGTCTACCACGTGCCTGGCACAGGATACCCACTGCCACCTCTATAGGATTCAGGCCTGGTTTCTAGTTTGGCCTTCAGGCTTTTCCCACCACACCCCAAATGCTGTCCCTGGCTTGTGGAGTGGGGCAGAGGGCCAGCCTGGGACTCTCACACCAGCCCGACTGGGGCAGACTCTCTGAACCCCTCTGGATCTCCAACTTGGGAGACCCTTGTCTTCTGCTATTTGTCAACCACAAGGTTCTGCCTAGAACTCCTTTCCCGAATCTCAAAGTTAAAAAAAAAAAAAACAAAAAACGCAGGGCCCCAGGGGTTGGAGTTGCATACATTTTTTTAATCCAAAGAAGTCAGCCTCCTAAGTATTGCTTAAACAGGTTTATCAGAATTAAGTAGGCACAACACTCATACTGTCAGAAAAGCCTTTCCAGCCAGGGGAGTAATGGGGCCCTCCCCAGCATGATGTCTGTTTTGCCAACTTGCTGAAGAACGAGTAACCTGAAATGAAGAAGCGAGAATCCCACCCTCAGCCCCCGACAGCTTCCTCAGCTTTTTCTTCTGAGTCACTCCCTGCAACAGCCGCTGCATCTAAGACCAGCCTCGGGCTAAACCCAGCTGGCCCGAAGGCTCAACTCACATCAAACGGAGCTGGGAGTTGCTTTTGCGTGTGTCCGCAGTTTGAAGTGTCCTCTCTGAAGGTGAAGTGGGGGAAGCAGGTGCGCTCCGGGGTGAAGTGCGGGGAGGCGAACTCTGGCTGGGTTCCTGTAAACTTCCATCGCAGCTGCAAATAATCAGAAGCCAAGGCCAGGCCATCGGAGTAACGCTGCGGGCAGATGAGGTCGTGGGACGCCCCGTGCATTCCCCCTTCTGTGGGAGCAGGTGCCTTCCCAACCTCAGCACTCAGTCCCAATCTCTTTTCTACTCTCCTGGGTCCAAATAGGAACCTCTCTGTTGGCACGAAGCTTTTGAGGGGAGCAGGCCTAACAAGAAGGAAAAAGGGGGGTTACTAGCATGGAAGCCCCACCCTGCCACCATGTTGGCTGGGGACAGGGACCAATCCATGAGGCTCAGGAGGTTTGGGGTGGGGCAGGGAAGTCTTCCTCCATCCTTTGAATTTGGGGAACCACTGGGAGCCCCAGACTCAGGCTGAAAACGTCTTTCTGCAATTTTTATTAAAACTCTTTTTAATGAATTTGCCTAATTTCTCAGAGGCCCTGGGCTGGAGAACCAGCACATTGTCACACGGGAGAGGAAGGTCTGTCCTGTTTATTGGGAGGGAGGAGGGGGACGCTGGTGCAGTCTGCTCAGGAGTCACCCAGGGTCTGAAGGCTGACTTGCAGCTCTGGGCCAGCTGAGCCAGCGCTGGGTAATGGGCAGGGCTTGGCAACACCTCCCACCTTGCCCGGAAAAATGCTTTGCAACCTACAGGAAGGCACTGGCCACAGCCAAGTCACTCAGCAGCCCACTTGGCTCCTTCTCTCAGGATGCAGCACTGTCTCCATGGCCTGGCCCCCTGGCAAGTCCCCGTTTCCCACTGCCTTCTCTATGTGCCCAGCTGGGTGCCAGTGTCGCTGCAGCACCTTGTGTTCCCATGCCCAACCCCTCTGCAGCCCCCTCAAGCCCTGCTCTGATTCCAAGCCTCATCTGCCAGCTCAGACTATCCCTTCCGCAAACTTCACTGAACATCTCGCAGAACTTGTATGTTAAACATGTGACATGTATTGGTGTTTGACAGGGTGCTATTGACATTTGGGGTAGGATAATTCTTGGATGTGGAGTGGCTGTTCTGGGCACTGAGTATTTAGCAGCATCCCTGGCTCCAGGCCACTAAGTGCCAGTAGCATCCCTGGTCACTGTAACAACTAAAAATGCCCTCCTACCCTTTTTCCAAGGTTGACCTAAGGGGGCAGAACTGTTTCCATTGAGATCCATGCATCGTATAGGATAAGAAACAGAGGTTCTTATCATTGTATAGGATATGAAACTGAGGTTCAGAGAAGCCAAGTAACCTGCCTAAAGATGCACAGCTATGAGAGGCAAAGCTGGCACTGGCTTGGTAATAACGATGGAAACAGTCTGAATGAGAGCAGCTACCATCTCCTGAGGTCTTAGCACAGGCT
Source organism: Macaca thibetana thibetana (assembly GCF_024542745.1). NCBI lineage: Eukaryota > Metazoa > Chordata > Mammalia > Primates > Cercopithecidae > Macaca > Macaca thibetana. Next base: position 64,836,505 of record NC_065597.1, on the reverse strand, counting down.
GAGGACCCTGCTTAGTGCCATGAGAACTTAACAGAGACTGTGGGTGCCTCACCCCATTCCCTCTACTCACTCTTCCTTGCAGGTTGACCTGCCCTTCTTTGCTGAGGCCTTTCTCTGCCTCCAGAGCCTGCTTGGTCCCCAGGCTGTAAGTGCAGGCAGGGCTAATGTCTCCCCATAGCTGCCCTCCACCAGGCTGCTCCTGAGACACCTGCTGGCCAGGAGCCCCGAGCAGAATCCGTTACTCAGATTCAGCTGCACAGATGCTCATTGCAGAGATCTCCAAGGCCTGCGGTCATCCTTGAGCCCATCTCAGATTTGTGTGGACAGGGTGTTAACAGAACATGAAATCAGCTGGATACAGTGGTTCATGCTTGTAATCCCAGCACTTCGGGAGGCTGGGGTGGGAGGATCACTTGAGGCCAGGAGTTTGAGACCAGCCTGGGCAACATAATGAGACTCTGTCTCCATAAAAGATTTAAAACTTAGCCAGGCACGGTGTAGTCTCAGCTACTTGGAAGGCTGAGGCAGGAGGACTGCGTGAGTCCAGCAGTTCAAGGCTGCAATGAACTATGACTGTGCCCCTGCACCACCCAGCCTGGGTGACAGAGACCCTGTCTCAAAAAAAAAAAAAAAAAAAAAAAAAAAAAAGGAGAAGATGGAATCATTCAGTGAGGACCTCACTCCTCTCCCAATCCTGTGACCACAAGCAGCATCCCCGACAGTCCCAGCCAGGCGTTAGTCTGGCTGTAGCTGCTCTCTTGTGTGCAGATCTCCAGTCTGAATGGGCTACACGTGGAATCTACTAACACTCCTGTTTTCATTGTGTTTATCTGTAGGGTTGCCTTCTATTTATAGCAAGTGATGCCAAGTTTCCATTTCTGGTAGTAATATAGTTTCTCTTTTCAAAGTGGCTCACGCCTGTAATCCCAGCACTTTGGGAGGCTAAGGCGGGTGCATCACTTGAGATCAGGAGTGTGAGGCCAGCCTGGCCAACATGGCTAATTGAGGTCAGGAGTTCAAGACCAGCCTGGCCAACATGGCTAAACCCCATCTCTACTAAAAAAAAAAAAAAGAAAGAAAAAAAAGAAAAGAAAAAAGAAAAAAAAAATTAGCAAGGCATGGTGGCAGGCGCCTGTAGTCCCAGCTACTCGGGAGGCTAAGGCAGGAGAATCTCTTGAGCTGGGGGAGCAGAGGTTGCAGTGAGCCGAGATCATGCCACTGCACTCCAGCCTGGGTGACACAGTGAGACTGTGTCTCAAAAAAACACAAAAGTTTCTCTTTTCAAAAGGTTTCACTTTAAAAGGAGCCAATTTAAAGAAAACTGTTAATAGTTCAGGTAACAGGCAGACAGAGGAAAAGCTGCTGAGTGTTGTATGAGGTTTGAGGGCTTTGATCCCAGCTGGTCCCACTCACTCCACAACAGAGAATAAAAGGGTCCAGAGAGGGTGGTGATCTCTGCCTGAAGTCACACAGTGATTCGAGGACAGGGATGTGACCCCAGACTTCTATATCTAGGGCTGGAGGATGTCCTGGGACACAGTTCAATTCTCATCCGTCACCCACTTTGGCTATGAGAGATCAACCCCTTTCCTCCTGTGTCTTGCAGTGGCAGCCTTGGCAAACCCTAAATGAAAATCGTGACAACACTTGACATTTATGAAGCATTTACTTCGTGTTCACCTTGTACTACTCTAACTCATGTCTTTTTTTTTTTTTTTTTTTTTTTTTTTTTTTTGAGACGGAGTCTCGCTCTGTCGCCCAGGCTGGAGTGCAGTGGCCGGATCTCAGCTCACTGCAAGCTCCGCCTCCCGGGTTCACGCCATTCTCCTGCCTCAGCCTCCCGAGTAGCTGGGACTACAGGCGCCCGCCACCTCGCCCGGCTAGCTTTTTTTGTATTTTTTAGTAGAGACGGGGTTTCACCGTGTTAGCCAGGATGGTCTCGATCTCCTGACCTTGTGATCCGCCCGTCTCAGCCTCCCAAAGTGCCGGGATTACAGGCTTCAGCCACCGCGCCCGGCTTGTCTAACTCATGTCTTAACTCACTTATTCCTCAAAAACAACTCTAGGAGGTGGGGCCAAGTAGGACCATTATCCCTGCATTTCACATGGAGCTCAGAGAGGTTAAGCAAGCTGTGCAAGGCCACACAGCTCATAAATGGCAGAGCCAGGATTTGAACCTCTGTGGCCTGATCCCAAAGCCGAAACCACTCGGCACTGCAGGTTCATCCCTTTTCTCTAAGGCAGGGGTATCCAATCTTTTGGCTTCCCTGGGCCACAATGGAAGAACCGTCTTGGGCCACATATAAAATACACTAATGATAACTGATGAGCTAAAAAATAAAACAAAATCAAAAAAAAAAAACCAAAAAACAACTAACAAACAAACCAAAAAAAAATTCTTTTCTTTTTTTTGAGACAGAGTCTTGCTTTGTCACCCAGGCTGGAGTGCAATGGCATGATCTGGGCTCACTGCAGTTCCAGGTTCAAGAAATTTTCCTGCCTCAGCCTCCTGAGTGGCTGGGACTACAGGCGCATGCCACCATGCCTGGCTAATTTATGTATTTTTAGTAAAGATGGGGTTTCACCATGTTGGCCAGGCTAAAATCTCACGAGGTTTTAAGCAAGTTTAGGAATCTGTGTTGGGCCACAGTCCAAGCCGTCCTGAGCTGTACGCAGCCTGCAGGCCGCACCACGGGTTAGACAAGTTTGCTCTAAGGCACCAAGAGCCCCAGACTGAAAAGCACCCCAGAGCTGCAGCTTGTAGAACCCAGGGCAGCAGGTTCTCCAACCTTCTGACATCATTAGAGCACAGCACACAAGTTATCAGTCACTAGATCTTTTCCCCCTTTCTGAAACTGTAAGCCTTCACTCCAGGCCATTCCCCAAAGCTGGACAGAGGACGTGGCTGGCTTCTGTAGTCAGAATGACAGTTGGGTACTAGATCCACTTTGTGAAGCAATGTCTCAGCTCAATAACTCTGCAGAGAAGCTGCCTGGTTCAGGATGTGGCTTAAGAAGATGGCCCTTGCATTTTACGGGCACTGGTAGGCGCGGCTCTGAAAGTGGTAGAAGGGGATTCTTTCCTGGAGTTCAGCTGCCCACTGTGCTGCTCCTCAGGGCAAACCCTGTGAGATCTGGATTCAGCCTGTCTGCGCTGATTGTAGTTCTGCCCCTCCCTGGCTGTGTGACCTCAGACAAGTTACCCACTCTCTCTGGGCCGGTTTCCTCATCCGGAAAAGGGGACAATGCCCACCGCATTGGGTTGTTTGTGTCTGTGGAGTGCCTGGCAATACCCAGCACACATGAGGCATCAGTACGTGGTGGTTCCTTCCCTCCTTAGCCCTACCTGTTCCCAGGTAGAAACCAATACCGGCAGGGAACCTTCTCAAGGCTGGGGGCCTTCTGAGAGCAGTAGCGCTTTTCCTCCTTCAAAGACTTTGCCTTCTAGAAACCCATTGCTCATTCCTTTCTTCAAGTACCAAAACAATCAATTAAAGTGGCTAAAGACAGATGGCACCCTCCCCTGCTCACGCAGCCACTCTGATCCTCCACCCTGGTGACTGGGTGGCCGTCTCCTAGTGGCCGGAAGGTCCATGTCCCTGAGGAAAGCCAGTGTCACAGAGAAATGATGGCCACTTTCTCAAACCTGGCTTCTGATTTGCATGTTGGCTGCCAAAGCTGATCAGGAGTGGGCTTTGTGAAGATGCCTGGTCCACCACGTGCCTCCGGCTGACCACATCCAAGACTCCCTGAGGCCTCTGGAAGGACAGCACTTGCCCAGTGCCTCCCTCCAGGTCCTGCCACATCCAAGAACCACCTGGACTACTATTTACTTAGTATTTTAAATCAATGCACTTTTTAAACTCCAATTTTTAAAAAAGATCATTTATGTCACTATATAACACCCAAAGCAGTAGAATTTATCATACACAGAAGGCAATGCTAAAAATACAATGAAAATGGAACCATGAATTCTAGCTTGATACCCTTGGCCTGTACAACTGAGCCTGGTGCCAGTTAAAAGGGCAAAGCAGTAGGTGCTCAGGGGGTGTCGGGCCCCTGAAAGCCGATCTGCTCCGCTGCTGCGTATTCACTGCCACCCTGGGACGCCTCCAGCAGAGCACCTCACTCGGGGAAGCATCAGGACAGTGTGGCCAGGAGCCCAATGCTGCCACCTCATAGATGGGTATCTGAGGTAAGTCATCAAACTTCTGCAAGCCTCAGTTTCCTCCCTTGTCTAATGGAACCCTCCTTGGCGGCTTCACAGGGTGACGCTTGGGGCAAGTGATGGAGATGGGGGAGAGGCAGTTATTTTTAACCACCCAGCCAAGCCACTTGCCAGGAGGGACTCCCAGAAATGAAGCCTTGCCCTGGAGGGAGTTCCCCGCCACTCCAAGCTTGAGGCCTGGGATGGCAGCTGTGAGGGTACCAGCATCATCTGGGGACTCACTGGGTACCAATTATCACTGCTCTTGGGCTACTTCAAAGGCTGCCCACACAGACACACCCTCCTTGGTAACCAATCCTCAGGAGGAAGGGCGCCCAAAGAAAGGGGGGAAGGCTTCCTGGGCTAGAGCCCCTTCAGGGTCTGACACACCATTGACACTGACCACCTCACTCACTAAGCAAGCACCGACTATACATCATTCACTATCCCAATCTAATTTGCACAAGCCCTTAGGCAAAAATAGTAGCAAATTATATGCTACTATTATCCCTGTTTTACAGAGAAGGAAACCGAGGCTTAGGAGATGAAGTCTGAGGTGTTGGTGGAGCTGGGATTTAAACCAAGATGTGTCCAACTGCAAAGCAGTTGTAAGCAACAATTTTAGAGGGTACAGGGAGGTGACCCTAAGTAACAAGGAATCACATATAGTGAGCAAGCAATTTGCTTTTCAGTTTTTGGTCAATCCTTATGATTATTTAGAGGAGAAAGTTCAGTTTGGTGCTGGTGTATCTTATGTTTATCACCTGACAGTTGTTAATCTCTTTTTAACAAACAGAGAGCAGGCCAAGGCCCTGTGTCTTTAGCTGGCTTTGGTATTTGGCCAAAAGTTAATGGCTTTGGCAGTTAGGGTTTTTATCCATGCCAAGTGATGACGGTTTTCTCTTTAGTGACATAGACATTCTTTTTAAAATAAATTCACCTAAAAAAGTAGTTTTACAAATGGAGCACTAAAACTAGTGCATTTCATCTTAAACTGCAAATTATAAAGGGAATAATAGCAACTTGACAGTGGAGAGACCTGGCAGACACCACCTTCACCAACTGATCAAAGTTAACGTTGCCAGAAAGGGGACAGATGGCACGTGCCTCTCGGTAAGATGCACTGAAGACACACACTCACTTCTGCAATATTCCTGCCAAGAACGCCTCATCTGAATCTAATCTCAAATATAACCATCAGACAAACCCAAATTGAGAGACAGTTTACAAAACACCAGCCTTGTACTCTTCTAATATGTCAATGTCACAAGAGATAAAGACAGACTGAGGAGCTGATCCAGACTGAAGAAGGCTCGAGATTAATGCAAAAGTTGATCTGGGATTGCATCCTGGACCTCAACTCTCTCTTTTTTATTGTTCGGGGACACTACTGGGACAATTTTTTGGTTTTTTTTTTTTTTGAGATACGGTCTCACTCAGTTGCCCGGGCTGGAGTGCAATGGTGCAATAACTCGCTGCAGCCTTGAACTCCTGGACTCAAGCGATCCTCCTGCCTGAGCCTTCCGAGTAACTGGGACTATGGGCGTGTACCACCACACCTGGCTATTTTTTTTTCCTACTTTTTGTAGAGACGGGATCCCACTAAGTTGCCCAGGCTGGTCTTAAACTCAAGTGATCCTTCCACCTCAGCCTCCATAAAATTTGAATAAAGTTGTAGACGAGATTGGTCATAGGATTGTATATTGTGTCAATACTAGATTTGCTGATTTTGACAACCCTACTGTGGTTATGCAAATTTGTCCTTGTTCTAAGGAAATAAACACTGAATTATTTAGGAGTAAAGGTACATAATGAACCCATTTTCAAATGCTTATGAAAATTACACATATACACGTGTGTGCATATACACAGGCATGCATATACAAACAGGGAATGGCATGCATGCATGTATACATGAGCAAAGTGCTAATTGGTGCACTTGGTGAATTTGGGTGGGCATTCTTTGTGCTCTTGCAACTTTTCCGCATGTGTGAAATTATTTTTTAATTTTTTTATTCAGGAAAAAGGAGCAAGAGTGTGTATGACACAGGCTTGGCAGAAACTATGAGCTGGTGTTCCAAAGTCGGGGATGGGGAGCCCTCACTGGGGGCGCCCCTCAAACCCTCGGTGCTGTGGCCAGGGAGCCGGGCTGGCAGCCTTCCCTGGCTTTGTTCCCTTGGCCGCCACCTCCCCATTCTGTGCCTCCGTTGATTTGTGAGACGGGGATAAAGATGTCTGCCACTTTTATTGTGATCTTGGGTTTCCCAAAAGCAGACTATGCTTTCAGAAGTTCTGGGAGGAAAGCTAGCAGATACGCCAGAAATGTGAATATCCAAATTGAGAGGAGCCCTCACTTTCTTAGTTCAGCAAAACAGACACACGGGCTATAAGTGGGGCAGATCCTGCCTGTTTCTTGGCTGAAATCTCCAGTTTGTATAATGCAGGGCTAAGAGAGTGGGGCCCTTGACGTCTCACTGTGTTGAGACACATACTGGGGTTTTCTCCTGTCTGAAGACGCAGCTGGCACCAATGTACTCTGTGGCCAAGGACCTTCTGGGTGAGCCTCATGTCAGGAGCAGAGTTGGAGAGGTGGCCAGGCCTGGGGGCACACTTGTCTCCCTGTGTCACCATTGTCTGTCTCTTGCTTAGATGACAGCCACAGCTTCCTGGCCTGGTTTCCTGCATCCGCCCTTACCCCTGCCTGTGGGATCTCCCATAACTCAAATCTGACTGTGTCCCTGCGGCAGGTTTGGGTTTCTGAGCTGGGCAGCTGTATGTCCAGCACAGGGGTTCTGCTGACAGCAAGGCCACAAATTGGCAAGGAGGGACCAGGTTAGGAAGGAGCAGCTGTGGTTCCTAGTCGGGAGGTAACTGAAGCCTAGTAAATCCTGGAATAAGATAGACCAATGAATTGGATAACCCTCAGCTCCAAAGCTGAGCTGTAGCAGGACAAGCCAACTCTGGTGGCAATGTTCTCCAGTCTCTGCATTTTCAGCTCACTGTGTGCCAAGAGAGGGCTGGCAGGTACCAGGGCCTTTCGCTTTCATTAGGAACTGGGACGAAGAATCCAACTGAGCTGCCTCTGCACCAGAACTGCTGGGACGTGAGGACTCTCCCTGGCTCCCAGGCCAGCCACTGCGGCCCTTTCTCCTGGGAAGGAGGGAGCTCCTGATTCCCCATTCCCTGCTCCTGGGCAACAATTAACACTCTAGGAAGACCACAGAGCCGGCTCTCCAGGGTTCTGGTGCCCTGAGGACCACAGGGCAGCAAGAAAGATCTCCTGAGGGTGCTGGGGCTGGGAAGGCAGAGTGGGAAGTCCCCCCCAGCTAGGCTAGACCTGGACCTCCCTGGCACTCAGGCAGCCTATCCTCTTTTGCTCATGGAATATAAATATTCGTGCACGAGTATAGGTGCAGGTTTCTACGTTCACAAGGGCATGGGTATAACACGCTTTCCATTAAATCTGACTATGAATACGAGTGGTTAATATTAAAACATCTCTTACTATATACAAGGAGGTCTAAGTGCTTTATGTATATCTCACTTAGTCCTCACAACAAGGGAGATTTTCATTATTTCCATTTTCTAGAAGAGGAAACCAAAGTACCGGGAGGTTAAGCAGCATGCCCAAGGTCACAGCTACCCTAGGATGTGAACCCAGGGCCCTGGCTCTTAACCATGACCCTAATACTGCCTCCTCAAGTAGGTGCTCAGCAAGTGTTTGAAGAAATGAATTACGTGGGTCCACACATAAGAGAGAGAAAAAAAAGAGGGAACAAAAGTGGGTGCGCCTGTTCATCTTGATACTCATCCTGGGCCCCACTGCGTGACATGCCCCTTGCCCTTAGTCACTGTTTCCTGGATTGGCATGTGGGGAACACATGTGACCACATGAGAACGACTGAGAAAAAACAGGACTGACTACCGGCATTCCCCTGCTTATGGAAAGGGGCCTGGAGATGAGGCTCAGTCAGATCATCTTGAGGTCTTTCCCAGCGGCTTCCCTGCTGCTAGCCACCTCTCTCATACCCCGGGGTTCTGAGCTTCCTCAGCACTTGAAGGCAAGACCTCCTTGGCTTGGATTTGAGGGTGGGGAGGGGGGAAGGCTGTGCATGGCTTCCACCACTTCTCCAGGCCTCCCCACTTCCCAGGGTCAGGCCCTGACACCCCGAGAGCTTTGCAAGGGTGTCCCTGAGAGATACTTCCTGGTGTTTCTGCTTAAACAGCGTTTGCTGCAAAATATGTCGAAGCATTTGGGATTCAGTTTTTAGTTCAGAATATGCCAATGTTTTCATTTGGAAGGGGAAGTGTTTCTGTTGATGTGATAAAGAGATAAAATAAGACGTTCTTCACCAAGTTACACTGCTTCAAAGTCAAGTGCTTGGCTTGGAGACAGGGATTTATCTTGGGACCGCAGGGCCTTAGCACATGGCCTGGCAGAAGAGCAGGCAGGGTCAAAGTCTGTTGAATGAGTGAGTGCATATGCAAAGGGCCTAGACCCAGGAGTGCCATAGAATCAACGCTCACTACAGATTTTGAATGGATTTCATAGGTTCTACTTCTGAGAGTTGTTCTCAGTCTGTTCATGTTTCTCTATCTTCACTAAACTCCCCTCATCCAAGCCTCTGTCATGTCTGGCCTGGACAACCAACAGCCTCTGAGGTGGTGTCCCTGCTTCCCCTCTTACCCCTCAGCTCATTCTGTCCACAATTGCCAGAGTCATCTTTACAAAATGGGAATGTGATTGTGTCATCTCCTGCCTAGAACCTTCCAATGGCTTTCCACTGCTCTTGGCTATGGCCTTCCAGGTCCTCCATGTATGGTTCCCGCCCACCTCACTGACCTCTCCTGGGGCTGTTCTCCAGCCACATGGGCCTCCTTTTGGTTGCTGGAAAAACCAACTCTCTCTCACCTGAAGGTCTTGGCACTACTGGACTACCAGCACCCTCAGCCTGGACTGCTTTTCTCTAGATCCTTCTATCGAATTAAGGCTCAGCTCAAAAGCATCATCTCCTTAGAGAGCCTTTCTATGACCCCTCAGCTAAAGCAGCCCACCATCTCTATTCTACTGGTTCACTTGTTTTACTCCATGTCTACACCTACAGAGACCATCTACTAGATGCCAGGCACAGTTTTAAGTGCTGAGGACACGGCACTGAACACGGCTCACATCCTTCTTGCCTGTCTTCATAGCTCTGAAAAAATCTGATTCTCTTGTTTGGGTTCCTACTAGTCTTCCTCACCAAGTGCCAAAGGGCCAAGGCTGGGTCTGTCTTCCTCACTGTGTTCACTCACCAGGCACTGTACTGAACAAAAAAGTGTTTGTTCCGTAAAAGAACGGACGGATGGCAGGCAGGCAGGCTGGGGAGGTGTGCAGAGCAGCTGGCACACGCTCCCCCTGGCACTTGGCTCTTGCTAAGATCTTACTGAGCTCAACGGAAGCTTTCTTCAAAGAAATCTCACTGTGGACCCCTTAGGAGAGCCCTCTGCACCCAGCTATGCTGCCAGTAGGTCCTACCCCACCCTGTACCACCACCTGCAACAGACTCAATGTTTGTGTCTCCTCAAACTTCATATGTTGCAACCCTGATCCCAAATGATGGTATTGGGGGGTGAGGCCTTAGGGAGGTGATTAGGTCATGAAGGCAGAGCCTTCATGGATGGGATTAGTGCCCTTATAAGAACAGTAAGAAATAAATGCTTAAGTCCCCCAGCCTCTGGTATTCTGTTATAGAAGACTGAACTAAGACACCCTCTGCCTGTGGTTGTCTTGGCAAAGCCAGGTAATGCAGGAGAGGGGTGGACTCAGCCTGCTTGGGGTGAATGGTATTAGCGTCCATTTTCCTAAAGGAGCCCTTGCTTACCATAACTCAGCATCCCCTCTTCATTGCCACTGAGGCCCTGTGCCAAGTGACACTCCAGTACTGTCCAGCCTCAGGGGCTGAGCCAAGGCGTTCCTGCCTGCCCTGTGACCCTCACCAGTCCCGGAGGCTGCCTGACAGCTTATCTGGTCATGTGTTCTCTCTCACTGAGTCCAGCTGCCTCTCTTCCTGGCGACTATGACCAAGTCTTACTCCTCCCTGGACCTTCATTTCCCTACCTCTCACATACACAGTGGGTTGGATGCTGGATGCAAAGCTCCCTCATCACAGCCCCAAAGACAGGACTTGACCATCTCAGTGCAATGACCCTGTGGTCCCTTCTCCCAAGGACCTAAGAGCCCCCTGAGTGCTTGCAAACACTGCAGACAAAGCGAGCCCTAGCACCAGCTCCCTGCCTGCCTGTTCTGTGAAGGGAGCCTACAAAACTGGCAGCCCCTGCAGTTCTGAGCTGCAGAACTGATGAGCTGGGGCACCCTGAAATCTGACTCCAAAATAGCAGCAAACCCAAGGCCAAAAGGAAGTACAGGCTTCTTTGCTTGAGATTTCTCCTCTCACAGCCTTGGCCTGGAGCCCCTGCACTTAATCCCCACCCAGCCACCCAAGGGCCACAGTACAAATATGATTCGTGCCTGGCTCCCTGTGCCTTCTGACACCTCTAAATCTTTATCCTTCTAGGATGACCGAGAATCCCCCAAAAGCCAAGGTCATCATCAAGCCAGGATGAGGATTGGGGGAGGAGCGAACAGCTCTTCCTCAAATAGATTTGGAAGCGAAGGCTTTTTCCATAAGCTTTGGGGGGTAAGTCACAGGGTGACCCCAAATGTAACTTAGTCTCGGGGTTCCCTTCCTTTTCACCAACTGTCCCCTTTGCTGAGGGAAGCTTTCTAGCCCAAACGAAGGACTTAAGAGGGGTCTGGCCATTCCTGGCATCCAGTTAGACCTGGAGGAGGTGAAGGGAGAAGCCTGAGGGAGGGGTGTGTATCCGGCCTGGGGATGCCTCCCTCTCCCTTGCCAGCGCCCCAAACCGCCCTCATCCTGTTCGGAGATGGCACTTACAGGCCTCGGAGGCAGGGGAGGATCTCCTCCTGGGGAACCATCCCCGTCCAGATGGTGCCCCCAACCAGCTGCGGCGGCATGATCTGGGCGGCTGGTCCAGGGCGTGGGTTGCGGCTCGAGGGAAGAGGGGAACGGCAGTCGAGACCCTACTCCAAGTACCCATCAAAGACGTCGAGCTCCGAGTCAGCATCGTAAAGGCCCGAGCCGGGGTCGGAGAGTACACCGAGGTCCACGAGCGCCTGGTCCATGTCCTCGGGCAGGAAGACAAGGCCCACGTTAAGGACGATGTACTCCATAAGGAAGGCGTAGTACAGGATCAGCACATTGACGAAGAACAGGCCCACGTAGAACATAGAGGGCAGCAGCGGCGGCGGCACGTAGGGGACCAGGGGGCCCAGTGCGTCCAGGTGGGCCGCGACCCGGGCGCCGAGCATGCAGCGGGTGGTAAGGGCGGCGGCGGCCCGGCGATCCCGGCGAACTCAGCCGCTGCGGCGCCCGGGCGGCCGGCGAGGGCACAGCGCAGCCATCCAGGGGTGCCCTGGGGCCCGACAGAGGCGGCGCCGGGCTCCAGATGTCCCCTGGCAAACGCGCCCCGACCCCTGAAATACGCCGGGCGGGTCACCGCACCCCCAGATGTGCCCAGAAGGCCCTCTCGACCGCCCAGACGGCGAGACGGGCCCCCCTGAAGTGGCCGGCGGCTGCCCGGCTCCCTCGAGGCGCCTCTCTGGCGCTCGCAGGGCCTCGCAGCCGGCGGGGATCCCACCGCGGCTGAGCGTCTAGGGCCGGTCCCGGCAGCTGTCTCTCCCGCCCGACCCCGCAGGTCCTCGCGCCCCCCCGCGCGCCCCCGCAGGCCCAGCGCCCATGGCTGCGGCCGCCGCGTCTCTCTCCGGGTCGCGCTCGGAGCTCCGCCTCCCGAGCGGCCCCGAGCTGGTTCGCCGGCCGGCCCCTGCATACGCTCATTGGCCGGCTCGACGCCCGCGCTGACTGGCCCGGGCCTCCAGGGGGCGGATACCGCTTCGCTCCGCCCCTCGGAGCGCTCGCGTCTGAGTTGCTTTCCTGGTTCGGGTCTGCGCTCAGATTCGCTCTGCATATCAAATAGCGGGAGGGAAAAGAGATTGAACACAATTCAAACCTAGACATAATGCTAAGGCCTCAAAAGCCGAAGAAAACCCGGGCTTCCGCTGCACCTTGATGCATGCGTCTTTGGGACTCCGTTTCTCCTTTGAAAGGAGGCGGGGTCGGGGAGGGGCGACGGACGGTTGCCCTGAAAATCTTGGACATTCCCAAAGCGCCAGTTTTCATGGTGATCAACCAGTGTCCCCTTCGCTTCTCCAAACTCTGGTTGCTGGAAGGTCTGCCCACTAGGGAACCTGCATCCTAGAGTTAAGGAATACCTGAATAGATTCCGAGGTAGTTCAGATCTTCAACCATAAGGTTGCTTTTTGTTTCTTTTTAGTTTGTAAATCATGTTTAAAAGCAATAATACATATGGCTAAACATTCGAACAACCTTGAAGTACACAGAAAAGGGAGTCTCTCCCACCCACTGGTTCCCCCTGCTCTTGGGTAACCACCGTATGTCTTTCAGGAAAACATGGTCTTGCCTGAAGAGCCTTCCAAAGCAGTTCAAGACACCTTTAAATCTCAGGCCACACTGAGCTGAGTATTTTCCATGCACTGCTTAATCGGAGGCACACAAGGCAGCGTAGTGTGTATGTGCGTACTTTTTACGGATGAAAAATAGGAGCCCAGGGAGCCTACATTTCTGAGCCTGGGTGTGTTTCTTTGGAGGCCAGATCCTGTTCTTTTCTGCCCCATGACTTTGTCTTGCCCCACTTTATATGAATTACAGGGCAAACCATTAACTCTCCACTCTTATCCATTTCTCCAACTGCTGAAGGTGAAACAAACCTTTACTCATTCATGCACTTTACCAATGTTTTTTAAACACCTACTATGTGCCAAACCTTTTGCTAGGCACTGGGGAGAATACTGGCCTCTGGCCCAGTTCTTTCTTGAGCAGAGTTAATGGGACACAGCGGACCTTTAAAAAGGATGATATATATAAGTGACTGAATGAATGAATGGATGGTAAACTTGAGAAGTCTTGCCCACATCGAACTTACTACTTCTAATCCAGGGGAGAAATTAGATATATTCTGGCTCATGCAGAAAGTTGGGTTATTTCCTTTTTCACTTTAAAGTGGTACTTTGGGAAATAGCATGGATTCTGGGTGAAGATCAGAAAAAATTAGGAATCCCAGCTACTGGAAGTGAGGCAGGAGAATGGCGGGAACCCGGGAGGCGGAGCTTGCAGTGAGCCGAGATCGCGCCACTGCACTCCAGCCTGGGCAACAGCGTGAGACTCCGTCTCAAAAAAAAAAAAAAAAAAAGTGGTACTGGGAAATAGCATGGATTCTGGGTGAAGATCAGAGGAATCCTCTGGAAGTACAAAATTTTCAGTTTGGTGCATTGTTGCTTGCAGGCTTTTCCAACACACACACTTAATTGAAGTGGAAAAAGAAAAAGGTTGTCAGGACAAATAAGGCTGTTACCTATTTAGTGTCATTTTGGTTTATAAAGGGAATGAAAAATAAGGGTGCGGGCATGGATATGAACCCTGGTTTTGCCACTTATTAACTGCATGATCTTGCGTAAGTCAACCTCTCTGTGACTCAGTTTCCGTGATGATAAAATAGGTTTGATAATAGTACCCAACTCATAGGATGGTTGTGAAAATTAAATACCTTAATATGTAAAGTCCTTAGGACAGTGGCTTTGCATAGTATACACCATCCAATACTGTCAGGCCTCTGAGCCCAAGCCAAGCCATCGCATCCCCTGTGACTTGCACGTATATGCCCAGATGGCCTGAGGTAACTGAAGAATCACAAAAAAGTGCAAATGCCCTGCCTCGCCTTAACAGATGACATTCTACCACAAAAGAAGTGAAAATGGCAGGTCCTTGCCTTAAGCGATGATAGGATCTTGTGAAATTCCTTTTCCTGGCTCATCCTGGCTCCGAAAGCTCCCCAACTAAGCACCTTGTGACCCCTACTCCTGCTCGCCAGAGAACAACCCCCCTTTGACTGTAATTTTCCTTTACCTACCCAAATCCTAAAAAACGGCCCCACCCTTATCTCCCTTTGCTAACTCTCTTTTCGGACTCAGCCCGCCTGTACCCAGGTGATTAAAAAAGCTTTATTGCTCACACACGGCCTGTTTGGTGGTCTCTTCACACGGACGCGCATGACAAATACTATTCTTATTCTTATTATAAACCTAATAATTGTCACTATGTGGTGACTTTCCTTGACCCACCTTCGCCGATTCCCTCTCCGGTACTGCGCCTAAAGCTTCCAATTCCCGCCCACCGGGGCTATTCTCCGGGTCGCTCCTCCTCCCGCCCCGCCTTTTCTGGATGGCCGTAGGCCCGCAGTTGCGCGATGCACGCAGGGCCTTGTAGTCCCATCGCGGAGTCCTGTCGCCCAAGGCCTCGCGGATGAACTGTATTTCCCAGCACCCCACGCGGCGGCGGCCGTAAAGCGCGGCGGTCGAACGGCCGGTTCCGGCTGAATGTCAGTGCCGGGCTGTGGGCCGGGAAGGAAGGCGGCTGGTGGTTCCTCTACCTCCTCCGCCGCCGCATCCTCCGCTTGTGCTGCCGCCGCGGGCGCTGGGCCGCTTGGCTGGTCGGGCATGAGACCGTGAGACGAGAGACGGGTCGGGGCCGCCGACATGTTTGGCCGCTCGCGGAGCTGGGTGGGCGGGGGCCATGGCAAGTCTTCCCGCAACATCCACTCCTTGGACCACCTCAAGTGAGTGTGGGGGGCGTAGCGGGAGGCCGCGGGGTTGGACAGGGGGACGGGGGCTCCGAGTTCCGGGTCCGGGCTCTAGGAGGCGTGAGAGTGGCGGCGGCGAAGGGCGCCCGGGGAAGCCCGTATGGTGGTTAAGAGCGAGGGCTCAGGAGTCAGGGCGCCTGGGATCGAACCCTGACCCCGTCGCTCTTGGCTGTGTGACCTTGGACGAGTCGCTTAGTTTCTGAGTCTCAGTATCCCCACCTGTAAAGCGAGAGAATGCGATTTCAGTTTATGGACACAGACTTTGTTCTTGACGGTGTCCAGCAAGTTTCCTGGCGGGGTGCATCTTAAGCTGAACAGCTTAGGGGTCCATGGTCTGGGTCCTGGAGTCGGGCAGATCTGGGTACGAATCTATCTATGAGAATTTAGGCCTCAGGTTCCCCACTTGTAAAATGGGTAGAGTGACAGCACCTGCTTCCTGCCGTTGTGTTGAGGGTTGGTTGGATAAGAGAATGAACGTTAAGCTCAGAACAAGTACAATTGCTCAATAAACGGCATTAATTATTATAAAAGAACAGATTATTTTCCGAGAGGAGTCTAAGCTGGAGGCATGCACGCTGAGACCCAGGATTTTGGGGCGAATGGGGAGGATGAGGAAAAATAGAGACCTCTGAGAAGGGAATGACTCTACAGCTCTGGGGGAGAACTAATGGCAAATAGGGTCTTGGGACCAGGAGTGCACAGAAATTAAGAGGCTGGCTTTGCAGCCACACCTGCATTCAAATCCTGACACCACCACTTACTGGCTGTGTGACCTTGGGCAAATTACTTCACCTCTCTGAGCCTCCAGATCCTCAATCTGCAGATGGCCAGTAGTGGTGGCTGTGTTTATTATCAGCTCAGCAAGGCCTTCCCAGACCACCCTACCTAACATGCTCCCCCCATCCCAATTCCTATCCATCGCATCTTTCTTTCTCTTGCTTTCATTGAGTGCTTCTCCACTCTCTGCAATTATTCTGTATTTTTTATTTATACTTACTTTCTGTCTCCTATTAAACTGGCACTTCAGAGACTGCTTGGTTTGCTCAAAGTTGTATTCCCAGCATCTAGTACTGCTCTCTGCCTGCTTAAAGAGTAGAAAAATGAATGGTTGAATTGGGGAGAGGTGAAGAGCATGCAGGCCAAGACCCGGGATTTGGGGGCATGTGTGGAGAATGATGAAAAATAGAGATCTCAGTGAAGGGGAAGGCTTTCGGGAGGGAAATGGCGGGGATGCTGAAGAGGGGAGTAGACAAGCCTTCAGTGTCAAGAAATAGGCGGGTTTCCAGAGGGAGATCCTGAGACTACTAATTGGAAAGGAGGAGGATAGGGTTAGGGATATGGTGGGAAGTAGTGGAAGGGAGACGGGGCTGTGGAAAGGATTGGTGGGAGGGAATTAGATAGGGACTTCTCATGTGTCCCCCGGAGTGGGGTAGGGGTAGTGGCAGGGCTGCAGTTCTCAGCTGTGACCTTTCTAGCATGGAGCAGCATTTAGTAAAACGTTTGTGAGTCTTGAAGAGTGGGGAGCAGGAGGGTTCAGTATGTGATGAGGGGCACTTTTAGAGCAGGAGGTGGTGAGAGAAGACAAGGGGAGGAAAGAGGCCCAGGACAAGGATGGGGTGGGTAGGGAGGCAGGGATCTTAGATGGGAGGGCAGCTGGCCGGGAAAGGGAGTGGTTGAAGGATTTCAGGAATTTATCGAGTGGGCGGAGGTGGCTGAGGAGGGGAGGGGAGTTGTCCAGAGGAGGTTGGGCTTCCTGCCAGCATCCAGGTACCTGCAGGCTCTCACCTAACTCTGCTTAACTCTAGCCCTTTGAAATTACCTTAATTTATTAATATATCGAATGCGTTATTCTGTACCAGGTACTTGCTAAGGACTTCCTGTGTGTTATTTCCATTTGTCCTCACAAGTCTGTGAGTTACAGGAACCATTATTGTTTCTGTTTTACAGAAATGGAAACTAAGGTTCAAGGGGCTTCAGTGACTTGCCCCAAGGTGTCAGCAGCTGAAGGGTGGCAGAGGCAGGATTTGACTCCCGAGCTTGTGCTCATTATACTGTCTTTCTGAGTAAAACTTCCCAATAAGTCTGTTTGAGGACACTTTTGACTTGGCCGAGTCTCATCGCCAATGGGGCATCTTTGCCAGCCAGCAGAGAATGGTAAACGGTCTCTGGTTCCTTTGCAGTATCCTGGGAACTGCCTGGGTTCATTGTTTAGATCACATGTCTATCGGATGCTTCTTTGGAAACCCGAGTTGCCTGCCCTGAATCGGGCAGATCAGCTTAATCCATATTACAACTGCAAGAACCTGAGATTTTTGTATTGGTGAGGGGGTTAGAAGATCCCCCAGTGACTTGGAAAAGAGTGCTGTAAACAGCCAGTGCCCACCCAGGGGCTTGTGCCACTCTGCATTTGGCTCTGTTAGTAAACATCTTGGGTCTTGGGTACAGAACAGCTCATTCCCTGAGGAAGTTTGCAGGCTGGTGGGGGAGAGAGCCGTAGAGCCAGTGACTGTACAGTGTGACAAGTGCTGGGATCACCATGGGCCCAGGGTTCTATGGGAACGCTTCTTGGCAGCTTTCTGGAGGAGGCAACACCAGCGCGGGTTCTCCAAGAACGAGCTGAAGCCACCACAGTGGGCAGCAGGTGCGGGAGGCAGAACACTGTGACCAGGACCCTGGGGGGTTTTCTGGCATGTCCAGGTGGGGGCTGATAGCTGTGGGAAACAAGGCTGGAAGGAGAAAGGCGCTTGGGATTTATCTGACACTTCGGGTGACCAAGCGTCCTGGTTTGCCTGGGCTGAGGGGTTTCCCAGGATATGGGACTTTCAGTGCTAAAACTGGGAAAGTCCCAGACAAACTAGTATAAACTGGTCAGCCTATCAGTGACAAGTGACAGTTCCTAATACACTCTTGCCTTGACCTGGGCGGTATGGATGGAGAGGAAAAGTTTAAGATAGTTGAAAAAATTTATTTATTTATTATTTATTTAACACACAAGGCATCTGGAAACCCTCCCCCTTTTTTTTTTTTTTTTTTTTTTTTTTTTTTGGAGATGAAGTCTCGCTCTGGAGTGGAGTACGGTGGCACGATCTCGGCTCACTGCAAGCTCTGACTCCTGGGTTCATGCCATTCTCCTGCCTCAGCCTCCTGGGTAGCTGGGACTATAGGTGCCCGCCACCATGCCCAGCTAATTTTTTTGTATTTTTAGTGGAGACAGGGTTTCACCGTGTTAGCCAGGATGATCTTGATCTCCAGGCCTTGTGATCCACCCGCCTCAACCTCCCAAAGTGCTGGGATTACAGGCGTGAGCCACTGCGCTCAGCCCAGACTTTACTTTTTTAGAACAGTTTGAGATTTACAGAAAGATTGAGAAGATAGCACAGAGAGCTGGAAACTGTTTTTAGCTTCATTATTCTTTGTAATGCTCCCAGCTTGCAAACTGGAAAGGAATTTTCCTGTTAGGGTTTTACTTTTGCTAAATGGTAGAAAACTTCATACCTATGGTCTCTGTCTACTGAACTGAGTTAGTGATTTAGCTCAGGTAGATTGAAGTAGTCGAGAGGTTATTTGCTACACACCATGGATGGTTTGTTGTCCACATTAGTGGCAAGGCTGTGACATTGACTGACAAATGTCCACCACCAAGCAGAAGCCTGAGTAATGGAATCATTTGATTGCTACTGAAGCACCATCTTTACCAGGAACTGCAAGTCTACAGCTGGTAGAACTTGGTTGTTTTTGTGTTGTGGCCTTATTCTGGTCCTCTTTGTGTGGGGGTCAAGATTTTTGGTTCCACGTGACAGAAACCAGCTACAATTGCCTTCAGCCCCAAATGGATTGAATAGCTCCCGTCACTGAATGATCTGTCCTGGCTAAACCATGGCTGAATCCGGGTGTTTGGAGCCATCAGAAATCGGCCTCTTTCCACCTCTCAGCTCTAGTATTTCCTATTGGTGTCATTTTCAGGCAGGCTGTAGGCTTACATCGTATCAGCTTAGCACTCCTGGGGGAAAAGAGAGCTTCTTTTCCTAATATTGCCAGCAGAAGTCCAGAATTGAGTATCTCTGGACCAACGAGGTCTCATGCCACCCCTGAGCTGTCACTCTGGCCAGAGGTATAGGGGGGCTGTGATTGGCCATTCCTCACTCATATTTCCTTCCCTAGAGCAAGAGTGGGATGAGCTCCACTCAAGCTAGTGGAAGAGAATGAGAGAAAAGGGTGGTTTCCCATGGGAGAATCAGGGGATACTGCCCAAAGAAGGCAGGGAATGGATCCATGGCAGGTTGACAGATGCACACCTACTCTTGGTGTATTCAAGTTTTGGCTAAGGTGGCACTGACAGTGTTAGAGAGCTTGGGGTACAATATTGCTGTGTTGATTTTCTTTTCTTTTCTTTTCTTTTTTTTTTGAGACGAGTCTCGCTCTGTCACCCAGGCTCTAGTGCAGTGACGTCATCTCGGCTCACTGCAAGCTCTGCCTCCCGGGTTCACGCCATTCTCCTGCCTCAGCCTCCCAAGTAGCTGGGACTACAGGCGCCCACCACCTCGCCTGGCTAATTTTTTTATATTTTTAGTAGAGTCGGGGTTTCACCATGTTAGCCAGGATGGTCTCGATTTCCTGACCTCGGGATCCAACCACCTCAGCCTCCCAAAGTGCTGGGATTACAGGTGTGAGCCACCACGCCCGGCCTTTGATTTTCTTAACATACCATCTTCACTACGTCACACATTATGGGTCCTAGGCACCCACTGTGTCATGTCTAAGTTCTTCCAGGCCTTCAGGGTGCTCCAGACTCTGTTCCCACCATGTAGTTTGGGAGCACAGGGAGCCAGGAACACCCAGCACAGGCAGATGCTGTTTAAATGGAGACCTACGAGGTGAGTGGTTGTTATCAGGCAGCGGGGTGTCAAGAGAAGGGAAGGATGTTTGAGGCAGAGGAAAAGGCAGTTGAGAAAGCCTGGTGGGGCAAGGGGAGCAGCGCACGTTGGCAGAACTGAGGTGGTTCAGCAGTTCAGCAGGGGAGTGTTCGTTGGGGAAGAGGTGGGGACCCAAGCTCATAGCCATACTTGGGAGAGTCTCCAGAGGCCAGTTCCCCTGGGGCCTTGTAAATCACCTTAAGGAATTCAGACTACGAGTGAGAACAGGAGGGAACCACTGAAGGTTTTTTAACCACAGAAAGGCTGTTGTCTGGCTGAAGCTGGCAGAGTGGATTGGAGGAGGGGCAGACTGGAGGTGAGTGTCCACGGGGTGGGGGTGGGGTGGGACGCTGCTGCTGTCTCCTGGTGAGTTATAGTAGCAGCTGCTGTCATCCAGGCGTATCTCCCGTTGGTGGTCCACTCACACACACACCTCGCTTGCCCACTTGAGCTCCTCTGCTCTTTTCTACCTGCCCATCCAAATCCCTAGCTCTATCCCCAAAATGCCAGTTCTTCCCTAAAAATTGCCCTGGTGACTTCAGCCAACAAGAGTTTTGCTGTCTGCTCTAACTTCTCTTGTGCCTGCTCACACTGTCCCACACAGTTAACACATCATTATATACTTCTCATCGCCAAAGAGTGGCTCAGCTGTTAGCTTTACGTTTTTAAAACTTTCATCCCAGCCTTGAGTTAGACCCTCTGGAAGCTGGCTGGGGTTCAGACCTTGTCTTCCTTTGTTACATATCTTTTTGTTACTTTCTCCAAATTTGAACATAAGCATCATGAAAGCCTATATGGTTTGTTCAGCTGGGTACTGTGGGATGCCAGCACAGGACCTGGCAGATAGTAAGCAATCAACAAATATTTGTCACAGGATGAACGAGAGGCAGACCTCTGTTTTCAGAAAAGGCCAGTCTTTTTCCCAACAACTGCTTGTTCTTCCCAGTTTTGGTCACAGCACCTGTGCCAGAGCTGTGACTTTCTCTAGGTCTAAAAGCCCTGACTACACCCTACATATCCCCGGCCCAGCCTCACTCGCTGGCCCTGTTTGACATCTTTGGGGGATGATTCACCAGGGGAAGCACCACCTGTGAACACCTTCTCTCATCCTCCAGCCTGATTCCACCCTGCCTGAAGCTTCTCCTCATCCTGCTGGCCAGAAGGCTGAACTCTGACCAGATGGTGGTTTTCAGGGCACAGTGGGACACACTGGGGAACGTCTGCAGTGCCTCTGCCCAAGTGCTGGAAAGGCCAGACAGACACAGGCTCTGTGTCCCCCATCCCTGTACCACACCTGAGACATTGTTATTTGGAGCTGTGTGGACATTGGGGGGTAAATTTCTAACCCCCAGACCTCCCATCATTCTGCTTATCCTTTCTCACGCCCCAGCTTGCAAATATACATTTCAAAATCTTGAAAGAGGAGCGTCCTAATAATACCATATTATGGTGCAAGGCATAACACTTGCAGAAAATGCTGTCACTGAAATGAACTTGGACTTAGTATTTCTGTCTCTGCAATGGACTGAATTCCTAGTTTTTGAAGGGGATGGGGCTTTATTAACTGCAGTGGTTTAACTTGTGAAATCAGTGACTCTCTTGAGAAAGCAGAGGCTCTTGAGGCGGGATTTGTTTACGTCCATCATCCTTGGTGATGCACCTCGAGTGTGTTGGTTGCAGTTTCTCTTCTCCAGGCATTTCAAACTCTGAAGCTCATCTGTCGGTGGAGAGTTAGCTAACGGGCAAAGCTCCGATATTGAGACTGCATCTGCAGAGCTCCTGTTGGGAATATGAGAATTTTGGCTCTTTGCCAGACAAATGGGAGTAAGAGGACTTTATAAGGACTTTCTGTAAGATCTGATAATATTTTCATGCTTTTTGGTTTATCTATTTGGTGTTTTTTAAGTTTATTTTCTTTTTTTGTTTTGTATGTTAGGCATTCATAACCTCATGTAAATTCTTGGCCAATATAATTGTTGCTTACTTCATTGTTTGCATTTTTGTAGTCCTAGAAGGGTTATAATCATGGGGTCTGGAGTTCAGCCTGCCTGATTCTAACCTAGGCACCTCCTGTGCTGCACCAGGGCCCTGGGCAGGTGCCTCAGCTCCCAGAGCATCATCCCCAGAGGGTTGATTGTTTCCGGGATTAAACGAAGCACTCAGAGACTGGCAGTAATATTAAACCAAGCACTCAGAGACTGGCAGTAATAGGAAGCTTCCACTCTTTTACTGAGGTAGATACATAGTTTGAGAAAAAACATTATCATTGTAACAGTGGTTATCCTTGTAAGAGAAACATTTTAATTTGCTGCCATTAAGTAGCAAGGTAATTCTTCTGTCTTTTGAAACTTTTCTGATAAGGACACAGCTTTGCACACAAAGATGATCGTAGCAACATTGTTATCCCTCAAACAATTAGGAATCTTAATGCCCTTGGAAAGAGTTGCTACTGTGCTTGTCCTTTCAATGGCATACTGTGTAGCCATTACAGATATTTGCAAACAGTTGTCAATAACCAAAAAAAGTGCCTTTGTTTTAGCTGAGGTGTGGAAAAAGATTGGCATGGAAATGGATAATGCAACATGACCTCAACTATGTCAATATCCATAGTAAAGAAAAAGACCCAAGGAAAGAGATCACAAGTCCAGCAGCAGTCATCTCTAGGCACCATGGTTGTCATTTCTCTTTCATTGTTGTCAAAGTTTCTGACCTCTCTAAAGTGAATGTTACGTTTAGAATCAGAAGGTTATTAAAATGGGCCAGGTGGGCTGGCTCATGCCTGTAATCCCAGCACTTTAGGAAGCCGAGGTAGGCAGATCACTTGAGGTCTGGAGTTCAAGATCAGCCTGGCCAACATGGCTAAACCTCATCTCTACTAAAAGTAGTGCGTGGTGGCCTGTGCCTATAATCCCAGCTACCTGGGAAGCTGAGGCAGGAGAATCATTTGAACCTAGGAGGTGGAGGCTGCAGTGAGCCAAGATCACACCACTGCACTCCAGCCTGGCGACAGAGAGAGACTCCTCAAAAAACGACAACAACAACAAAAAGTTATTAAAATGTGTATCTCTCTGAGGTGGTTGAATTACCTGATCTTCCAAAGCCCTGGAATTTGATAGAGCATTAAAACATTAAATCTTAATCCATTCAGCCTTTTCCCCTATTACATTCAAACGAATGTATACTGAGAATCTCTTCCTCAAATGTTGTGTAAAACAGTGTGCTAGAGCATTGTGGGACAGAAAGACGAGCAAGGTGAAGGTGTAACCCCCATTGAGCTTTGGAGCTTGAAATCTAGTGGGTATTTCCATATACCATTAAAAGACATTTAGAAAATGAATATTTCAAACAATATCATTTACAATAGCATTTAAAAAATATCAACTACCTGGGTACAAATCTAACAAAAGATCTGCAAGACTCCTGTCAAGTAAGTGTGGAAAGAAATGCTGTAAATATCAGAATGTTACACTCTTGTAAATATGTCAGCTCTCTCCAAATTTAGCCATAGATGTAGGGCAAGTCTAAGGAAATTTTAGCAGGTATTTTTGTGGAAACGAAGAAGGTGATTTTTAAGTGTATATGGAAATTAAAAGGTCCAAGAATAGCCAATATAATATTGAAAAACAGAAGGAAATAAGTTGGAAGACTTAATTACCACATGGCAAGGTTTACTGTAAAACTGCAGTAATCATACAGCGTGGTCGTGATACGAGGATAGACAAATAGATCAATGATACTGGAGTATCCAGAATGAGACCCACACAGGTGGTCACCTGATTAATGACAGTGGTGGCACTGGAGTGCACTAAAGAAGTGAGGGCCTTTTCTGTAAATGGTGCTGAGTCAAGTAGATTTCTATATAGAAAAAATTAATTTTGGCTAATACCTCATATCATACACAGAAATCAGTTCCAGATGTACTCAAAGTCAAAATGTGAAGAGTAAAACAATAACTGTTAGAAGAAAACAGCATTTCCCTATAACTTTGGGGTAGGTAAGAACCTCTTAAGCTTGATACAAGAAATACCATCCAAGGAAAAGATTGATAAATTGAACTACATTAAAATTAAGAACTTCTGCTCATCCAAAGACCAGTATAAAGAGAGTGAAAAGGTAAGCCACCATCAGAGAAAGTATTTGCAATATGTATCTCCAGTAAAGGATTTGTGGTCAGAATATATAAAGAACCCCACCAAACAAGCAAGAAAAAGCCACACAGCCTCATTTTAAAAATAGGCAAAAGACTTGCACAGGCATCTCACAAAAGAAGATAGTCAAACACTCCATAAACATATATGAACGGGCACCCAGCTTCGTTAGTGCGGGAAAGCCCCCATGCAACATCATCACATACCCAGCAGATGGCACCACCGACCAGGGCAAAGAACGCCAAATATTGAGCGGTCAAGAAACAAACGGAATTCTCAGACCCTGCTTCCGGGCCACAGGGCTGTGGGCGAGCTACTGAACGTCCCCAAACCTCACTTGCTGTCTTGGCCTGTGCAGTGGCAACAGTGTGCACATCTTCAGGTTACTGTGAGTCTGTAGGTCACATGAAGCCCTTGCAGAGAACCAGGCACGTGAGGGTTCCTAGAATCTTCTTTTCAGGACTTACTGCCCTGCCCTCTCTGCTTGTAAGGGCCTTCTGGTAGTTACTAGGACTTTTTCCTGAAGAAATTATTTAATGAGGGCAACAATAACAATAACTAGCACTTGTATCATACATAGTAACTGCCAGGTTAGTTATCTGTTATCTCCCAACACCACCAAAATAGGTAAAGTATTTAAAGTATTTAGGTAACACTGCTGTTTACATTTTACGGGTGAGATAACTGAGGTGCACAGAGAAAAAGTAACTTGCTCAGGATCACCCAGCTAATAAGTGATGGAGGTGTGCTCAGACCCAGGCATTCCAGTGTCTGTGATTAACCCATATGTTCTAATTATACCAGTGTTTGTAATTGACCATATACTCTAGTGCCTCTCAGGAAATACCAGACTTTCTCTACTTCCTGACCTCTTCACCATAGCTCTGCACTGTCTCTTGCCGTGTCTGGCATTTGGATCCCTGGCTATGTTCAGTCGTGTATGCTTTCATCTAAGTTATGTTCACAAAGACCATCCCCTGCCCCATTCAGCATTTATTGAATACCTGCTGTGTATCAGATGTTTGGAGTACATTGGGGTCACCAAGATGAATAAGGTGATGGTGCTGACCTTGAGGAACTCAGGTCTAGTAAGGGAGGCAGATCTTTGCAAATGAGGGTGGGCTGTGCAGTAGCAAATATGTGTGGGTACAGAGGTGCCAGTGAGGAGGGAACAAATAAATCCACCTGGGACGGGGCATAGGGAAAGTTTTACCAAGAGAGGCCCGAGCTGGGTTTTGAAATATAAGTAAGAGTTTACTGGTTGACAAGGATGCCAGAAAGTCCCATCAGTTGAAGTCATGTGGTCCTAAAGAATTTAAAATTTCCTCGCCTTTTTGGGGATCTTCAGAGCAGACCCACTCACCTAAGCCACCACCTTCCTTTGACCAGGAGTATGATGTGTGATGCTAATAGATGTGCACAGAAGAGAGGAGGGAGGATCTGCCCTTCCCCCACATTGCCAACAATGCATTGTCACTGGCAGGGTGTCGGGCACATAGGTGCCTGCGTGGGGACTGTCACTGATGGCCACAGCTGGAGTGGTACAATGACTGTCAAACTTCAGTGGGATTGGGGCCCTGCACCAAAAGTCCAATTCAGTGGGTCTGGGACAACTTACAAAGGTGATTCTGATGCAAGATGCCTGGGAAGTGCAATTTGGAAAACTCTGCTCTTTGAAATTCTTGGGGAAGATGCCCTTGAGGTAAGATGAAGATGTAGATTTGGGAGCGGGTCCTCCAACAATTCATCCCAGGGTGGTTCAAGTGCTGTTTGATTTACCTAATTACAGAGGGAAACTGGGCCTATGCCGCCACCTGCGTCCTTGTTGGTAGATTTGGGTACAAATGGTTGAGGATTTGTGTTTTTTTGAGGGTTCTTCTAATTACTGCATATTAAAAATTACATGCAATTTCTAATTAATAAATTAAATGCTTGATTATACTAGGTCTTTAAAGCATAACAGTAATAGTATCAATAAATAAACCCCAGCATCTTTAAATAGCAGATTGTTCTTTATTGTTTCATCTTCAAGCTGCTTCCTCTTTATCTCTTACCCGTTTTTAGAGATTGTAAATGGGACAGTCCTATCTAGCCCTTTCCTTCCTTGCTCTCACCATACCCCCAGCCCTGTAAACTGAAGTTGGCCATCAAAGAAATCAGGAGGGGAGGGGACTTTTCCTGAGTTGCTTCTTCTTGGTGTCTGCTTTTCCTTCTCAAGCCTTAGCTCCCTTGACAGGTGAAGTTACCTGGGATTGTGGGCCCTGGAGAAGCTGTCTTAAAAGCTGTACCTGGTGGCACTCCCGGGGCGTCCAGCCAGACTTCTAGTCCTTGCACTGCTCAGGACTGGCCTCGGTGATTCTTTTGGTCTTTCCCACCAGTAAAGAGGCCGTGAGGACTGGATGGTGTCTACCTGTCTCTGCTCCAGCACCTGTCATTCAGGCCTGTTTGGGTAGATGAAGTACAGCACCATAGCCTCTCCAGCCCATTTGTTTGTTTGTCTGTTTATTTAGAGTCTCACTCTGTCACCCAGGCGGAGTGCAATGGTGCGATCTCGGCTCACTGCAACCTCCACCTCCCAGGTTCAAGCAATTCTCCCTGCCTCAGCTTCTGGAGTAGCTGGGATTACAGACTTCTGCCACCACATCCAGCTAATTTTTGTATTTTTAGTAGAAATGGGGTTTCACCATGTTGGCCAGGCTGGTCTTGAACTCCTGACCTCAGGTGATCCACCCGCCTCAGCCTCCCAAAGTGCTGGGATTACAGGCATGAGCCACTGCTCCCAGCCAGTCCATTTAACTCAGTGAATTTAACAGTCTGTTCTCAGCAGATAAGACCATTGCCCTTGGCCTGCAAACCACCCAGATCATTTGAGCCGTAAGTTCTGATAGGCACACTGCACTTGAGAGGGACTGCGAGCATTCCAAAGGGAATTGCATGTGAATTTTGTCCCAGCAACTGCTCTGGGACCCAGCCTTCCTAAGCTGTGGCTCCATCTCTCTAAACCTCATTAGTCCCGTGTTAGGCATCCAGCCTGAGCTGTATGTCCCCACTTGCTCTGAAGGCATCAACATCATGGGGAGCATGTGAAATAGTTGGCTACTTGCTCTTCTCTCAGTCCTGCTGAATCCGAATCTCCCAGGAGGCCCCAGGAGCCCCCACTTGATTCAGTTCTCCAGGTGATTCTCTTGCACACTGCAGTTTGAGAATAGCTGACTTCAAGGGTTTGACGATTTTCTTGTCTCAGTCTGGGTTGGTGTGTCCTTGGTTTAACCCTTCAAAGCTTTGTCTGCTATTTTTCTTGGGTTGTGAGTTACATCTAATCTGAATGGGAAATTGCATTAACCAAACCTGAGAAAGCATTGCTGTATTGTCTCCAAAATATTGCTAATGGTCGTTGAACTTGGCTTGCATTTCAGTTGGTAACCTTTCATTTCCTTTTCTCTCATTTCTCTCAGGTATCTCTACCACGTTTTGACCAAAAACACCACAGTCACAGAACAGAACCGGAACCTGCTAGTGGAGACCATCCGCTCCATCACCGAGATCCTGATCTGGGGAGATCAAAATGACAGTTCTGTATTTGAGTAAGGGTTTCTAATGATTGCTGTTTTTTTAATTATTCTTCTTTGAATGTTTTTCTAAATGTATACCATGAGTCATTCCGGATGATGTCAGGATTTGACGCTAATTTGATCTTGCCCAGATATCTATCTCTGTCTAGCTGTAAAAAAAAGTGCCCTTGAAACACTATAGAAATGCAAGCCAAAAATGGGGAAGTTATGGAAATGAGTGTCTCTAGAAAACCTGAAAATGTCATGGGTAATTTTCCTCCAGGTTGTGTCTGATCATTTTCCCAAAGGAAGGAGAACATGTCTGGTGGTTAGATTTGACATGAACAGAAGGCCCGTGCCCTGGGGGAGTCAAACAGTTACCATGTTGACTGATGACCAGGCACAGGGCTGAGCTCCTGATGAGACAATCCAGCTAAGTTTCCCACCCACCCCGTGGTAGAGGCCCAGTTGGTGTCCCCTTTTTTGCTCAAGGTCACATAGCTGATAAGCGATGGAAAGGCGACACACACCCAGAATCTGTGAGGGGTTCCCCCAACTCTCCTACTTCCTAGGTGAGCAGTCCTCAGCCAGGCTCTTCATCTCCCTAAGCCTCAGTTTCTTTACCTTTAAAGGAGAGAGAAAAAGTTCTCTTTGTCCAGTGCCTGGTACAGGAATAAATGATAGCAGATGATAAAGCCAGATATGCCTCACTGGACAGTTAAAAAGCAAGGGCTGCCAGGCGCAGTGGCTCACCCCTGTAATCCCAGTGCTTTGGGAAGCTGAGGCAGGAGGATCGCTTGAGCCCAGGAGTTCGAGACCAGCCTGGACAACATAGGGAGACCCTGTCTCTATGTATAATTTAAAAATTAGTCATGCATGGTTGTGTGTGCCTCTGGTCCCAGCTACTCATAAGGTTGAGGTGGGAGGGTTGCCTGAGCTCAGGAGGTCCAGGCTGCAGTGAGCCATGATCTTGCCACTGCACTCCAGCCTGGGTGATAGAGTGAGACCACGTCTCCAAAAAAAAAAAAAAAAGCAAGGGCTGTTAACTGTGAACTACCTCCCTAATAGATCTGCCTTGATGTCTTAGTGCAGAAGGATTTGGGACTGGGTTATGACAACCACCAAACACGGGGTGTGTGTGGGGGTGTGTGTGTGTGTATTATAAATATTGAGGCCACTTTTAAAACTCATTTTTGGAAAGTAAAGGTGTTCTATTTTTAACCTGACTTCTCGTTAGATATCCTAGTAAGAAGGATATTACCCTTTCATAGATTCAGACAGAATTAGGCAGCACTGAGCAAGTTCCTGAATATAGGTTCAAGATAGGTTTATATTTGCATCAGTAAGGTTATCCAATAAAGTTACTTGTGGAGATGCAAACTCTTGAAAATGCAAACCTGTAAACACTGGATATGATCTCCAAAGCAAAACATGTAATGAAGTTGTGTTTATACACGGAACTAGCTTCCTTTAACGATACATGGGGAATTTTGTTTTGTTTTTTGAGATGGAGTCTTGCTGTGTTGTCCAGGCTGGAGTGCAGTGGCACCATCCCGGCTCACTGCAGCCACTGCCTCCCAGGTTCAAGTGATTCTCCTGCCTCAGCCTCCTGAGTAGTTGGGATTACAGGCATCCACCACCACGTGGGGCTAATTTTTGTATTTTTAGTAGAGATGGTGTTTTGCCATGTTGGCCAGGCTGGTCTCAAACTCCTGACCTCGGGTGATCCGCCCACCTCGGGCTCCCAAAGTGCTGGGATTACAGGCTTGAGCCACCATGCCCAGCCGGATTTTTTTTTTTTTTTTAATATCTTGTTGGAAATGAGAAAGACCTTTGGGTTAAAGATTAGAAACTGTGCCCCTGCTTGACTGGAATGGACTTATTTTTTTTTTAGAGACAGGGTCTTGCTGTGTTGCCCGGACTGGTCTCAAACTCCTGGGCTTGAACGATTCTCCCTCCTCAGCCTCCCAGTGTGCTGGGATTACAGGCGTGAGCTACTGCACCCTGCCTAGAATGGACTTTCTTAGTCCATCTGTCATCTTAGAACAGCTGCTGAGCTCTTGGAGTCCCCATGATTCTTAAACAGCTATCCAACAAAGTTCCTAAGAAAATTTTGTTTTTATTGCATTTTAAAATTTTGGAGTAATTTTAGATTTATAAAAAAGTTGCAAAGATAGTACAGAAAGTTCCCATTGTAAGTGTCTTACATTACTAGGGTGCCCTGGGCAAAACTAAGAAACTGACCTTGGTACAGTATTATTGAGTCAACTTCAGCCCCCATTTGGATTTTGCCAGCTTTTCATTAATATCCTCTTTCTGTCCTGGGGTCCCATCCATGTTCCTACAGTACATTTGGTTGTCATATCTCCCGTCTGCTCTGTTCCGTGACTCTTTTTTAGTCTTCTGTTGTTTTTACGACCCTGAAAGTTTTGAGAAATGCTGGCCAGGTCTCCTGTGGAATGTCCCCCAATCTGGGTTTGGGGGAAATCATGTTTTTCTCATGATTAAACTGGGGGTTAAGGGGAAGTAAGCTGTAGGAGTAAAGTACCCCTCTCATGCCATTATCACAGGGCGCTCACAATGTCCACATGACATCCTGGTGATGTTACCTTTATCACCTGGTTAAGGTGCTGTCTGCCAGGTTTCTCTACTATAAAACTACTCTTTTCTCCTTTGCCCACACAGTTCTTTAGAAGTGAGTCACCAAGTCTACCCCACCTTTTCATGATGAGGGGGTGGGGGTTAAGTTCTACCTTCTAGAAGGGGGCAGTATCTACATATATTATTTGAAATTCTTCTGCATGGAAGGTTCATCTCTTCTCTCTCGTTTATTTATGCTATCATTTGCTTATATTAATGTGGACTCATGGATATTTATTTATACTTTGGGCTGTAATTCAGTGTAATTCAATATGTTGTCATTTTGTTGCTCAAGTTGTTTCAGCTTTGGCTATGAGGAGCTCTTTCAGGCTGGTTATTGTGTCCCCTTGATATGCTCTGTTCTTTTTGATTTTTGAGCACTTATTACTTCCTGGTACTATAAGATGCTCCAATCCTACAATCACCCTTTTTTTCCAAGGAGTTGCCCACTCCCTTGTGGAGTTTTTAAAAATCTGGGTTCATGGAATTTATGCTAGAACTACCGAGTCAATCCCTGGGGCAAGATCTAGGTACAGGCATTTTAACAAGCTCCCAAGTTGGTCACAGTGCGGCAGTGAGTTTGCTGGTGACCCTTAGGAGTCACTGATGTATGTAACTTGAACCAAAGGTGGACAAAATAGGCCACGTGACAGAAATACTCTGGAGGTCAACATGAATGGCATTTACAGGCAGATGGGCCTCCGAGTTGGAGAAGATTGTAAGGGTGTTTTTTAGGCCATTTAAATTTATTCATTTACCTGTTCATGGATTCAGACAGAATCAGGCAGCACTGAGTAAGTTCCAGGCCCATGACCTCACCACTGTGGAGATGCCAGACAAGGACAGAGAGGCACCCACAACTGAGTCGACCCGCAGGCACACCTCATTTCTTCCAGGTGTCCCAGATGCAAGATTAATCTGGTGTTAGCTTGAGTACAGAGAACACATAACTAGAAACATCATTCTCTTCCTTTAAAGAAAGGCATTGGATGGTCTGTTTCCTTTTCAAGACTAAAAGAGCCAGCGTGTACCCCCAGAAGCCAGTGCCGCTAGGCTGTGGACAGACAAGTATCCTATCCACAAGGAGAAAGGCAGAAACAGACTTGGGGATGGGTTAGTAGGGTTTCTCCACCACATCAGTACCTGTGTATTTCTTTCTAGTTATTTTCCCCTAGAACTTGACAATTTGGGAACCACAGTACATTTGGTTGTCGTATCTCCCCAGCCTCCTCTGTTCCGTGACTCTTTTTTAGTCTTCTGTTGTTTTTACGATCCTGAAAGTTTTGAGAAATGCTGGCCAGGTCTCCTGTAGAATGTCCCCCAATCTGAGTTTGTCTCATGGTTTTCTCATGATTAAACTGGTGGTTAAGGGGAAGAAAGCTGTAGGGGTAAAGATTTTTGGGAACTTTTTTTTTTTTTTTGGCTCTGTCACCCAGGCTGGCGTGCAATGGCCTGATCATAGCTCACTGCAGGCTTGAACTCCTGGGCTCAAGTGATCCTCCCACCTCAACCTCCTGAGTAGCTGGAGCTTCAGGCATGCACCACCACCTAATTTTTTTTTTTTTTTTTCTTTTCTGTAGAGGCAGGGGTCTTGTGATTTTGCCCAGGCTGGGTCTTGAACTGGCCTCAAGCGATTCTCCTGCCTCACCCTCCCAAAGTACTGGGATTACAGGCATGAGCCCCTGTGTCCAGCGCTAAAATTCATTTAATACTCAGAATTATCTTATTCCTTTGCTGTGAATTCCAGTTGTGGCAGGTGACAATGGGTGGCATGATCTGTGCAGATATCTTGGGGTAGAGGGGTGAATCTAATACTTGTGTTGTGAATGAAACCAGATAATAATTTCCGTTTCCACACGTGGAAGCAAACCATTGACGCTTTTCCATTCTCTCCCCAGCTTCTTCCTGGAGAAGAATATGTTTGTTTTCTTCTTGAACATCTTGCGGCAAAAGTCAGGCCGTTATGTGTGCGTTCAGCTGCTGCAGACCTTGAACATCCTCTTTGAGAATATCAGTCACGAGACCTCACTTTGTAAGGACATTCCTTGGTATTTGCCTCTGTACTGCTGGGCATCTAGCAGGGTGAAGTTTAGCATGGTTTTCTCTGTGTTTACTGAGTATATTAGTCTACTTGGGCTATCCTAACAAAGTACCATAGACTGAATGGGTTAAACAATAGAGATTTGTTTTCTCACTGTTCTGGAGGATAGAAGTCCAAGATTGCCCAGGCATGGTGTCTCATCCCTGTAACCCCAGCACCTTAGGAGGCCAAGGTAGGCAGATCACTTGAGCTCAGGAGTTTGAGAACAGCCTGGACAACAAGGTGAAACCCCACCTCTACAAAAAACCATAAAAATTAGCTGGGCGTGGTGGTGTGCGCCTGTAGTCCCAGCTACTCAGGAGGCTGAGGCAGGGAGATTGATTAAGTCAAGGAAATTGAGGCTGCAGTGAGCCGTGATTGTGCCACTGCACTCCAGCCTGGGTGACAGAGCAGGACCTCGTCTCCAATCAAAAATAGTTCAAGATCAGGTTGCCATCAGGGTCGGTTTCTGGTGAGGGCTCTCTTCCTGGCTTGCAGACGGCCACCCTCTTGCTGTACATGGCCTTTCATCTTTGTGCGAGTGCAGAGAGATTGAGAGGGTGCTAGCTCGTGTCTCTTCCTCCTTCTATGGGGACTCCGGTCCTATTGGATGAGAGCCCCCACCCTTATGACCTCATTAACCTTAATTACCTCCCCAAAGGCCCTGTCCTCAAATACAGTCACAATGGGCGTTAGAGCTTCAACGCAGGAACCTGAGGGGGACACAGTTCAGTCCCTAACCCTGTGTTTGTTTCTGTGTGTTGGGTACTATGAGAGGGTTCCCCTCTACTGATGGTGCTGGGGGTGTTTGCACTTCTTCTTTATAACTTGCTGTTAAAGAGTTGGGGTCACTGAATCATCAGCCAGTGGAATAAGCACTGGAAGAAGCAGGACAAGGAATCTCGGCCAGAGGGCAGGCAAGGGTGTGGGCATTGGTACCAACCCTCCTGCTTCAGTCCCTCCACCCAGCTAGTGAGTGTGTGACTCTGAACTTCTTACCTGCCCTCACTAAGCCTCAGTTTCTTCATCCGTAACAACCACCCCGAGAGGCAGGTGCTGTCAGTGCTTTCATTTTAACCCGCAGGCGCCAGCTGTAGCAAAGCCAGAAGAGAGAAGGGGTTTCATCCCAGGTGATTAGCTCAGTGGTCTTCAGTGAGGGGACATATGGCATCATCAAAAACATTCTTGGGGGTGCTGCTGACATCTAGTGGATAGAAGGTGGGGATGTTGCTATACATTAAGGACAGGCCCCCCACAACAGGGAATTACCCAGCCCAAATTGTTCCCAGTGCCGAGGCTGATAAACGCTGGTTTGGTTCCTAATCCTC